>NC_092349.1:78089050-78408274 GCF_963676685.1 Mytilus edulis
AAAAGGGGGATATAAATTGATTTAAAAATATCTTTATCACCATTAAACATGAAAAATATTACTAAAACTTCTGTCTGATAGGATGTAAGAAATGCTTACCATTGTTGTTTAACGTGTAAATATCAGTAAATTAACCGTTTTAGATCAAATGATGAAAGTTATACAATTACTTCCTCTACCAGATGTGTGATTAATTTATTGTTTAATATATCTCCAGTATAACGGAAACATATTATTTGATATCTTTTCCAATTGTTTGATTAAACTATTCAATAACAAAAAGCACTTAGCATAATACAGGTTTGCAACGCCTTGATTAATCAAATTGCTTTATGAAACACAGCTGTCACTGAATGAAGGACAATACCAATCACAACCAAGGAGTAATCAAAGACTCACAAAACCAATGACATTAACATCAACAGTTATAAATAATAATTAAGAAACAACACGAACTCCACTAAAAATCGGGAGTGAAATCAGGTGCACCGTATACGGCACCCGTCGTGTTATTTCTTTGTTCATTTCGGTAATGATGAAAGGTTATTTTGACTGAGGAAGAATATCAGATATGATTTCTGACATACTTTTGTCATAATGGCCAATCAGCTCATGATGTCGACCGTAAAATTTCTTGAGTGATGACCTTAATTTGATTGATTCATAGCCCTGTCTTTGCAACTATTGAGAAAGCAGTATTCCTCGTTCAACAAAATCAACGTACTTTGAGCTAGCTCTAGAGTAACGTATCAATTGAAACACATATACTTCATATGCTGGTGCTGCTGGGATGTTGCTACACAGAAATGGAAAGTTGACTATAGGAAAATTAAAATCATCGCGTTTGTCCTAAATTTTGGTATTCAACCTACCATCAGTAGTCATTTCGAGAAAAAGGTCTAAATATGAAGCAGATTTTTTTTATCTGTGTCGATAGTATCTTTAATTTCAAGTTCAAGTGAAAATTCATGTCTGATTGCATTGTGTTGTGATAAAAAAAAAAGTGCCACCATCTTTTCCAAAATATAATGTTGTGTCCCAAATTTAATTTATTTATGTAAAAGTTTTTCACATTTCATTTCTAGTCCAAAATGCTATATCCATCAAAAGTGAACATATATATCGTCTTATATCTGTATTACACTATTCACACGACATCTAGCAGGGTGTCGAAGATTTTTGCATGAGAGGCATATGTAGGGCGAGTTTTACCCTATATTCAGAAAACATATCATGTTTAGGTATTAACTAGGCCAAAAGAAATGCGTACATCAAATGTGTTCCGTAATATAGGGATAAAGCTTACCCTTAATTTCGAAAATCTTGTTATGCCGCTTAGTACAAGTTATTCAGCAGGGGTTAAGAAAGGGGTCAGTTAAAAAGGGTAGAAACATAAACTACATAAAAATCAATGGTCTGTATCTACGAAATAAACTCCCAAAAGTTGTCCATCAAGTGTTCAATCCAATCTCTTATTTTCAACTAACCAACACATACAACTGTTGTTAGTTATATAAGCTTTATTTTAAGATTTTTTTTATTTACGCACATCAAACCTGACTTTTAATAATTGAAGTTTTTATAACTGCAAAGTAGCACCTGTTCATCGAGTATTGTATCCTTATGATGTTGGAGAACAACATCATGTTTAGGCATAAAATATGTTAAAAGATAATACTCCAGTCCCACTAGGCCACGATCGAACTACGACCTGTGAAAAAATTGCAAATTTTGATGATCGTAGTGCGATCGTGTAGATCGCAGTAAGGTCGTATCACGGTCGTGGTGAGGTCTTCAAGATCATGAAGAGCGTGGCCAACTTTGAACATGTTCAAAACAATCGTGGTGCAGTCGAGGCGAAATCAGGTCATAGTAGAAGCGTAGTGAGAGCGCACTAAGATCGTAGTAAGATCGCAAAGGTCGCTGTATAATCGTAGCGAGAGCGTAGCGAAAGCGTGATTCTATTCGGAGAGACTGGCTACGATCGCAGAGCGACGTTATCACGACCTCACTACGACCATCACGTTCTCACTGGGACCCAACTACGCTTCCACTACGACTATACCACGCTGTTCACGACCATAGTACGATTCTAGCACGGCCTTGCCGTCCTCCTCACGCTCTTGTTCCGACCTGACTACGTTCACACTACGACCATCATTCTAATTGTCATTTTCACATAAAATATATAAAAGAAGCTCCCTAGATTTCGTTTGTTTGAATGTTATTATCTATTCCCTCTAACGGCTCAACCATGCTTCTCGTTTTTATATAGATTAAACCGTTGGTTTTCCCGTTTGAATGGTTTAACACTAGTAATATTATGGGTCCTTTATAGCGTGCTGATTGATGTGAGCCAAGGCTCCGTGTTAAAGGCCGTACCTTGGCCTATAATGGTTTACTTTTATAAATTGTTACTTGGATGGAGAGTTGTCGCATTTGCACTCATACCACATCTCCCTATACATATTGATACATCTATGTCATCTCTGCTATCGTTCAATAAGATATCGTCATTGAGCCTTTTGGACCAGCAATAGGTTGTAATTTAGGTTGGATTGGTCGGTCCGACATCTCTGCTTGATCAGGATTCGTTACTTTGCTCCCTCTGCCTCTACATTAACTCCTACCACCATGCCCACGTGTTCTGGTAGATTTTGGTGGCTTGACTGTATTGTTTTCGAGAAATCTACGATTTAATCAGAAATAGAAGGAATTGAACTGTATTGATATGGAATACGATGTTAACGTTATTGCTGAGAACGTAGTATAATCGTGCTATGAACGTAGTATAATCGTGGTAAGAACGTGTTATAATCGCAGTGCAATCGGATAACTCGTGGTGTGGTCGTAGTAAAAACGTGAAGAGAGAAGAAAGATCTTGATAAGCGTAGTGAGAACGTGCTATAATCGTAGCGGGGTCTTTGTAGAAGCGTACAGAGGACGTAGTAGCATCGGGAAAGCAACGAAAATTTACATTTTCATGCCGACCGCGACCTCACCACGATCTAAATTTATATTATATCGCAGTGAGCTGGGTGCGATCGTGGTCTAGTGGGACTGGGGCTTAAGAGAACATATTTGTACTTATTGTTGTGGTAAACAAATTTAAATACAGTTTACATCATAATTCTTTACTAAACTTGAATATTAGAAAATTGGTACATTGTTTTCATATTACTGATAGAAACTATTTATGGATTGTGCATTCTAAACAAATCTACAATAGTTCAGTTGAAACCGTTCAAAGCAAAGATGACGTTCAAAACAAAGATGATCTGAAAGACAGGTTCTACAAGAAAGCCAAAAGCAACCGAAACAAAAGCTAAACCTTTGGTTGACTTCTTAAAGAGTTATTGCCTTTTTGTGTGTTTTAATTATTTTGAAGACTATACTATATAAATACAAACTGTCCATGGCAAAAATTGTCAGAAGTATATGACATTTTATATACAATAACGGATTGCAATAAAGGTTAACATCGAGATCAAAATAGGATATCTACCAGTTGAGTGACTCAGACTCTAAGAATCATTTTATTTGTCGATCTTGTCTAGCTCATCATTTTGTTGTATAAATGCTTTTCAATTTACTCTTGTCGTCTGAAACCACTCAACCAAAACAAAAAGCACCTTAATTGGCAACAATATTTATTAATGTCTGCTGGAAGGCACCCCCTGCAATGCTTTTTTTGGCATTTTGGCTTTGATCCAATATTTAACATTGCTGTCAGGTTCAATCATATATTCTGATTGGCCGAAATTTCATTTAATGACTACTGTAAATCCAAGATGCCTTCTATTGCAGGACCTAATTAAGAAATGACAGCATTGGGAAAATATACAAACAAGAACTGTGACTAGTCGCGATCCTAAACCTTCTGAAAGGTAAAGCAGCTCATGTCTTTCCAAAAATGATTAACACCAATCAAAGATTTGTTCGTTTGACAGTTTTTACTAATTTATTGTGTTTTTATCACAGATCCTTCTAAGAACACAATTAATGGAGAACAATTACTAACATTCAGTGAAAGATTCTTCACAGCTGGATATGTTACAATTGCTGTAAAGAAACTCATCAAAGATTCCAGGATTAAACATGTATATTTGCGCCAGGGGTGCGTAGCTCATTTCTAACGGGGTTATAGTACAACGGACGTGAAACAGTCAATGCGTATCTTTCAAAATATGTTCGTATCCTTACTTTTGTTTCTTCTTCCGGTTAATAGCATACAACCTCAAAACGGTCAATCTGTTAAGGATGGGGGCCTTAGAATTCTGAACAGAATAATTTCAACTTAATCGCTGAGAACTCGGGGTTTTACATGTTCGTTATCATGTAAGCAGCAACCCTCTAATACAAAAATAGTGTAAGGAAATGTAAGCGCAGTAATATGGTATTAAATTCATATGCAGGGGCTGATTAAATGTTGATATGAAAAGTTCAACTTAGTCGCAAAACTTGTGTGAAAGGAAACCCTTATTATAGAGGAACTTATTATCATTATTTTGAGACAAAAAGCATGCTCTATATGTACAAAAGGCTATACGATTCGTGAGCATTTGAATAACAAAACCATATAAGGTTTCCATGCATAACTTTAATTGCATAAATTCATTTCTGATTTATAAACAGGGCATTTTAAGTGTTCGACGCTCCTTTCCACAACTAATCTTATTATTTTTTACTTTAATCTATTAAAAATGTTTTATCATGTCAATTTGTAATTGAAATCCTTCTGATTTATTTACAATGAACTTCAAGTAACCACCAGTATTGTCTAAATCGGGAGTAGATTATCATATCTGCATATAACAAATCTATATCATTTTGGGTCAACAATCCTCTTCTACTTTAAGCGTTGACGAGATTTTGTAGACAAAACGTGCGTTTGACGTTCAAAGTTATTATTATGAGGCTGACTTCATACAGGAACTTTTTAGGAAGAAAGATAAGAAGTTAGCAATATCCTTTAACTCTACTTTCCGCTATATAGATGATGTTCTTTCACTAAATAATTCAAAATTTGGTGACTATGTTGAACTCATATATCCGATCGAACTAGAGATAAAGGATACTACAGATACAGTTAAGTCAGCCTCATATCTTGACTTACATCTAGAAATTGACAATGAGGGTCAATTGAAAATAAAAAATTACGACAAAAGAGATGATTTCAGCTTTCCATTATCATGTCAATTTGTAATTGAAATCCTTCTGATTTATTTACAATGAACTTCAAGTAACCACCAGTATTGTCTAAATCGGGAGTAGATTATCATATCTGCATATAACAAATCTATATCATTTTGGGTCAACAATCCTCTTCTACTTTAAGCGTTGACGAGATTTTGTAGACAAAACGTGCATTTTTCTATAGTTTTCTATGTTATCTTTATTATACATAAGAATATAATCTATTAAACATATAAATGAAATTAGACTATACAAAAACAAACCTGTATTAATATTTTACTGACTTACTTACTACTACTTATATTTATTTAAGCACAAATCAATTTTTTTTTGTATTTAACTTAGTCTTACTCTTCATTTTTATTTTTATTTTTCACATTTAACATGTTTAAAGAATTGTAAAATTTCCATTCGTAAGAAGCAACATTCCAGCAGCACCTGCCTACGGGGTATATATCTCGCAATTGATACGATATTCCCGTGCATGCATTTCCTATCATGATTTTTTTTATAGAGGGTTGCTGCTCACAAGGAAGCTATTAAACCAAGAGTTCCAAATGGTGAAGTTGAAATCATCCCTTCGTAAATTTTACGGACGCCATCACGAGTTGGTAGACCGTTATAAAATAACCATTTCACAAATGATATCGGATACGTTGCTTACGTCGTTACTACAATCCCCTTCCTTTCCGAATGTGACCTACCGAATTAGACTATTTACCGGATTTGTTATCACATAAGAAACACGACGGGTGCCACAAGTGGAGCAGGATCTGCTTACCCTTCTGGAGCACCTGAGATCATTCCTAGTTTTAAATGGGGTTCGTGTTGCTTTTTCTATAGTTTTCTATGTTGTGTCATGTGTACTATTGTTTGTCTGTTTGTCTTTTTCATTTTTAGGCATGACGTTGTCAGTTTTTTTTCCGATTTATAAGTTTGACTGTCCCTCAGGTATATTTCGTTCCTCTTTTATAAGTCTGGTATCTTTCAAAAGTATTTTAATACACATTATCTTTATTATACATAAGAATATAATCTATTAAACATATAAATGAAATTAGACTATACAAAAACAAACCTGTATTAATATTTTACTGACTTACTTACTACTACTTATATTTATTTAAGCACAAATCAATTTTTTTTTGTATTTAACTTAGTCTTACTCTTCATTTTTATTTTTATTTTTCACATTTAACATGTTTAAAGAAAATAAGAATATAGTCAAACTTGATTTTATAACTGTACTGTCGTGAAGAACAATAACAATGACTTCAATTTATCCTAAAAAGGTCAATAAGGCAACAAGATAAAATGACGTAGAAGGTGAGCATTTGACGCACAAAAACTTAAAGCCTGGTATCTTTGAGGAGTTTTATCGACGGCAATATCATTTTATAAGGAATAAATCATCAGCTTTATTATGATTTTTAGAGACAATAAGTTTGCTGTAACTCGAAAGTGTCCCTTATAACATCTATATCGGTAGGTTCACATAATGATTATACACATCAGGCAAATTCACTGCACGGAATTCACATCTGCCAACGAATGTTTGGATCATTGCTGCGCATATTGCTGAGAAATCCACGAACTTTAGCCTGACGTCCTGCGAACGTCGGTAAGGAACTTTTATTGTAACGTCATTCTTTTGTTGTTGTTACTATATACCTGAATGATGGCTACTGCAATACAAATATACAGCTTAAAAATTTTGTTTCCTTCACAATAATATGATGCCGTGATCATGGACGTTTTGCTGTGTATTTACAAGTATTGGCATCGTACGATATATTTGTATTGCAGTAGCCATACTTCATACTTCATGACCCAGAGTTATGATATCAGACAATGCTATAACATTTGTTGCCGCCGCGGAGGAAATAAGTAAGTTAACGTAATCTTAATCTTTACATGACAAATTAATCAAATTTGTACGGCGGATTTTATGGAAAGACTGGTTGGACTAACTAAAAATTGCCTAAAAAAGATTCTTGGACGTGCATGTATAGATTTACCTCTGTTACAGACAGTTGTTGTGGAAATTGAAGCTTAACTTAATAACAGACCGCTTACCTATATATCGTCGGACATTGCCGATCCAGAGCCGCTTATCCCGTCGCATTTATTGTATGTAAGACAAATTAAATATTTCCTGTATCCGTTACATACAGATGATACAGACTGTTTTAGTGCCGATATTATAAACAATCATGAAACAAGAATGATCAAGCGAAAAGGAAATTCCGTCTTATTGAACAATTCTTAGCCAAATGGAAACACGAATATTTGACTTCTTTACGAGAATTTCACCGAGTGTCTGGAAATAACAATCAAAATGTAAAACTAGGAGATGTGGTACAGATATACGATTACGACATGGAAACTCGGTGTAATCGAAGAATTTATCTATAGAAACGATAACCTTGTGCGATCTGCGACGGTCCGAACATCTAACTCTTAACTTAACAGACTAATATATCCTTTGGAGATTTGTGAATCCGATTCCATTACTACCCATCCGCAAAGATATCAGCGAAGACCCAAGCCAGATGCAGTAGATAAAATCACAAAGTGCTTAATGTGAAATTTTCAATTATATTTTAAGTGAAGTGACAGTAAATTTAAAATCATTTTTCAACTTATATGAGCCATTAATTTAAAAAATGTATTTATTTATTTGTTAAGTTTCATCAGCTCTAGGACAATTTATTTATTTTATTCAGTATATTGAGCCACTTTCTGCGGCCCCGGATAATGTTGAGAAACCCAGTAACGTCATTTTTTTTTGTTACTATATCCGTGAATGATGCTACTGCCATCTTGTTTTGATCGGATACATTGAAACAGCATTATGTGATCAATTTCATCGTAACGCAGTCATGTTTGATCTATAGAAACATCAATGAACCGGTATCGATGCATTTATCAGATGTAATAAAAAGTAAAACAACAAAAAAAGGATAATCTTTTCATCCTTATGTTCTTATTAATGCAATATCACTGAAACATCTGTAAATAGTTATCAAAGGTACCAGGATTTTAATTTAGTACGCCAGACGCGCGTTTCGTCTACATAAGACTCATCAGTAATGTCTGTGTATCTATGATACATAGATTCTATGTATGAATTTATTGTTGACATGTACTGTCCACAGTTTGTTCATTGTGTGTAAATTTACTTTTCAAACATTTGTGTTGTATTGTTGGAAACACTCAGGGTTTTCTACCCCAGTTATAGCCTATATCGTAATTGGCTTTTTACGATACAGTTTTTTGGATAGTTCAGTTTTCAATTTTGTTTTTGGCGAACCAAATCATAGGTCGTGTATTTTTGATAAATGTTTATATTGTATTATCTTGTATTTTTAGTTCAAGCACTTGTTTTAAAATAATGAATGTATTTTGTTTACAACTCATATCATATGCACTGCGAACAACGAAGTCGCACTTGAAAATGTCCAATCAAATTACTGAAAATAAACTGGATCCCAGCTGGACACTAAAACTACCATGACAATGATATGCAAAAAAGATATATGTTAACAATTATTTCGTGAGTTGATTATAGAAAAAGAATGCTTGTATATCGTTTTAAGGTAAGAAGTACATGCATATTTCGTATTTTGTAAGTTTTTAAAGGTAGCTGTTTTCAACGTATAGTCTTTGAAAAATTTCGCTACTATAGCAATATTTTAATTTGACTTTTGTGATATTATATTATAACTGCATGGTATCGCAATCGATCAGTTTATTCCTCGGCTGATTGTGGTGACGATGTTAGAATATGGAATGAAAATGATCTTAAAGTTTATATTTTAACAATATGAAAGGTCGTTATTAAAATTATTTTGCTTCTATTTACCTAAATCTACAAATAAGTAGCAATATAGGATTGTAACCCAACAAAGAAAACATTGCAAACTGAAGATATATTAAGTTATATTTTGCAGAATTTTGTCTTCCTGAGCAAACAACTTTAGTAGCTCTAAGCATCCAAAACTGGCGTCTCATATTTTGTAAATAAATCTACATTGTATATTATAGTAACATATTCCTAAAAGAGGTTGAAATCATATTTCCCAAAAATATAAAATGTTTTTTTGTTACAAAATGGAATAATAAAAAGGAGTTATGATAAATTCAATGCATGTTGTCATTATGATGTCAACGTGCTATGTAAAAAAACAGCTATCGCACTTTCAATGCCACGTGCACACAGATATTACGCCGTAATCGAAGCGTCAGTACTCAGACTATTGGTTTATAATCTACTTTAAAGCTTTGACCTTCACATTGATAATCAATTTATAAGTAGTTAAGTTGTTATGTCAGCGATTTCTAATCACAAATTATTAAAAAAATATTATGCAAAAGTTGTTGTTTGAGGTTAACCGTGCTAATCTTATCACAGACTGTGTATCTCATTATAATTTTATGACAACGTTTTTTTGTATATTACAAAGTGTTTGCTACTGTTTATCAAGTTGGTTTTTCGTTATTTTTTTTTAACATACATAAGGCTGTAAGTTCTCTTATTAGGTCTTTCCACTTTTCCGAGGAAAGACCTATTGGATTTCTTCTGATTATTATTTTTTTTTTCTTCCGCCTAATGTTTTTCCTTCGCTGTTTTTTTGTTTCGCAAGATGTCGCTTTGATATTTGGAATATGATATCGAACAGGTAATACGCTTTTGAAACCAACTCTGCTTAACTGAATACCTTCCCATATAAGAGTTATCTCCCTGAACACTGTTTTTCTTGTGGCCACTTCTCTTTCGCAACCGTAAAAGATTACGACAAATTTATTTTACCAAATTGCTCGTTATATCCACAGAATGTTGTTTCATTTTAACCGAAGCCGTATAGAGATTCCATATGAGAGTTAGTTCCCCTTTTGTATTTGAAATTTTGAAATGTATTTTAAACTGGAAAACCATAAGTGATAGAGACCTAGGGTCTTTTGATTTGAGATCCTTGGTCCAAAAAAATGAAAATTAGGTCAAGGTCAAAGGTCAAGGTCATATTCTAAATTTTGATTTCGGCTTTTTTTCACTCATTTTCATTAACCTTATAAGATATGGACAAATTATTTTTACTAAATTGTTAGTTGCGACATGTCGTAACATAATAATTTTGGTTGAAAGGGTGCGTAGACAATAAATGGGAGTTTTAGCCCCTATCACATCTAAAATTATGCGTAAAGTGATATAACTTATTAACCATACATATTAGAGACCTAGAGTCTTTTGATTTGAGATCCTTGGTCCAAAAAAATGAAAATTAAGACAAGGTCAAAGGTCAAGGTCATATTCTAAATTTTTGATTTTAGCTTACTTTCACTAATTTCCATTAACCTTATAAGATATTAACAAATTATTTTTACTAACTTGTTAGTTGCGACATGTCGTTACTTAATAATTTTGGTTGAAAGGGTGCGTAGTCAATAAACAGAAGTTTTAGCCCCTTTCATATCTAAAATTATGCGTAAAGTGATATAACTTATTTACCATACATATTAGAGACCTAGGGTCTTTTGATTTGAGATCCTCAGTTTGTGACCTTGAAATTGAGGTCAAGGTCAGAGGTAAATTTGACGTTCTAGATTATGACCTTTGCTTAAAATTCATATCTATACATCATAAAGCCATAGGAACTAACATTTTAGACTGATTTTTAATATTTTAATATCAAAATAGATATTTACTGGTGGAAAGACCTTCAATTGTTCTCTGAATAATTGGTTTTTAATTTAAATTGTTTTACATTTTGTCACGTCGGGGTTATTTATAGCTTACTGTACAATGTGGGTATTGCTCGTTATAAATGATTATAAGGTTTCCAATATGTGCTTACACATACGTCATTTGGTCTCCGGTGAATAGTTTCACACAAATCTTTTGATGTGTATGTATAAAAGAGGGTTGTCAGATTTATTTCGACAGAACAAAGACATGATCTTTATTTGTGAATAAGACTGCACTTTGTTATTTCTCTATATTTTTGATAACTATGACATTTTCAGAAAGGAACCGATTAAAAGAAAGGTGTATTTTTTAACTACAGAAACTAAGCTATTTGGGTTCTTGCTGAAAGTTGTCTCATTTGAAATTGTACCTCATCTTCTTTTAAAAATATAATTAGCCAATGATCTGCTGTTTAAAAACATACTGCTCCAATAATATTGTTCTTAAACGTTTAAATAATGTAATTCATAAGGAATAAATAATATCCACATGATATAACCGAACAGCGATATTAACACAAACAATTTTCCGCTTGACTGTCAGCAAGTAGCGAAACACGTATAAACCATACACTATCTCCTTGATAACAAATCTTAAATAATTTAATGTATAGAACATGCCATTTTTTCTAAGCTTATTCTATATACTATACATGGGACATCCGTCATGGCTGATAGGAACTAACCACAACCACTGAACCACATGATCCCTGTTTGCATGGTGGTTGACAGCTGAAGATTGCGAAATCATTTAAAAACAGATTTAGAACAAAATTTTTAAAACATAGTTTAAAAAAGATAGGCGAAAGATACCAGAGGGACAGTCAAACTTATTGATAAAAAATAAACTGACTACGCCATGGCCATAAAAAGATAAAGACAAACAGGCAAACAACAGTACACAAAACAAAACATAGAAAACTAAAGACTAAGCAACACGAACTTCAACAAAAACTGGGGGTGACCACATGTGCTCCCGAAGGGAAAGCAGATCCTGCTTCACATGTTGCATGACAACACACTTCGACATAATAAGACATGAAAGACAAATAACAAAAAGACGAACCATACAAAATCCTGATTATTTACAATAGTTATTTTACAGTTGTTTTCAAGGCCAGGATAACAGATTTTTAAATATTATTTGTCAATAAACTATAACACGCTGTATTTGAATTGCTTAACATAATATCTACTTGTCATATAAATAATAAAGATCTTATAATTTACTTCTATTTGACTTATTTTATTAATTAGCAGACTTGTACTATTAAAGATTATAGAAATGGGAAATTCCGCATCATGCAGTTCGGATACAGGTATTATACGTGTTATAATTATAAAATAACTTATCGAGGTATTTAAAAAAAAAAGTATCCAACGAGTGACATAAGAACACATGGATTCACAAATGCGCACAGTGCATGCTTTATTTATCAGTGCTATTCGGTCACGACATTAGTTATTTTTTTATTACATTCAATGAAAATGAAATTGTTTCATAGAAAAATGTAAACAAAAGTACCTATATCTTTTTCTACGCATTCATAATAGACAACATCTTGACAACGTGAACACCTATTGTTGTATGATGTCGGAGGAGTGAAATCGAGTTTATTTCATTTACATCGTAGTTGTTATGTAATGAATGAAAGTCATAACAGATAAAAAAAAAAAAAAAAAAAAAAAAAAAAGATCTCACGCAGTCAAAATGTCTAAATCGGGAAAAGGACACATTAATATGTAAGTTAAACAACAATAAATGTATACATATATCTTAATTGATTGATTGTTGGTTGCTTAACGTCCGGTGGCAAATAGGTCATGCATGTTCATGACGAGAACAAGTTAACAATAAATACAATAGGTAGGTCCTGTAATAGAGGCTATCCGGGATGATGGTCTGGAAAAAGTTGAACTGCCACTATAAAATGAGGTTTTATTAGATAGGGACAGAAATGTGGCCTTGCCACAGTCCACCTGCGGGCCCCTCAAAGAGTTGTTGTAATGGTACTTAACGTGCAAAGAACGTGTCACTCTTTTAACACGAGGCATCGGATTTCACGCCCACATCTTGACAGGACGTTGCTGCAAACTTGGTACATCCCGCACAACAGACGCCCCACTTTAGCAGGCATTTTAATGACAATCGGAAGGCCTAGTGTCCATATTTCTTTTCCCAAGGGACCATGGGGGCATATATCTTAAAGTATAAAAGTTAAGGCCATACAAAGATTGGTAAAAATGATATTATCGTTTATATTGGATTTCATGGTTCTGCATAACAGCCTAATTACTGTATACTGTGTTGAACATTTAAGTTCGTGATTGACCTCTGTCAGTATTTTGGTATCAAATAGCAATTGCTTTTTTCATTTCGTGACGTCACAGGTATTAATTTCTACACCGGGGAAATAGCACCTTACTGTTGATACCTAGTTGATCATTCATCATTTTGAAAAATTTACTGTACTTGAATTAAATAAAATATAATATATAGTAAGTTGTGTGTGTATAGTCGGGATGTCATACACGAGCTCAACAAGGTCCTTTGAATATATTTAAATTACCAAAGAATAGACAGACATCGTCCCGGAGGGTACACCAGCCCAGTAGTCAGCACTTCGGTGTTGACATGAATATCAATTATGTGGTCAATTTTACAAAGGAGAAGGTCCGGTAAGGACCGATTTTGGCCTCAAATTTCAGGTTCATCTGACGAAAGATTTTGACCACTTTTTAAGCACTAAAGTGTCTTATGTGAAAGATTTTAGCTGGTTTAGTCATTAAAAACGACCTGATTCAAGCTCAAATATGAAAAATCTACCAAATATGCCGAAATATGTCACTTTTCAGATGGTTTTTGCCAAAAATGAAAGTGGCCGCATCCGTGTTCATCCTTAACCTTTATATATGTTATGTATTAACATCAAATACAACTTACATTTCAATATTAAGGATGAACACGAATGCGGCCACTTTCGTTTTACACGAAAACCGTCTAACATTTAACTAAAATGCCAGAATTGTAAAGATTTCAGTAATTAAGCATGACTTCACGGTACCCAATTTATGTGCATTGTATTGTCAAAAACAGCCCATATTTATGTAGCAGAAGCATTCTACTGTCGAATAAATAACTAAAAGATTACATTTAATCAA
Source organism: Mytilus edulis (assembly GCF_963676685.1). Classification (NCBI taxonomy): domain Eukaryota; kingdom Metazoa; phylum Mollusca; class Bivalvia; order Mytilida; family Mytilidae; genus Mytilus; species Mytilus edulis. Next base: position 78,103,154 of record NC_092349.1, read on the forward strand.
TTTTGTAAAACTGCTATATTTTGGGGCCAAAAAGGGGTCTTACTGGACCTACTCCTTTCCTGTTTACAAAACTTTGAATTTTTCGAAAAACTAAGGATTTTTTTATCCCAGGAATAGATTACCTTAGCCGTAGTTGGCACAACTTTTTTGAATTTTGGATCCTGAATACTCTTCAACTTCGTACTTGTTTGGCTTTATAAATATTTTGATATGAGCGTCAGTGATGAGTCATATGTAGACGAAACGCGCGTCTGGCGTACTAAATTATAATCCTAGTACCTTTGATAACTATTCACACATAAATTAATTTTCATTACTCTGTCATTTTGACAAAATTTTAAAATGTTGTTATAATATCGGAAGGGTTAAGGTGACAGCCAAAGTATATGTTCTATTTTTAAAAATGAGAATACTGTCCCCAAATATATGCAACATTTTCTAATAATTCTCCAAATTCTGCAAATTTAAGCATACTTCAGTTATCATACTTCATGCAGCAAAGTTTTAAAGCACTATAAAAAAAAATGGTCGAATTTTAAATGAAAAGCGAATCTTTATTATAAGTTTTTTTTTCCAATTGTAGGAATAGAAAATGAGGTACGTATAGTTATGATTAACAGGTAGTGGTAAAAGTGCAACAGATAATAGCATCCTTCAGAAAGTGGCTTTTGCGTCAGCATCAAGTAGTTCATCATGTACGAAATACTGCAGACGAGGTGAAAACATTCACGACACAGGACACACAAAATATCATCTCATTGTTATCGATACTCCTGGAATATTTGACACGGGCATGGAAACTGAAGACGTAACCAAAGAAGTTGTAAGGTGCAACGGAATTACCTCCCCTGGGTCACATGCTATCATTTTTGTTGTGCCGCTCGCATCATGTTTTACACAAGAAGAAGAGGCGACTGCATTGCATTTCATCAAATTGAATGTTTTTGGCGGTAAACTCATGGACTTCATGGTTATTATTTTCAGCCATAGAGACAGTATAAAGAAAGAAGATTCTATTGAACAAAGAATTGCAGATTCACCACAATCTCTTCAGAAACTCGTCAACAAATGCGACAACAGGTTTGTAGTGTTCAATAATACACTCACATCTAACGTTCAGAAGAAAAAACAACTAAAAACATTAATTCAAATAATTAACAAAATGATCGAAAAAAATGAACAACCGTTTTACACAGACGAGATGTACAAAAAAGCTGAGGAAGAACTACAAAAACGGATGGAAGGATTGAGGAAAGCAAATGAAAAAATGACAGCGGTCGATCGCCGTACAACTGTTCGAAACGAAGTTGAAGATTATGGAGGTGTTTTATCGATGATTGGCAATGGCATATATAATTTTGGACAAGACATGGTCACATCAGCTGTGCAGGCTACAGGAATTCCTGCTCTTTTTAATGGCTTAGCAAGCTGGTTTGGAAAGTAAAAAAGGATATGTACGTTTAGCAGAAAAATATGTGAAAACAATTGAGTGGTATATCTGTATAGTATATTTGTTATTCATTGTTTGTTTTACTTAAGAATGGTTTAAGTTCATGTAAATAAGAATGTCTTCTTGTATAAAAACATTGATGAATTAAAGTGTTATAAACTGTCTGTTTCTGTATTGGTCATGTTATAAGTTTGAAGTTAACTGTAAAGGTCCTATGACCCTGCTGCTAACAGGGAATCTATAACACAGCTAATACCAAAAACACCCAGCTCCTTACACTTTTATTAAATTGTTATGAATTTTTTAAACTAATAAACTTATTGTGGAGAAAATACAGAATTCTGTGAAATATTTAAGAAAAAAAATAAAATTCCAACTATGTAATTTTTTAAAGGAATAGGTCCGGTTAGGACCGATTTTGGCCTCAAATTTCAGGTTCATCTGACGAAAGATTTTGACCACTTTTTAAACACTTAAGTGTCTATTTTATTTGAATTAATTAGTTTATGTGAAAGATTTTAACATATTTAGTCATTAAAAACGATCCGATTCAAACTCAAATATGAAAAATCTACCTAATATGCCGAAAAATGTCACTTTTCAGATGGTTTTCGGTAAAAATGAAAGCGGCCGCATCCGTGTTCATCCTCAACCTTTATATGTGTTATGTATTATCATAAAATACAACTTACATTTCAATATTAAGGATGAACACGAATGCTGCCACTTTCGTTTTACACAAAAACCGTCTAAAATTAAACTAAAATGCTAGAATTTTGAGGATTTCAGTAATTTAGCATGACTTAGTGGTGCTAGTACCGGATATATGTGCATTGTATTGCCAAAAACAGCCAATATTTATGTAGCAGAAGCATTCTACTGTCCAATAAATAATTAAAGGTTTACATTTTAACAATTTTGTAAAACTGCTATATTTTGGGGCCAAAAAGGGGTCTTACTGAACCTACTCCTTTATTTCATATACAATATCGATTTTGAGTGTGGACCTATACAAAAGTGGATTAAGCCAAGACGATATTTTAATCTCCTAAGTTAAGATAAATTGAAAACGGTATGGTAAAAACAGAGAAGCAATGAAAAGATAAGGAACTCTCATCAAATCACTACATACATTTAGAACAATAATGGGAAACACTAAGAATACCAAAAATAATGTCACCTGACTCAGGTAGGCAAGCACATCCTGTTCATCATGTGACAAATATCGAAATGCATATGTAAATACTTATTTCTTAAAGATTAAGTTTTGTTTGATTTTAAGTTTATTACACACTGTGTTCCATAAAACCTCTCGAAGATAGAGGCTTCTTTTCATGATATATATCTCCCTCACAGAATGAAATCGGATAAGTCAATTAACATGAATTATGCTATGCATATCCTTTTATTATGATCGATAATCTTAAATTTCATTATAGCAAGACTTCACCAATATATAATCAACTCGTCATTTGAACTGGTACTTGAACTATAATATTGTAATTTGAAACTGTTACTATATATATATATGTATCACAATAAACCAAATCCGTGATGTCAATTTTTCAATGAAACTCATATTTGATTAATGAATGCTGAAACCTTGAAAAACAAAACAATTTTCAAATTGAATTCAATAATGTTCTTGATGCATCTGCTGCTTTTTAATTGTAGTATGATTCTAGTTTTTAATTCAAGTTATGTTGATGTTATGATATTTTGTTCTCGAAATCTACTGACTTGAAAACGCAGACAAATGTCCTCAAAACTTATCTAATATGCATTATATGCCAATCATTCGTCAGGTTAAGTCAAATTCTTACCTTTATTCTAATTAGTCAGCTCAAACGAATATAGATTTTTTAATAGATAAAACAACGCATAAATAGGATAAGTGTGCCTACAGGTGTAGCAGCCTTTGATAATAATTACATTCAATATGATTTTAAAACTGAAGTCCTTCACTATAAATTCAGGTATACTACCAATCCAATCATACAATAGAACAGTAATATACAGTAACACAATCACAAACTATAAAAAAGAGGAAAACTTAATATTAATATAATGTAATATATGTATATTCCTACATTAACGATAACCATATCATAAAAGGGCGGGTGGGTTGGTCAACAGAATAGCGAACTGCTACTACGTTAAACTATAGGCAAACTGCGAATAACTTTATTTTCTAAAACTAACCCCTTAAGTAACACTTTATCAAGCTTTTCACGAAACTCATGAGCGCATATATCCGTAAAACCGGCATTGCGGGTATATGACATCCAATCTAATTGAAAATAAACACACACCATGTGCTTGATAAAAACACATACACGGGTTTATAGTAAACAATCACTTGACCTTGACCGTTACTACGTCATATAACTAATACCTTAAATAAATATATATTTAATAGGGACACGCAAGTGTTATGTTATAGATAATGCATATTTTAAGGTTTTTCTTGTGGTAGAACACACCTCAGGGTGTCAGGATTGATCAAATGAAAGACCGACCTAAAAATATGCATTATCTGACTTATATATACCGTCAAAAAATTACATTTGGGAATTTATTTTTTTATAAAGATTTGCAAAAGTTAGTATCCTATTGTACCGACCACAACAAAGTGGGATATTCCTTTCTAATGCGTTTAGATTTTAATACGACTTCCGGCTGATTTAGAATGTGATATAAAACTCACTAATTTATCTAGATATAAACCTTTTCAAAATTAATATCCATACTCAATAAAGATACTACTGTAACTGCATGAAGAAAGAAACAAATGAATTGTTACCATCCGATAACGTGATATGACAAATACAAGACACATTGTAAGGAATTTATTGTACCAACTTAGTTTAATGATTGTGTGCTTTTTTTAATTGTAATGACATTTCTATCGCGGGAAAAGTTGTCATTTTTTCAACAATTTTAATCGAATCGAATGAAATATTCAGAAAGATTGTCTTTTGAATAGAAATACATTTTTTAAACAGATAATCAGGATATAATAATATACCCTCCCCACCCGACCCTATTGTGAGTTACGTGAATATTATTCAATTGAATATAAGAATATCTTATTAGTTGATCATATGATATAGTAAAAGGTATACATAAATTTAAAAAAGCGAAGAACTGACACAAAGACTAATATAAATACATGTAGGTCACAATATGATTTCCTACTCAGTATGTATCGTCCTGAACTTGCATGAAATATTTGCCTCTGGACGTTAAGCAAACATCCAACAATCAATCAACCTATTCAGTGTGACTGAATAAGATTTTCAAAAACTAACACGCGAATATGTTAAATCTGGCTTTAGTTTATGAAAGTCTAAATTAGAATTCATCTCACATATATGATAATGTTTCTGTATTGTACCGATAAAATAACAAAACTTCATTTTATATTTGTTTCTAAAATTAAAATGCGGGCAAAGACAAGTTTTTGTACACCGATCATCGATCATCGATTGAACTTTGAAAAATAAATTCCCAAATCGGCAACAAAAAACTGTTAGACGAATACAATTTTGAAGTAAATTATAGATTGCATTTTTATCAAGGAAAATAGTTACCTCACATAGGTCATTATTTTATACCTCGCAGCATATTTCATTTAAACATGGTATCGTCCGGGTTGATTCTGAAAAAGAATGACCGATGGTTCTAAAATAAAATAACTCCATATAGGTATATAAACTTTGCTAAATGCTGCCCACATTATCAGATGATATATTCATTATCATACAGTACAGTCTATCCATTAAAATTGTGTACTAGTACTTCTCTAGAAAAAAATCCTTGTCACATGATAGGAGTCGCCTGCATTTATGTGTTCGCTAATGTTAAAAAAGTGGATTGTAACTGAAAATAACTGACTCATGTTTTAAAAAGTCGTCTCGCTGCATAAGTTGATACAGGTAACAGAAAATTACATTGTCAAATTGACACACATAAAACAGAGCAATATATACAGATTTAATAGGTATGAAGTTCGGGGTGATATTGACAACTCTCAGAGATCATGCAGACCAAAATCCGTTCATCACCAAAGCATGATAAAACTGTCTCGTTATGTAAAAATCATCCCCATAGATCTTTATCTGAAATTAGTAATATTTGGAATGTGAACATTAATCCCCTTTCCTGAAAATAAATTGTTGAACATGAATTGCATTCTGAGGGGTTAACAAATGATGAGTAAAGGAAACAATTTGTATCCTTGTGTTCAACATCATAACCGAGAAGGAAAAAAATCTAGAAAAAATGCATATAAGTATTATTACAAAGCTACAAGACATGCCGAAAAAGAGTGGTTGACCAATTGTATCTGTCCTACGTCTAAGCGCCAGTTCGTTTGTTTACCTCTGACCTTGATGTAGGAACTATAACTGTTTTGAAGGGAATTTTTTTTCTTCATAAAATACATTCAAATATTTTACTTTACCTTTTTGCCGGTGGATTTTTCTATTTTTTTATAGATGAAAATACCCATTATTATTAGCCTCTGTATATTAACGAGGAACCGGTCAATAGGGAGTAGTTGGCCAGCTCAGAATGCTTACATCAATATAATTGAGTCTTTACATTTCTTGGGGACGAATAAAAAGCTGCCAAAAACATTACGCAAAACATGAATAATATATATACAGAATGTGTAATCCGTGACACATGGAGAATTGAACTGTAATTCACTCAAAATTGATGAATAATATCATTCCTAGGAAGATTTTCTGAGAAAAATAGGCAGAAATAGCAACATCTTTTTGTTTTGAAGCCAATATGGTTAGGGTAGATATAAATTATCAAATGCCAAATTTATAAGCTCAAAAATATCAAACGAATGGATAACTACTGTCATATTCGTTACTTGGTTCAGACACAAAATAGTGGATTAAACCTGATTTTATAGCTAGTTAACTCCCCCCCCCAACACCACCACCCCCCCCCCCCAAAAAAAAACAAAAAAAACTCATATGACAGTGAAACGTTGAATATCCTGGGTTGTCATAACGATCAGTTTTCTAAATTCAAATGTATAGTAATATAAAACTATATAGATTTCTTCAGGTTTTCAAAAATTACCTGATTTTCTAAGGGATTTATCAATCAATATGCAGTTAGAATTACAATGAATTCAGATTTTTTAATTTTACACTTAGCGTTTAGTCCGCATTAATCAATTTTACTTTATCAATATTTTCTATTGAAAAGAAAATTGATCATTGCAGTTTAACAATATTTCACATTTATTGTTCAAACCCACAATCATGACAATAGGATCAGATAAAATGTACAAGTTTTACAATTTAGCATTAAAAAGACCATGACAAAAAAATCCACTCAATTTAATGTGACCATGAAGATTGAAAGAATCACTGGAATATGCGCAGAACATATATACATTGCATTTAAATTTTGATTCAACAAACTTAATATCGATAGTTTGAAGGTATAAAGGTAAGAAATTTGACGGAAATATATTGCTTTTATAAGTTTTTATCTTAAGCATACTGTTTTGCAATGTTTTAGTTAACTGTTTTTACTTCCATACTGGGAAATGTTTTTAATTGCCCTTAACTTAGTTCTTCTTTTCTGGTAATCGTGTGCTGAATAACTATTTTATTTGCTGTTATTGTAATAAATAACACCATTATATCACTAATTAATGATAACAAAATTAATGCAATTTCAAATTTTAATCTGCTTTTAGTTCCAAAAAGAATGATAAAAATATCAAAATATAGCAATTTACCACAAACAGATTTCATATCTATTTAGAAATTGTTCACAATAATTTTTCCAAAGGAATGTTTGTTATAAAGAACAAAATACAGGTCTGCATGCGTACTTCAGATTCTGGACATGATTCTATTAGTGCACAGTGTTGTTTTCCTCTTATAGTTGATGTGTTATCCTCAGTTTACCAGCAGTATACTATTGTTACCTTAATTTTATCAAACATTTAAAACATTGTTGTGTCGACTTTCTATTGTTATACCCGTTCTTTATTTCAGTGATCGGGCTATCGTTCACCTGTAAGAAACTATTATGTTACCTTTTTCTGTCCAATATTTTAAGAGTAATTCTCCTCTTTCTTAACAATATTGGATAGCTGAAGGTAAAATAATTGATTTTTCAAGATCAATTCTGATACGAATTGTATTAGTTTCTTGGCAATGTACTTTCAAAATAGTTAATATATATACTTCACTTTTGTGTATATCTTAAAGGTTAACAAAAAAGAAAAGTAAAATAAAAAAATACTGAAAATTTAAAACGGAAAGTCCCTAATCAAATGATAAACTAGCAAATTTACCTGACCATATCGGGAAATAGGTATTTAGTCGGATCTTAACACGTACTTGTGATTTGTTTGAAGCCGGTTTTGATCAAAATAAACGAAGAAATGTATCAATTCAATATATTTCAGTGTTTGTTATTGATGTATCAAAAACATTGATGTACGAATATAATTTCATAAATTTGAAACGTTTAAAATGATTACATACCAATATAAAGAACCGTTCATTATTGTTGAAAAAGACTATGAATGAAAATCGAATTTTTTTATCTTCCCTTAATGATAAATTGATTTGGTAATGAACCAAAGTTATCTAATGGTAATCACAGAGAGGGACTAGCAAGCAATTTTTAATTGTAGCTTATTCAACGTTAAAACAATGTTCCACTATAAACGAATGTTACTTTATACAAATATAAGGACTTTGTTAGCTAAATCTACAAATTTTATTAGATATCATGATTTTTTATTGCAATAGATTAATATGCTAGATAAACTCATCAAACGAATGGACCACAACTGTTATATTCCTGACTTGGTACAGTCATTTTGAAATGAACAATGGTGGATTAAACCTGGTTTTATAGCGTAAACCTCTCACTAGTACGACAGTCGCTTCAACTTTCATTACATTGACAATGATGCGTAAACAAAATGTCACAAATAGGGGAACAACAACAACACGAACCCAATTAAAAACTGCGGGTTATTTCAGGTTCTCCGTGTAAGCAGATCCTACTCCACATGTAGCACTTGTAAATACATTGAATGCCATAATTATACACTATATACAGAAACAAAGATATGAACACCTTCATCAGTACAATGCTTTGTTTTGATAAAAAAAAAAAAAAAAAAAAAAAGAAAAAGCGCTTTTTACAAAGGGAAATCGAGAGATAGCAATATGTTTCGATAACATGAAAAAAAACACAAGTTAACATCCATACGCATAGAAACGAAATTTAAATGCTCTTAAGAGCATGTGACGCTCTCCATGGTTTATATGCATTTTCAACAAAGCACACTCTGAAACACTCATAACTGATGCGATGACCGGATAGAAAATGAGTCACGTTGTTGAAAGTTTTCATTTGACATCCAAATAAGTACACATTTTTTCTAAGAAAATTCAATGAATACAGGTCAATTCCATTGTGTGATAGGACTTGAATCACAAAGGTCACACGTCGACAAAAATGATCTTGAAGAATAATGCTTGAAAGATCCTTTTGTTATTTATAACTGAATAACTGATTTTTTTTTATCTTTAAACAATTACTTTAATTTTCGGGGCAAAACAAGTGCCTTATTGAACTTATTACTCTAATAAAAAGATGCACATTATCGCTACCAATGACAGAATTGAAGAAAAACTACTATTACGTAGGCCAAACAGTCCTAATAGCTTGCTTATCAGAGCAGTTTTGTCGTCAAACCTAACAGTTGCAGCGGAAGCATTATCATAGGAATAAACGATGTTAGACTTACAAAGAAAATACTGCATACCAAAACTTTTTTTGCAACGACTTACACAATATTTAGTTATGTAACTTGTAAGACAATGTTTATGTCCTTGGTAAATATGAAAGCCAGTAAGCCAACAGCTCAGATCAGTCCATTTAGAAACGAATGAATGACAACTGTAGTGAATATGACAAAAAACCTCATCAAAGATGATACAAAGCCTATAATGTGGTACTCAATGACAGCTGAAACGTCAACATGGCGAATACTCAAGTTAGCTTCAAAACCAATCTTTCATAAAGTAAATCTCAATTCTGACAAATCTGCGATTGAACTAGACATTTTTTAAGTTAATGTACTGATATGATCTGACAACGCTAAGTTAACATGTAACCGGGACCGGTTTATATTGATTTATATTTTTATTAAATGACCTTGCTACTGTCTTGTTGTTATGCATAAACGTTTGAATGGAATATCAATTTCTTCTGATATGCTTTTAAGAAAAATCAATAGAAAGATATTGGTTACACAGTTTATAGACAAACAGCTTATGTACATTACGTAGTTTAATACAGATATTCAAGTCATAAATATTCTATGTTCACAGGATATATCAAGTTCTATACTGCTTAAGAATGTAGCAAGCCGTGTTAAAGTTTGCGTGTATGATTGTATTGATAAACAATATTGACACGTGTTGAATTATCATATATAAAATTGTATTTCAAATTTGGTAATATATATAGGATATATTGTATAAACTACAAGAAATATTTAAACAACATGAACAAGTCGAATAAACTCAAATATTCATGTACAATTTCAGGGGGTCTTGATTTCTGTTTGACAGCTTTAGATAGAAAAAATGTGACATTTTCAACTGGCCTTTATCACTTCTGTTCTGGTACATGCATAACAAAAATGCTTTTCTGTGTAATGTCATCACTCTACTGTGTATTGGAGGAATATATAATTGGAAAGGGGTATGCAGAATATTTGCAAGTAAAACACTGTTGCTGCTAGGGACTTTATCTGTATTAAACAAATATCAGAGATACTGCTTTCCCTGGCCATGCGTAGTTTTTTAATATATCTAAATGCATTTTTTGACGGATAAACGATTTTCCGACAGAGTTGTATGTTGAGATAAAGTAATATGAGTTTTTTTAATAAATAAATAGTAACTATTTGTTTTTGTTTGTTTATCCAAATTCTGGTAAAAAATATAACATCTATATTTAAATGATATTTACCTCCTGGAGAGACAAAATTTACATGTACTATTTTTCTTATTATCATGCATTATGTTTGTGTATATTGTTTGTTTATATTGGAATGCCTCATGTGAATCATTTAGTGAAATGTAAAGTTTTAAAGTTTCGCACCTACATGTATCTGGTATCCGGGATGAAATAAGGTATCCGTACATATTTATATTTGTTCATGACATTATCAATGATTCAACTGAAAGATAATCGGACATTGATTGGCTAATATTTTTTTTTTTAAATAAATCACAAAATACTTAAAACTTCGAGGAAAATTAAAAAGGAAAGTACCTAATCAAATGGCAAAAACAAAAGCTCAAATACATCAACGAATGGATAAAAATTGTATATATGATGTTTATTTGTCATATTCCTGACTAGGTACTGGCATTTCTTATGTAAAAAAAATGGTGTATTAAACCTGGTTTTAAAGCTAGCTAAACTATGACAATCACATCAAATTTTATTTAATTGACAAAGGTGTGTAAACAAAAGAAAACAGACTAAAACTGTCAGAAAATGAGGTACATCTGTCTACACTTTTTTTTTAAATCTAAATCACCATAAAACCAAACAAATATGTAATTGGGAAGCACAAAATGGCACACAGACCAAGTATATAAGCATAAAAAGACGCAAGAAAACACAAATTTACCAAAGTACAATAACACAATGACGAGATGTTTTTTAACGTACAGAGCCATGTCATATATGTTTCAAATAAACATAAAAAGGTATAGACAAAGCACATTATCAAAAATGAAAGACAAGAATACAAAATTGTTTTACAATCGCCAAATAACGTTATTTTTAAGTTTGTGTTGTATTTTGTGCTGTTAAGAATACCCGTAATGATACATTCATTCCATCAATCCAGAAGTCATGGTCTCCGTTCACGATGTTTTAATAAATCATTGTGTTGATACTTTAATATTTTAACAAATACGAAGTTCAAAAACCTTCAATTAAAAGAAGTCCTCGGTGAGCAGAGATAACAAACTACTACTAAAAGTGCAAATAAAGACATGTGACATCAATTAATGCATAAAAATGGAGAACGTTTATATTAACTCACCTTCCTTCACACATACAAACAAACGATAAGTGTTTCCAAACATTTTATTAATTAAAGAAGCAGATAAAGTATTTTCAAATGCATGTTCCTTATTTAGAAAGTTGCTACCTTTGTCATCAAGATTTTTTCTTTATTTTCAAGGAATATATTTCAGAATATTTTCTTATGTATCACTTTAAACGATTTGTTTTCTTCAATTTGTTAATTTTCCTTTATTTGATGCTAAATGTGCAGTGATTTATTCTTCAAGAGTGTTAATTATACATGCTTGCCTTCATGTATACTTCAGATTTCAATGGTATTGTTGGAATGGGATAGTAAGTATTCCAAATAGAATACTGTATTACAATCACTTTCCTTATACAAATCATGTTTTAAGAAACAACTAAAGAGCAATAAATACATTTTATGCCTTTACATATTTTTGGTTTAAACTTGTCCTGATATGTATGCTACACCAACATTATTACGTCATGAAAACTATTTATTGTTTTGCTTTGACGCCTTACTGCGGAGTCATTTTTATAGTTAATCTTTGAGAGAAAATTTCCTACTTTATTTAAAATATTTAAATGAATTCTCTCTCAAAATCAAACCCAAAAAATAGCTTCAGCGTTATGACGTCGCCGAAAGAAGTTAAAGCAAATATAAGAATAGCCTTTCAATTATTTGACTAATATGTGTAAGTGAAATTTTACTTGGTACATTTCTAATATTTCAGAAAAAGTTCTGAACGGAATTTGAAGATAATTGAATTGAAATGGGCAATACATCTTCAAGTTCCTCTGCAGGTATGATACTTTAAGATTATACAATTCTAACTTTCTAGTCTTCGTAATCATTTATGATTCTTTCTATTCTTATGTTTGATTATCTTTGTTTTTACATAAGAATAGAAAGAATCATAATAACAACTACAAATAAAATGCATATAACAATATACGGTCAGAATTACAAATACAAAATCATCACTAAATACATGAATGCTGGATAAACAAATACCGTGACACTTTTTATAGTAATGCGAATATACACTCAGCAAAACAGTCATATTCGGGAATAGATGATGTTCGTTACTTAAAAGACCAGATGACATAAATGGTAAACCAGAATTTAAGACGTGTTAAAAATGTCATGCGTTAGTATAAACCTCGTATAAATCAACCAATTCGTGATGGTGTCCATAAATTTTACGGAAGGTCATTGTTAATCGTTCCTCCTCATAACTTTGTTGGAGCAGTTTCTGCGTAGGAAGCACACTCCTGTAAATGAATTCTGTTTAGTGTAAGTTAGCAATACACAGTTAGGACAAAAACTTAAAAGTTACACTCATAATTTTCAAACACCCTCTTTCCCCTCCTGTCTAACAAAGAAGGCTTAATATTTGTGTTATGCATGTATGTATTTATAGAAAGAGAATCTTCCATAAGTTTGATTTCTTATGGTCATAATGGGGAAATATTATCCCTTTTGGGTTTAACCATGGCAACAATCTGCATTTCTATGATACGAAATATATAGCAAAAAAGGGGAGTGAACATGTCACAAAAGTCTCCAAAATTTAGTCCAAAGGAAAATTTCAATCAATTACAGTGATACCTTTCCTGAAACCATAGGTTCATATCTATTAAGTGGTGAAAAAAATCATATGCATTTATGCTCGTTTTTCGATGAATTTGAATTGAAAAGATCGAGCGCAAAATCTTTCTTTATTTACACTATAATTTTTTATGGACCTATGGGCAGTACGGATAGGAAAATACGGACTGTCAAACAGATAAATGGCCTATAAAACATGCTAAAAACAATCTAAATGTTCATATAAACCCACTAAGAAGGCTATATTATCCTTCAATTATCTAAAAATCAATGTTATTGTACAAAAACTTTCATATTTAAAACATTCACTATGGCCAAAATGTGAAACTAAACTTCTAACTGTGTATTGCTACCTAAACACGTATCAACTGGGATATGTAAACACCATATGATTGGTTAGAGGGTATGTTAAGGACGCCATCACGAGTTGGTTGACCGTTATGGAATAACCATTACGCAGATGATATCGGATCAAGTCATTATGTTGTAACTACAATTATCTTCCCTTTTCACTAAATATTGTGATCTACCGAATTAGACTTTTAACCGGATTTGAAATACTATTCGCAACACGACGCAATACGACGAGTTTTCTATGTTTTGTTTTCTGTACTATTACTTGTATGTGTGTCTTTTTTTATCCATTGGGCTGTCAGTTTATTTTCAATCTATGAGTTTGACTATCCCTCTGGTATCTTTCGTCCCTCTTTTACTGGTGTTTCATCATGTGTAGATGTTTTATCTATATATTACTTTCAAGTTATCAAAACTTTAATTAGAAAATATTCATATTGTGATTTATTACAAAAGAGAAGAAATAAAAGTTTATACGAAAAATAGCATAATGTCATAATATAAATTTAGATATAAAGATGAAATGTTGTTGTTTGATGTGCAGTATGGGAAATTTGCAATTTCTGTTATCTCTTTTATTCAAATATTTATAAAATCACTTTGTAAAAGATAAATTGAGGTCAAGTATAGATACATTTTCAATGTTTTATTCGCAACAAAAGTAGGACAGAAAGATAGATACAAAACTGCATTTCTGTTTCAAATTTTTTTTTTGATAAACAAAAATATATATGTTCCAAACCAATGTTTGCACTTGTGTTGAATATCAAAACAAAATAATACTTTTAAACACTACTGCAAAAATGTAATTATGATAAAATTATTGTTTTCAAAGCAATCTGTCTTAAAAGACAGGCTTCTGTATGCATAGAAATATTAAAATGTGTAAGCTTTTTATCTAATAATGTTATTAAACGAACAATTTCGAACCATGTTTTTTTTCTTTAGAAATCAATTATTTCAAGAGGTTTCTCTTTCATGTTTAACATGTTTAAAAAAAAAAGTAAACAAATGAACTGTGACTTTTCAAAAACAGTAGTTTAATTAGAATAATTAATTCTTTATATGTACAACAGATTCACTTTTTTTTATTATACATGTATATAATAGTATGAATAAGGAATAATAATGAACAGAAAATAGTCTATATATGTAAAAACTAATGGCAATTATCTAATATACAAACCTTACAAACAATATAAATAATAAAGAGGGACGAAAGATACCAGAGATCCAACTTATAGATATAAAATAAACCGAAAACGCCATGGCTAAAATTAAAAAGACAAACAAACAAAAAACAGTACAGAAGACACAACATAGAAAACTAAAGACTAAGCAATACGAACCCCACCAAAATTTAGGGGCGTTCCCAGGTGCTCCGGAAGGGTAAGCAGATCCTGCTCCACATGTGGCATCCGCCGGGTTGCTTATGTTATTGCAAATTTGATAAATAGTCTTACTCGGTAGGTCACATTCGTGAAAAGGGGGGGTATTGTAGATACGACATAAGGAACATATCCGATACCATCTGTAAAACGGTTATTCCATAATGGTCAACCAACTCGTAATGAACTAACTTTACTAGCTATTTTGTTACCGGCAATGATGTTAAAGAGTATGAGTTATTATGTAATACATCTACCATTCAATGACGTTATTATGTCCAATAATCCTGCCAATACGGCATGATCTTAATTCCCTCAAAATTTCTATTGACTTAAAAAGACGAAGGGATTTACCACGTAAAGTGAAAATTCTTTTCATTTGATCTCTGTTCTGAATACCGTTAAACTGTCAGATTGAAATAATTTCAAAATATATACGTTTGGTAACATGCATTTATTTGCAGTTTACGAAAACAAGCAATGATCACTTTCATAGTTACATTATTTATCAATTCTTTTACAACACGAGACACGAATCCTAAAAATCGTCAAAATCCAACTTGACATTAATTATCCAGTATTTTCCAATTTTGAATTTTCGGAAAACAATCCTTGAACGATCTCGTTCGATTGACTAGAACAAGCGTACGCTGCCCGATACCGACTTCGCGAACCTTTACTATTAAGAATTGATAACTATATATTCGGTTAGAACATTCATTGAACACTTGAGTTTTATTAGGGGGATTCTAGTTTTTGACGGGAATCGTTATCGAACGGTGCATAACTATTTTTCTCAAATTTGGTCAATTGAGGCACGGCATTCAAACCAGAAAGTTAACGTAAACCCTGTGTAATTTTTTTGAAATATACAATAGACAATATATAATATTTCATAAACACATTTACATTGAATTGCCGTGGCATTAAATCTTGATCAATTGAAACAATTAACTAACACTTATTTAATTTGATCGACAGAAGTATTCAAACTCAAAAATGTGTGTATAAACATTTAAAAGTTGTTTTATCAATAGAATGGTAACATTCATTCAGAATAGTATATTCGGAGAAAGAAAAAGAGACAATTCATTCATTTTGAATAACACATTTGTTTTCATAATGTATCAAGTCTTGCATTTTAGTAAAGTTCTAAGACAATTAGTCAACTAGTTACAAAAATATATGTTAACGTTATACAATGTCGCGTTATTAGTGCCTATTTAAAAAAAATTACAATTTAAATCTTATGTGATATATTATTGCTTGATTTTAAGAAGTTAAATGTAACAGAAGATTAATAAATTCATTTAAATTTCTTGTAGGAATAGAAAATGAAGTACGAATAGTGATGATTGGGAAGACCGGAAGTGGTAAAAGTGCAACTGGTAATAGCATTCTCCAGAAAGAAGCTTTTGTTTCATTATCAAGTAGTTCGTCGTGTACAAAAAACTGCAGACGCGGCGAAAACATTTACGATACAGGGAGCAAAAAATACAATCTTGTTGTTGTCGATACTCCAGGATTATATGACACTAAGATGTCAAACGAAGAGATATCTAAGGAAATTGTCAAGTGCGTCGGAGTTAGCTCCCCAGGTCCACATGTTATCATATTTGTTGTGTCTCTTGCAGGTCGCTTTACTGAAGAAGAAGACGCAACTGCAATGCATTTCGTCAAACTGTTTGGAGAAAAACTAATGGATTATATGATTATTATTTTCAGCTACGGAGATAACATTCAAAAGGAAGATTCTATTGAAAAAAGAATAGCAAATGCACCGGATCCCCTCAAACACCTCGTAAAAAAATGTGGAAACAGGTGCGTGGTTTTCAATAATAAACTCGGATCAAAAGATAAAAAGAAGAAACAATTAAAAGTATTGATAGATGTTGTTGAAAAAATGATCGAAAACAATGGTAGGTCGTTTTATACTGACGAAATGTTCCAGGAGGCTGAGGAAGAACTGCAAAAGGGAATGGAAACTTTGAAGTTAGAAAATGAAACACTTCTGGCAGTTGATCTCCGTAAATCTGTGCGAAATCAAGTGGAAGAGGAAGGTAGTATGTTATCAAACATTGGTCACGGTATATTAACCGCTGGGCAAGGAATGGCAGCAGCAGCGATAGAGGCCACAGGAGTTCCTCGCCTTGTGAATGGTATTGCCAGCTGGTTTGGGCAATAGTATTGGACAAACTTTTTAAAAATTATTATGTTTAAAGGGTATCTTATATAAATCACTCGTGTATAGTGACGTAAGTCCATTATAGTGCACTTTATGTGTTTTCTTGGAAATCATTCGTGAAAACTTTCTCACTAAGTCTGTCTGTTTTTGTCTGTAGTGTTATCAAACATGCTATGTAAATAGTGCTTATTAGAAAATAAAACATAATAACGTATTTCAGGATTTTTCTTTAACCCATTATGGTATGGTAGCAAAGTATTCTTTTCCAATCCACATCAGTTACGATTGCTGGCATATAAAAGACAATAAAGTTAACGGCTGACAATCTTTTGCACCTGTAATGTGAACAGTCACTCGGTTTAAAAATTCTAAGATTGATAACCATACGAACTGTGAAATTGAGATGTTTTAGAAACTCTATACACAAATCAGAAGATTTATCTTAGATTATCTTAGAGAATTTTTACGAATGCACAAAATTCACAATTTTCAAATTTTTAAATATGAATTCCTGATCAGATCTATATGTTAAGGACCCCCAGTGGCAATAAGCTGTACCGCTTTAATTGGTGGGATATAATTGATAATGTATTAATATCTCCATAATTTTATGCGTTCTTATTTATTATTGATATTCTGGTATTTTTGTCATATTTTCAGGTACCGCGAATGCAGTTGATAATTTAACTTAAAAAATTCTATATTTTAATCAAAAAGTTAAAACACACTGAAAGCGCTCAAACACATATAAATCAAACGCTATGATAACTGTTGTAAAATTGTCACATGAATAAAATAGGATGATGGTTGAGAAGTCACAAAACTATGCGGTATCGGCTTTGCTCATTGTCGAAGGCCGTCCGGTGACCTATAGTTGTTCTGTGTCGTTTTGGTCTCTTGTACAGATTTGTCTCATTGACAATCATACCACATCTTTTGTGTTTTTTATATTTACCCCCATTGCATTTTTTGAGAATGTTAATTTTAGACCCTTGATTTCGACAAGTGAAAAGTTTTAGACAAGTATCTAGTTACCTCATATGTTTACAAGACATTTATCTATGATCTTAATCACTTAAATATGACCATTGCTGTAACTAGGAAGCTGAACATACCAACACAATGTCATGGGACAAACGAGGTAACAAAGTTGTCACTAAAGGAAACAGAGCACACTGAGCTTCATACGAATAAATGTTGGATCCTGTCCAGAGTAAGTCAAGAAACAAGCAAAAAACCCTTTTATCTTGTCCATGTTCGACCTCACCTTGAAAACGCTTGCAGTGCATGGAACCCTTACTTAAAAAATCATCCATAACCCCAGATTGAGATGGTCCAGGGCTGTGCTTCACGCTTTATCAAAAGCAATAACTCAAGAGAGCCTGGAACATTTACAACACTTTAAAAAGAATTAAACCTGACACAACAAGAAAGCAGAAGACAAATAGCATGTATAAAGCTCTTTTATAAAGCTTTGCACACATTTTAAAATCAAGAAGTACTTCAAGTCTCCATCAATCGAAAACTAAACAAAT
The DNA here is from genome assembly GCF_963676685.1 of Mytilus edulis. Lineage (NCBI taxonomy): Eukaryota > Metazoa > Mollusca > Bivalvia > Mytilida > Mytilidae > Mytilus > Mytilus edulis. The sequence continues at coordinate 78,121,797 of NC_092349.1, forward strand.
ACGTACAAATCAGGCCAAATGATATCTACAAGTTCAGAGACTAGAATAAACTAACCGACGAACTACTAGAGATTGAGAGTTGAGGAATTCAAGACCAAACTCACCAAGCTTCTCTGTAGTGACTAACCAACAAGAACAAACTATAGATGTTATATGTTACCATAACATGTACATAAATTTTTAGCACAATTTGGAACTATTGTCTATTAAATGTGGTATACATTTTTTTTTGTTATATTGGTAGACGTCAATCTAAAATTTATAATTTAGCGACGGGTCAAAGAACCTTTTTAGAGTGACGATATAGCTTTGCAGCTAAGTCGTATATGTAGATGCGAATGTAACTGCAAAATTTATATTGCAAAATCATTCATTTTTCACATTTTTATGAAAGAGGGACGATAGATACCAAAGGGACAGTCAAACTCATAAATCTAAAACAAACTGACAACGCCATGGCTAAACATGAAAAAGACGAAAAAATAACAGCACACATGACACAACATAGAAAACTAAAGAATAAACAACACGAACCCCACCAAAAAACTAGGGGTGATCTCAGGTGCTCCGGAAGGGTAAGCAGATCCTATGACGTACGAAAACATATGATCGGACGATCATTATATGAATATATACCGTCTAGAATACAATCTGTCGATACTTATCAGTTGGAATTGCACAAAATAATGATTTTATATTCCGTCTTCACTTTAAACCATTGGAATTGCCCTGACAAATATTTTAATCTTCGATAAATGAATTGTATACAAGTTGTTATTAGTATTGAGTACGACTACTCTCGGATACAGGCTCTTTTTTATTTAAAAGAAGACATTATTGTTTTATAAACTGAATGTGACTTTTCCCTTTGTAATACTGGTTACTTCAAGCATTCCTGTCAAGTTTGGTCATAATCAGTTCCATAGTTAAAGAAAAATCTAGTATAATGAAAGACAACATCTACAGCTGTTCGACCAAAACACTTCTTCGACAAATCCAAACTAAGCCGATTCAAGATAGACTATAGTGTGGACAAATAAATGATCAAATATTTACCTCATCTGCTTACAAACAATTAAATAGGATTCACAAGATGATTTTAGGAAGATAAATACCACTTGTGGACTTCTTAGTCCTCTTTATAAGGGTCTTTTGGTCAATTTACACCTCTCATCTCCTCAAAATTTCAACTTTTCAGGCCAATAAATAAAAATAATGGGGTACTTTCACTCATTTATCATAGAAATGTTATACAAAATAAGTAATTAAAGTATTCACGCAGAATGAACAATCCATATAAAAGTTTACTGTCTCCAAGGAGGTTTCAACTAGTCCTTACGTAAAAAATAAATTTACACCGCGTTCCAGAGAAGGACATAAAAGCTTCTCTTTTAGTGAATAATTTGTTGTTACAGCATTCAAAATAATTTCATTTACTTATAGCTATATATTTATTAAAGTGTTTCCTAGGAAAATTTTCTATCATAGCAGAATATACATATTTAAAAAAAGGAGAAAAAGCTCCCCAAAACACTTAGTATGGCTTGTTCTGTCAACTGAATATTCATGGTACAGTCCTATTTCAAGGATATTTTCTCATAAAATTTGTTGTGGAGACTCAATCCACTCAGAATTTTGGTTTTTTTGTTGTAATATTTCACTTAAATAGCAAGACATTTTCACACATGAAAGTATTTACAAGTTCAAAGATGCGTGTACAGCTTCCCATATTAGGTGTTTCAAATAAAGAAATACTTGGCATAAGTAAAGTTTTATCCTGTCAAGTACTATAGAAAAAAAAATTCATATAACATTTCATTGCATACAAGAAAAGAACCATCACTGGAAGTTAACCAATAAAATTTCCCCCCTTAACTAACCTGTGTACAGGGTTTAGGAACCATGTAACTTCAAGTTAACAAATATTCTATAGAAACCCTAAATAAAAAACAATAGTGATTTGAAATACCCAACACATATGTTTATGAAACAGAAATGTTTAACTGTAATAAAATGTAGGATTAATTACCTACAACTGTCAAATTCAAGGGAATAATTTTTTTCGACCTATACAACCGGATGTGACGTACAATGAATTGGTGGTATTACACCTTAAGTCTGTAATTATTTTTCTGTGTGTGTGTTTGATATCTATCTGATAGTTTTTCGTTTATTTTAATCATAAATCAGGCTGTTTCTCTTCTCATTTGATGTTTTTTTTTTTCTCTTTTTTTCGGGTATTTTATAGCTTGATTTGGGTATGGGGTGTCCTTACGCTTCAAGCCACACGGTGATCTATACTCAGTAACCTTAAAGCTTTATGTCATTTAGATTTGGGTGGAAATTTTTCTCACTTACAATAATACTAAGAACATTCAATACCAATTTAAACTAATTAATAAGGGTTTATACAAAACGTAGTTAGGGAGCTATCATTTGAATTTTAAAGGATTCAAGGATTAAGAATGTTGTACTTTATTTTATGTAAGTTGTAATCTCTGTCCTGCCTTTTTATCTGTCACTTTATTTGGTCTTGTCCTTTTATTATTTTATCTTTATTGTAATAAATACATTGTTATCGTGCCTTTATTTTTATGAAAGGTTGTAAGAAGATACAGGTAACAATACAATTTTGCGAACTTCACTGAGCAAATAACAAAAACATTGTAATTGGCAGAAACATTTTATTGAAAACATCGAAAAAATTGCAATGTGATACACAAATTAAGTATCAAGTTTCCAAGGTAGAAGCAATTTTGCGAGAGTCTTCAGTATCCGATATGTATTTGGTCTCCCCGAACCACCATGACGGATAAATTAACAAAGGATTGGTGGCAACAGCTTTCAAATCATTTGGGTAAAATAGTTTCTTCCATTCTTCCCTGAAAAAAAGGATTTTGTTCTATAAATTAATAATAAATTCAATAAGTTTTAGACTTCGATGCACGATATGTTTTTAATTATATAGTTGTTATTGGCTTTTAACTAGCTGATAGTAACTACAAGTACTCTCATGTCTGTATTTGGTCTTCCTTTTGTGAGATGCATAATTAAGTACTCGTTCACGTCCACTCTATGTTTTTGTTAGATGTATTTCGATTTGTATCCATCTTATGAGTAAAGACTTTTTAAACTGATTTTTAAAGTTTGTTCATATTCTGTTTAAAGAGGGTTGGTGTCTTCAACCCCGCAATACTTTGTTTATTCCTGTTCCAAGTCAGGTACCTGTAATTCATTGGATGTTGTTTGTGTTTGTGTAATATGTTTGTTTTTCGTTCACGATTTTGTAAATCGTTTTTGATAAGAATATAATTACAAGTAATATAGACGTACATATGTTTTGAAGCTCAAATTGACAACTGGGAATGTTTCAAAGATACAACAACACAACCAAAGAGCAGAAACACCACCAATGGGTCTTCAACACAGCAAGAAAATCCCGCACCCGAAGGCGGGATTTAGCTGACTTCTAAATAAAATGTATACTAGTTGATTAGTTGTTTATTTTAAGAAAAATAAGAGCTTATTCGTATAACAATAAACTCATCATAGATTCTTTTTTTACGCAGACGCGCGTGTCGTGTACAGAAGATTTAGTCTCATCAGTAACGCTCGCATAAAGGAGTTTAAAAAGTCAAAATAGAACGAAGTTAAAGAGACCATTGATGACCCAAACAATTTTATCAAGTTTTGCCCAAAGAAGCTAAGTTTATCTATTACTATGGTAGAAAATGCAAAGTTGAGTAAACAGTTAATTTAATGACTATGTCCATTTCAATCATTTTTGTCAATACTTGTTATTATTAAATTTCTTACATTGGATGTCTGTTGTACATAATTGGTATCAACTCGTCGGTTGGAACTAGTTTCTGTAATGGTTTCTGCTTCAGTATCTTTTTCGCACCTTTTCTTGTGATTGCATACGCTAACGCCCAATAGGAAAAATCTGGCCACATCGCAAAATGCGTTCCATCCACATATTTATCAGCAGTTGCATTCATGGGCTTGCGTCCCAAAAATCTACAACAAATCAATTATTTAGTATACAGAAAAAAAAATCGACCATCCTAACACATTTTAGCAATTTGGTTGTAAGTAATAGAGAAGGTCGAATTAAATGACGCAAATTATCTTCGTTTATGTAAGTTATAGTTACGTTGATTACTAAGACTGAACTAAAGAGTAAGCTATTAATATTCAATTTATGAAGTCTCTAGTCGAGTCAAAGGATCAGAGTTGTCTTGCTTAATTGAACGACAAATTGTTGAAATTCGATAGCATGTTTTTATGTGTTGAGAAATTTTAACTTATGACCAGTGCATGATTGGATTACATCTTTCTCATTGGTCAATGATCTTGCGAGGTCAGCACGATTTCACATGTAAGTGTCGTGTGGTCACTTCCTTTTATCATCAGCATTTGATGTGTTAACTTGTAATTCTTATCAAAATATTTGTGAAAAATTCCCATCCTCATACCTCCATTAATGTTATCTGTAAAGTAGATATGTATATAAGTTTATTTGGGTTGTGTGTGCAGCTTTTTCTCCCCACCTTTGCTATTTTTTGTTATCTATTCAATTGATATGATATTAGTTAATGTTATTTCGTATTAATAATGTTGTATTATTTCATATTAATAATGTTGTATTATTTCATATTAAACATGAAGTTTTATGTCAAATGTTTGATTTGCAAAATGTACATTTCTTGAATTTTATGATTTTGAATAAATGTGTATACATATGTTTATGGTATCCAGCTGTCTGTCTTAAATTATTTTCGTTTATCTTGGACCAATAATACTCACAAAAGATCCCAATCAGGTACAAACTCTTCTATATCGGCAAACGACCTTGACAATTGTTTGCGAAACATAGGAACGAATTGCGCGTCATCTTCTAGTATAAGAACTCTTTGGTAATTTTTAACTACCATCTATGAATAATAAAAAGAAATGTTATGTTAAATAACACTTTTTTACTTTCCAATTTCGAAATCGATTTATCGTTATCGAACTGTAGTAATATTTTGAATGCACGCTTTTAACTAGTGTTAAGTTAGATTCAATTTGATCTGTTATGTTCCCTTATTTTAAAATTTAATTTGAATGCTCAACAACTATTAAAACTTAATTTTGCGGAATAATTCATCAAATTTAAGCTAAGAATTATATACACCAAATTTGCATATAAATAAAGGAAATAGAACTAAACCACTTTTAAATAGCTATACATGTATTTCAATTAACCAATAACTAATCTCGGTAATGAAGTAAAACCGAGCGAGAACCATCAACTATTAGTGGTAATAGGGACAACAGAAACTCTGAACTACAACAAAATCGAACGCCAAAATACATAGCATCGTACTCATGGTAAACAAAAAAATACTTGTAAGAGAGGTAACTTTGAATTCAGGTTCAAAATGTATAGATCGATGCAACTACACAGAGACAAAATAATTGTGTTATGTTAAAGGCATGTTTCTACATAACACACGTGACCTTTATTGATGACTTCCAATAAACATTTTATTGGGGTATTTTGGTAATATTAAGCTTTCTATGATAATATATTGTTATATTTCGACCCTAACAGTTAAATAAAATACTTTTTTTTCAAAATAGGAGCACAAAAATCAGCACTTTTTAAGTGTCAACAACTGTTAAAGAAAGCCAAACGTACGCGATCTTTCAGACAAAATTTTCAATTCAATATATCTAAGGCCAAATATTCATTCCAAGCAGAAGCACAATATCTATTAATAACATTAACGGTACCAATTTTCCTGCACCAGATGCACATTTCGACAATACATGTCTCTTCAGTGATGCTCGTGGCCAAAATATTTGAAATCTAAAGTTTATATAAAAAATGAAGAGCTATAATCCAAAAGGTCCAAAAAGTATAGCCAAATCCGTGAAAAGAATCAGAGCTTTGCATGAGGGTGAAAATTAACTTACATCTTCCAATATATAATAATGAGTAAGTGCACATCCAATTTCACCATAGGTCATATTCCTACAATGAAATATATAAAACACGAATGAAAAGTTAAGGCATGCAAGGCTTTCTAAAACACAACAACTGTAGGTAGTGTGTGTCGAGTATCAAGCGTTTTTTTCCGAAGGTGAGAAACTATGGAAAAGATCAGATACGTCATACCCGTGTCATTAAAATCGATTGCAGACAAATACATTCCAGATTGGTTTGTAAGAAAACAGGTCATCAGACACACACAATCTTCCCAAATATAATTTGATCTACTTTAATATATCACCGCTAGAAAAATGGTTGCCACTTGGACATATATAATTATTGCTATTTTGTGCATTTTTCCTTTGATCTTTTTTTGTGATAATTTTTCATATCATGCTACTCGATGAAAAATTATCGCTAGAAACTTAGGATGCACGTTTCGTTTCTTATGAAATTGACATGAAATTGACAACCTCGTCATAAGTAAAATAGCGATCAACAGATTATTGTTGGTACCTGCTCAAGCGAGAAAATCAATCTCGTTGAGATGATCAACGACAATCCATTATTCTATAAAATGCTAGTATATATGATGACATACCTTTTAAAGTAATCGTCCAATACCTAATTCTCATCACTACATCGAGTGTGATACATTATTTATATTTAGACTTTTAAATTTTAAATTGTTGATAAATATTGTATTGTAAGCGATTTGCTAGTTGGATATGTTACTCGTATGACTGTAAGAAAATATGCAGACCAATTTACCTGTTTAATGCTTCATTTCAATTGATCTAAAAAAACGACGAGTTCTTTTTATGTGACGTTATCGATCATGGTCGCCGTTTTCCAATGGGTCACAAGAGGTATTTCACAGGAAAGCAAGACCACTTGACATCATAATCAAATTTAAACTATTGAAGAAATGAGATCAAACAAACTTCACTATCATTCTTTCTAGGATACAACCTTCGTGAAACTTTTTATAATTACCTGTGCCTATTTTCATCAACTATATACTACTAAAGATTGTATGATAGTGTATACGTTACCTATTTTGATATATATCCGAATAGCCTTGTAATATTTGTACTCCAAGTTTGTCCAGTTTTTCAGTATTCAAATTTCTATTAATTATATTAAAAAAAAACACATCTTACATCGTACATGCATATGGCACTGTTTGATAAATATCACTTTGCAAATTGATTCATTGATATAAGACTATCGTGTCTTATGTTTATCTGGACCAAAATGATGTACATTTATACTAAATGCAATTAAGATCTTTTTGTTGTGTTTTGAATTCTTATTTTCTGTAAGGTGATATGGATACAGTTGATTTTCTAATGTTATAAAAAGAGTTAGCTGTTGGTAATTCAAGTTACTTTTATTGAAATTCGTCAGTTAATCATCTAATGATACTATTTTTGAATAGAAATGTTTTATCCCTAAAACAAGTATTAGCAAAAACATGTCGGTTGATTATTTTTGGGGGTAAAATTTCATTTCTGTAAATAATGAAGAAAAATCCCTGTTAAGAATGAATGGTAGATTGGTAACATCAGTATTATATTAAAGGCTCCAATATCATCGACGTTACAAAAGTACAGTTCAACCTGAAATTTACTATAGTGTTATGTTGAAAATTCTGTATGAAAGAAAGGCCAGCTTATATGTGCAAGAATACTGATATAGATATACGAAACTGTGGCATGTGGCCAATGAAAAAGTAAAATCACAAAAATACTGAACTCAGAGGAAAATTCAAAACGGAAAGTCCCTAATCAGATGGCAAAATAAAAAGTGAGACAAATTTCAGGTTGCTTATTTCTTTAAATGACACCTATTGGAATGATAACTGGAGTATAGATATAAGGTAATTTGACCTTTTGATTCATACTTTAATCATCTTTAGTCTCATAATTACAAAATGTATGCAAGAAGAATTACCTAAAAAATAAGTCAAGAGAAGTTAAGTAAATATCAATTTATGGCACAGTTAATTAGAAAGATTTATTGGGCAGCTTTTGTTAGGTATCACTAGTAGCACGATTTCAGTCTGAAACGGTCATTTTGGTCTGATCGTATCTTAATTGACTGGATTTACCGCTAGAGGAAAACGTCAAGATTTGTCAGTTCGTTAAGTCTCCATTCGGATCGATAGTCTCATTAGGTAAATTAGTCCCGTTAAGGCATGTCAAGATATTTAAGACTGTATCTTCTAGCGAGCTGTTTAGATCCGTTAAGACCGTGTCAGACCAAAACAGACCATGGATACAAACTGACGTCAAGATGTTGTCAGACCGTGTCCAGTCGTGTTCAGATTTTAATAATTTGGACACAAAACGAGTGAAACTTTCCCATTATTTATCAGGGGTTGCTCCCCTTTCAAGAATAAAATAAAACTGTGAAAGAAGACGATTTTTTTAACTGAAAGTCTACCACGTCCCCTTAATCATGTTATTTAAATAAAACAAATATTCAATTTGAATTCTAACTTCTTCTTATTTAATTATTTAACACTGTTTTATAATTATATAAATAAAAAAAGTAGCTCAAAGTCATACTGCTGCACAAATCGCCGCGAATTGACTAAAAAAAATCAACAGATTGCCGAAATAATATTTGATTATTGAATATAAGCACCTGAACCTTTATATTTAATGGTTTACAAGTGATTGCAATACGTTTTATATGCAATTACAGACTGCCGTACGTGGTGAAGAATTTGTCATTCATTTTTACACCCTTATTTAATAATAACGGATGTCGGCCGTGAACACTTGAAAACGTGATCTTAATATGTTAAATTAAATTTAAGATGTAACTATTTTTAAATATTGTAAATGAATGCATTATCATTTATCTTTTTATGTTACCTATATAAATTGCATTTGAGTAAATTTGAGGCAGGGAAAAAAATATATAGATATAACTCTGTCTTTTATCGTTTTCCGTTTATTGTCATGACATTGTCCGTTAACTTTACTTTTGCCAGACTCATGCGTTTGACTTTCCATCTTTATTTTTTAATGTGTCTATAATTCGAGGGCCTTTTGTAAAAAAAACTACATACCAGAAGCCTTCGTTAAAAAATAAAGTTTGAATATTATAGCAGAAAAAGGCTTATAAATTCATTCAAATTAATATTTGAAATAGGATAAATAATCAAGAAAATGTTTATAAATACGTCAGACACTGTACTTAAAGTACATTTAAAGACCAGGTTACATATATATTACATGCATACAGCATAATAAAGCTGGTTTAATTTGAATGACTATCCATTAGGGACATTTTTCGACGATATAATTAATCAAATCTGACAAGTTTAATTAAAAACGGAAAATAATTCTTCGCCCGTAAACGATTTAACGTTACCGTACCTTGTTTATTTTTGTTGCATTCATGTCGCATGTGTGTCGGCAGTGTCAGCGCTTCTAATAGCTAACTTATTTTACACAAAATCGTTGACATGGTAGAAGGAAACTATAGTACAATATAAGCTGAGCTGGAAATTGCAATTGGTGAGTAGAAATGAATATTTTAATACATGTCTATCAGAATAATCATTGATCATGGATCATCACCCAAGAGTTTGAAGGAAAAATGTTCACATTTGTTAAATTTGTGCATACAGGTTTGAATCGACGTTCCAATACTCCACACTCTTGGATAGTAGCCTGTTCAAAGGCAAAGTAAGAATTTGGGCTTGTTAAAAAATTGTGATTGGACCCCCCCCTTTTTCATTTTTTTTGGAAGATCAATGCTATATAAACAAGTATGGTTTAAACCCCCTTTTAAAAATGGCTGGATCCACCCCTGTTTATTGCCTAACATGCATTGACATGTGGGGTATTCACAATGGTATGGTTGTGCGGGATGGCCTATAGGCTATACAACAGTTACAAGACCTAAACCCCTGATCGAGTAATCCTACATATTGTATGTTAATGTATTGATAACTGTCACGTCCTAAATTTGCATGAAATATTTGTCACTTTTTTTTATTAACCAATAACCAACCAATCTTCACATGTTACGATGTAGTCCGAGACAAGCTTGTCTGGCAAAACAGCCGTTTGGACATCAGAGTAATCTCGGACTAGTTACGTTTGGACGTCAGAGTAATCTCGGACTAGTTACGACGATGATATACCTATTTATATAGCCACTGGTGGGTGATGTACAATAATTATAATTTGTCACATATGTGTTATGAATACCTTCAACATGTTCAAGGCTTGGGTTTGTATATATATGCAATAACCTCAAAATTGCCCGGGCCAAAAAAAAGAGTATATTGATATTGTGCCCTGACATGCCTGATTCCAAATGATGAGACAGCATTGCGTCCTTAACAACAATTTTTAACACTTTTCATCTTTTGTGATAAGAAATTTAAGATTTTACCGGGTATGATTCATTATTTTGTTATAAATGATTTGTTATGCTCTTAATTTTGTAGAACTTAAATATATGTTATAACAAGAAAAAGAAATTATGTTGAAATTTTTATTTTTATCTTTTGTATATTATTCACTGTCATGACTGTCATGACTAAATAAAAATTAGATCCCACGCATGCGCGGCATAGTTAAATAAGTGCCCGACACGTTATCATCAGTATGTTGATGGATTATAAAGAAGAAGAAGAAGAATCTTATAAATACTATTTGCTTTGTCACCATGTCACGTTGGTAGTAATATTCAACAAATTCTATTTTAAAATAAAAAAAGTATTATAAATTGATCACAACAAGTATAGTGCTATAGCCTCTATTAGACAGTAACCCTTCAATGAAGTATACACCTAAGAAAACATTGATGTAGAAAGAGAGAACATTTTGTTTTAGAAATAGAACCTCAAAAAAGGGTTTTATTCTTCTTCTCATTTATCAATTAAATTGTATAAGTCATAAATTCATTTCTATACATCATTAAACTTTGTTGTCAAGCAACTTATGATTGCTAGTTTTTCTTGTAGATAAATACAAGTTTATATATAATAAATACTTTATTCTTAATGTATATTTTTTTTTGTAGATAAGATATCACATTGGTTTGAGCATGATTCCCAGCCAGATTATGAAGCGGCATATATCATGTATATCAATGTATATATAGGAAATATATAGTGTCACTAAGTTACTCTCATATGGTACCTCATTTGTACCTGTAGCTATAAATTGTGAAATGGTGGATTCATTCATAATTTTGTGTTACTTGTTGGTTTGGAAATAACGTTGATAGAGCTAACAGCATTATGTCATGATGTACAGTTGATGGGATGATCTGATTGGACAAAAAGAGAATTGTGAATTGAACAAATAGCAAACTTACAATTCATAGAAAAAATGTAGGAAATACAATGTACTACATTACTTGGTGACAGAGCATACCTTTGATATATATATATATATATATATTTGAAATAAGTAATATTAACAATTTGAAATAAAGAGAATTTAAAGTTTTCTAGGAATATTAGTAGTGCATCATATCTTAATTCCATGATTATCTTGGATAGTTATATCATTAAGAATAGAAAATTGGAATAATGGAAATTTCTAGTTTCAGTGAATATATATCAATCATTGTCAATACTAAAATAGACCCAGGACCATTCCAGTATATATTATTATTATCCTTTGTAATAAATTACATTGTCTGTGAACATGTAGCAGTTTGTACAAATTATAATTCACTTATTACTTGTACAATAACTTATAGTATGGATTTTGTTATAAAAAAGGCATTGGTACACCCTATAGACTGTTTTATTCAATGACCACATAATAATCTTTATGTTGTACTATTACACCACTGTCCCTAATTAGGGGAGGATTGGACACCAACTAGCATGCTAAAGTTGACGCAGTCACATTCTGTATGTGCCTATTTCCAAGTCAGGAGCCTGGATTCAGTGGTTGTAGTTTGTTACTGTTGTTGCTAAGTTTCTCGTTCACTATTTTGTGGATAAATAAGCCAGTTAGCTTTCTCCTTTGAATTGTTTTATATTACTAAGTGGTGTGGGTTTGAATTATGGCTTTGGGAATTATACAACATCTTTTTCTTTTAGCATTTATATTATAAGTGCTACTCCCTCTCTTTTCATTTACATGAAAGAGAACCCTGATCACCATATTTTTAAAAGCTTTTTAGCTGCTTCACATGGCGAAAGTGAAGCTCAGAAACCATTGATGCAAATACAGATGTGTCTTCAGTTTAATTTTACGACAAATACCCTTTTTAAAATCCTACAGCTTCTCCAATGCTGTACCCAAATTTTCCATATTCTATAATTTCACATAAGATACATGATTAATGTTTCACTTGGTGTCATCCAAATTTTCACTAGGTCCAATTTCTATTATACTATCAGAATTCTCACTTGAGTCAATTTCTATTATCAGAATAACCACAACTGGCATGCGTGTTTCAGTTACAAGTCCTGTCTCCAATGATCTGGGTATTTTTGTATTTTATAAGTAAGTTTTATCATGAGGTCATTAAATTAAAAAAATATATTGTGCATCAATGTATTTTTTATTACTTGTAAAGTATATATATATTGCTTTTCAGAATTTTTTTTATCTAAAAATCAAATTGATCATGTTGATAATAAAGTGTCACTGGCTGCACTACTTTCAAAAATTAAATAAAAAAACCTAAATCATTAAAAATTGATCCCTCAAATGCCCTAGATTAAAAATATCCCTATATCAAAAACAGAAACTAGTAATTTCGTTCAGAAAAATTCAACATCCATACTATAACTTATTGTACAAGTTACGGAAAAAAATAGACCAAGGCAGAACTGCCTCAACGGCTGAAACGTCTTGTTTATACAAATTTTCTAGGTCCATACCACAAGTTATATACTAAGATCTACGAGTCATCTACTGGATTGGTCCTGGACAGATTCATTTTCATATTTCATTACTGTTATCTGTTATTATCCCTTTTCAATTCCTTGTTATCTGTTTTTCACCAAATCAATTCACTGTTTTGCTGTTATGGGGACCCCCCTTGTCCCCCTCTTAATATGTTATGATGTTTCAGTTTGCCATTATATGTACATTGCACCTGACCCCATTTTCATGGTTCAATGACTGCATGTAAAATATACTGTTACTTAATCAATGAAATGCTCTCTTATACTGTATATTTTATATATGTAATTGGATACATTTTATTGTATATGAGTATCTTGAAAGATCTACTTGTCTATCAGGTTGGGTTGACCTGACCTTGACCTTCATGGATAATTTAAGTGATTAATAAAATTGAGAATGGAAATGGGGAATGTGTCAAAGAGACAACAACCCGACCAAATAAAAAACAACAGCAGAGGGTCACCAACAGGTCTTCAATGTAGCGAGAAATTCCCGCACCCGGAGGCGTCCTTCAGCTGGCCCCTAAACAAATATATACTACCCGTAGTCCAGTGATAATGAACGCCATACTAATTTCCAAATTGTACACAAGAAACTAAAATTAAAATAATACAAGACCAACAAAGGCCAGAGGCTCCTGACTTGGGACAGGCGCAAAAATGCGGCGGGGTTAAACATGTTTGTGAGATCTCAACCCTTATTTCAGTTTGATACAATGTTAACATGGTTAGGTTTGTTTCTCAGTTTATACTTCCTAATAAAATTGACACTGGAAATGGGGAATGTGCCAAAAAAGACAACAACCCAACTTCAGAGCAGACAATAGCCGAAGGTCATCAATGTTTCTCATAAGCTATAAGCTACATTGTACATGTATAGGATCACTACTTTTGGCATAATTATGGAATAAATGTAAGTTGTACATGTTTGACATTTTTGAATGGCTTATTTCATCTGACAATGACACCATTTTCATGGTTTTTATGTTTAGTCTTTTTCTCTGTTTCTATGGTTACTATAAACGTTTAACCATAAATTTGGGGTATGGAAGAACTGTGAAATTCAAAAATTCATGAAATTCATGAAATTATCTGTCATATATCTGTCTGGCATGGTTATTTTGACTGGACTTCATTTTAATGGATTATTGATGATGTAAAGTTTATTTGATACTTATAGACTACCGGTAGTAAAATCTTCTTATTACAGAATTTCAATAAAAAGATCATGAATAAGGCCACATTTAAAAGAATGTCTGTTTCCCATCCCAGGGGGCTTATTTTTTACCTGGGTGTGGGGAGGGGAAACAAACAATTTTTATTTTGGCCTAAGGAGATATGGTGAGACGACTATCAATCATTTAAATCATGTAGACCAAGTGATTTACTTGTTAGTCACTATATAATAGGTCACTGCACACCCTTCAACAATGACCAAAAACTAAAACTTTATAATGAGCACCCTATAAAAGGTTCAGCCTGTAATGAGGCATCTGACACAGTTAATGTAAAATATTCAGACGAGAAACCCAACAGTGATGACAATTTGATTTATTATACCATACCCTCCCCCCTCCCTTGAAGTTAAATGTCTAATCCCTTGGTGTACTGATATGAATAGTATTTTACTGGAAATGTTTCGGAAAATAGATATTGATGCTAACGTAAATATTTTATCCAATAAAAAGACAGGAAATAAGTCGGTGAACCAAAAAGTTCAAATCTAATTGAAAATTAAAGTGCCCATGAACTCACTGATCATGCACGAGTGATTCTATTCATAAAACGTGTCCGTGTAACAATTAAGAAGAGTCTGTGTATCATCGAAAAAGAGTCCCCCTTAATGTACTGTTTTTCTATAGCTCTGCAGGGGGGGGGGAGGTCAAAGTCGTTCAAAGGTCACTGTACGGCCTTTAACAATGAGCAAAATCCATACAGCATTTTAGTACGGCATACGTTTTACCTCAGCGAACTCTCTGTCTTGGTGATGTATCAATCATTTGCTTCAGGTCGATCCATTTCGCATCTCGTCATGAATATGCGTGATATATTTGCCACTGGACATTAAGGGCGCAATCAATTTATCAGTTTCATTTAGTGATGCATGCTAATTATACATAGTTCTCAAATGATAATTGTCTAAAACTGTTTCCATTTTTGTGTATTTTATTTTTTAGCGTAAATTTTAGAATTTCTTTCCGAATCTTTCTCATTGCATTTATTTGTTTGTAAACATTTAATAAAGTAGTCCATGTCAGGGGTTAGATTGTATACAGCCAATCTCGGACAAGGGCAGTAGAACAGAAAACAGTCTCCATTGTATATATACATATGCATTTATGTTGAAGCGTAAAACAACGACATGTAGTTGAGCTCGTTTTGGTGAATCAATTACTGTCAAATCTTTATATATATATATATCTGGTAAAGTTGTCATAAAAGCAAAAACGGACGAAAAAGTTGGCAACAATTTATAATAAGACTAAACTTATTTTGGCCGTTTCGTTTCTTCTAAAGTGTTAAATTCAACCATGCGACTGGCTTACTTGGAGATTCAGGTGACCTTTTTCGTTTTTTAGAAATTTCAATCAAAGTTCGTATATCCCTTCAACGATTTATTCAATTTTTTTTTAACGTATAGATAGCGCGAAACTCTCACTACACCATGCATAGACTATTTTTTTTTTCGACCAAATGCGGCTGCTTATTTATACAACCGAACAACCAAACGTCCGCACCCAATTTTAGCAAAGATATACTGTCGAACGGGAGATGTGAATATTTCTATACCCAATCCATCATTTGGTTTTGAAAACAATTTTAAAGGTATACATTAATACGACATCAACCCAACGACACATATCAATCAAAACATTAAGAGTCAACACACAGATTTTTGTTATAGAAAGAAACCTATACAGAATAAAAAGCCTAAACCGCAACAAGACTAAATAATACGGGAGCAGTGATTTTTTTTAGGCAAAAATGCAAGTGTTCCGTAGAAATATTTCACGTACCATTTTTTTTTATTTCGATCGTTGAAAATTATAGCAGGTGTGATATAAATCAGTAGATTTAGGACAAAACTATAATATGGAAATATAATATGAAAATTAAGCCTGCTTTGTACTAGACCGACACACTGAGATGGATTTTTAACGTGTAAGTTCACAAGCTAACAGTTCGAAAGAAAGAAAAAACTCTTTGTTAGACCCGTTTGGGATTCGGACTAAAGTCCTCTCGCTGTCGAGGTGAACTTATTCTCACGAGACCAACCAGGAGAGAGGTCGCATAGTCATACCAAAAACTCGAGCATAATAAACAATACAGTTTAACAGAATTATCACCGTTACTAAATAAATGCGATTTTAAAGTCATGATCTTATCTAAATTAGATACCGTTATGTGATGTTGGTATCTACACGTATGAATAGAGATGGCCGACATCAGAGTAGATTGAGAGGACCATCGCTCTCTGCAAATTGAAAACTCTTCCTCAATGATGTTAGTGGTCCCATTGTAGCGAGCTGTTGCAAGGCTAAATTTCTATCCTTATTAAATCTTCTCTCATTATTCAGTGGTATTTCAAGTTTACTTTTAATCTTATTGTCAAACGACTATTTGAAGTGCTTCCTATTATATTTAAAACTTGTGTTCTCGTTATGAACACGAATGAAATATTTGCCACTGGAGGTGACTGAGGCAAACAACAATGAATCACCATCACTAAAATATAAGTATTTGTTCTCACAAAATACTTTGTAATTAATTAGAAGAATGATGACAATTTCTCATCTATTCACGTTTTGATCGAGCCGCTTCAACCTCAAATCTTCACTAGTGCTGCAATTGTTTTACATTTAGGCTACTAGTATTAAATACTATTGTATTCATTGAAGTTTACATGCGTAGTTTTTTTTATTCAAAAGAATAAATTAATATTTATAAATAAATTGGACTAAACAAACAACACCAATTATTTCTCTTTTGCATGTAACGCAGTTTAGAAAAATAAAAGATTTGATTTTTTTTTTAGATTAGCACACATGCAACGCATCCCCACTTAGGAGTCCTCCAAAAAGGTAAAATTTACCTGTAACGGAACATGTATGTCTGGTGTATGTATATCACTCGTTCCATCTACAATATACGGAAATGACACGACCGGGTATTGTAAAGCTTTGAGGGACTTTTAATGTCAAATTCATATCCCTGGGCGAAGAAATTACCAAGTTTGGAAAACACCGTGTGTACACTGACTTATAAAAGTGTTTATGTCTTTCATGCTGTCTAGTCTGAGAATAAAAGTTTGAGCAGTTTTTGAAGGTAAAAAATAAAGGTTTAATAATATTGCAAAAGTCTGTGAATAATTGAAAATAGGACGTTCCGGAAAACACAAGTCGCTATATTAAATGCTTGTAAATCTCTGTTACATGTGGTGCGCTTCTATTTAAATACCTTTCTGTTAATTAAGAAAGTGTAAAAACAGTTATTGAAATCCGGCTGAAAAAAGGGAAAACGAATAGTGACTATCTAACTTATTTTTCAAATATCGAATACACAAATAAATCTCTAACCATCCACGCTTACAATTTGTTTTTACTGACAGGTGTCTGCTGGCATTCGATTGGATATCAGTTTTATGTAGGCGTAACAATTCATCCCATTTATCCAATCAGCTGTCTTGTGTGCGATCTCATACGGTTCACACTAGGGTTCACAAAGTCTAGTTTTTTTATAATGATAGCGATACAAATTATTCGTGCAGAATATACATACACTATAAAACAAAAATATCCTGTCCAAAAATGACTTACGAGACACCATATTAACCAAATAACTATTTAAAAACTAACACCGTACGAGTATACGTATACGGTCCGGACCGTACGCGTACGGTCCAAATACTCAAAATTGATCGGATTATCTTATTTTTGTTTATGAATTGTGTTGTTAGTACTGGTCCGGGAACACAATTATCCCCCTTCAATTTTCGTTGTCAATTTTCGTTCACAAATATAGTTCCCTTTAATTTCAGTATATTTTTTCTTAAATTTTTTTTGCCTTTCCTTTGAATTTCCCCCCATTTTTTTTGCTATAATATGAATGTAAGGTCATCTAAGAGAATTTCTGTAAAATTTCTTTTTGATATTTTGAGCAGAAATGAGTGATTTTGTTAGGTAAACATAGGTGGGATTTCCCTTTTTCGGAAGCTCTCTGGCTTAACCCATACTGGTGTCCTTGTGTTTAGAATTAGAATTTAAAATATTTATAAGACAGATCAGTATCTAAAAAAGAATACTTTAATGAACGAATGAACTTTATTACCTTAAAACTACATTTCATAGTAACAGAGAAAATATATATTTACAATTATTAATACCATGCACATTCATTTGGTTGAAAAAAAAACCTTGATTTAACTTGCATGTAGCTTGCAGGACCGATTTACCTGTAACATTTGTAGAAATTTAGATTATTTTTATGTAAGATGACCGATAGTGCTGTCTCAATTCAGAGTTTGAACTTTAAAAAACATGATTAAGTGTGTATAAATATAGTACATAATAGTATAGAATGTGAAAGCGATTCCTTTGATATAAAATTTGCAGCAATATTCCAGTATAAAATGTCTGTCTATCTGTAGCTACATCCAACACTTAACATGTCATGATATAATGATATTCGTCACATATATCTCTTGAGCCGCAGAAATGACAACGTCTGTCTTGAAAGGGGTTAGTTAGTTATAACTTTATGAAGTTAATCTCTTTTCATGCTTTTGGAGAGTTGTCTCATTGCCAATCAATACCACATCTCGATCTTTTTTTTATTTTTTTTTATATATATAAAGTTAGACTTCAATGCCCCCCCCCCCCTTTTTTCTTGAAACTCCTCGTAGATTTATAATAGATAGCTTACATATAACATATGTTTTGATAACTAATAATAAAGATCTTATTTTAGTTTAAAAACTTTACGAATGCCCAGCAAAGATTAAGCGTGTTGCATTCGAAGTGATCAGACTACCGCTAGGCCATTTCAACTCAAAATATATAAAATTTCGTTGCATCGGTAAAACTTTGAATCATTTTTGACAAAACTATTAGAATTTAAGACTGCTCTGCTTTTACAATAACTGTTTACTTGTTATCATTTCAATGAATATCGAGTAATATTTGTCGATGGACGGTTGTTGAGTTAATGCACGGTATTGTGATTTTTTTCACAATTGAATTTATAGAACCTTTTGTTAAGATTCATTGTCATATGTATCAAATCAAAATAGCTTTCTATTACCAGTTCCTTGGCGTTGCAACACCACTGCATGGTCATCCAATCAAAAAAGGAAAGTTATAATATTTATTTTATTAATAATATAATCTTTTATTCGTAAGCAATACAACTTACAGAAAATAATTATTACAAATATTCAATTACATCAGTGAAACATATTTACATTTAAACAATTAGTCAAATAATCATATAAGTAGGTATACCATTATAACAGTACAGCAGAATAGGATCAAATGGATTTTTAGCATTAATGAATGAATTTAATTTCGTACCTTCTCAGTCAGAAATAAAAACTTCCCTTTAATTGGTTAGTTCCTTTACATTATGAACAGATACTGGTGAGAACCCAACCACTTTAAAAGGGGGTCCCAACCGAGCATAAAAAAAGGGGCGAGTTCCAACTGTATATATATGCCCCCTTTCAAATGCATTGATCGTCTAAAAAGTTTAAGATTCGACGGTTTTCTCCAACAATATGGTTTGATAAATTTCTTTCGAAGTTCATTATACTTTTCACATACTAAAATAAAATGATATTCATCTTCAATTACTTGTTTATCACACCATATTACAAAATCTCGGATATCTCTCAATATTATAAATTTAAAATCGACAAGTTTCTATATTCAAACAGTGAACAGACTGATTTATGCGGTATTTACAAATAAATGGTTTTATAAATATAATTTACAGCATGATCTAAATAAAATTGTTGGGGTCAAATACATCTATGCAACATACATTTAGGCGAGTCTTCAAAAAAATAGTTCATTTCACTATTAAGGCAGCAACCATTTGATTTTCTGGGGGGGGCTATGGATTTTTTTCCAAACATTTTTTTGGCGACAAATTTTTTTTCTTTCAATATTAGCATTACATATAGTGTCAGCTGAGGGTAAAACAAACATTATTTTTCTCAGGGTCAAAAACAAATTATTTTTTTTCCAAAACTCGAAACAAACTTTTTTTTCCAAAAAAAACCATAGCCCCCCCCCCTTTTCCACCCCCAAAAAATCAAATGATTGCTGCCTAAAGCTACCGTTTAATCTATCTTTGAATTCAATTAAAAACAAGTTCACATTTTTTTTTAACCCTAATGTAACCGTATGTTATTTAAAGCGTTTTCGTCCGTATCAATAAATTGTTTATCAAAATTGAAGTGCATGAGTATTATTAACGTCTAAGATGAGTGTGAGATTTCTCTGTTGATGGGAATAAACAAAATTTAGCTGAATTTGTATTATTCAAATTAATGAAAAGGCAAGCTAGTGTGTGTTTAAAATGATATTGTTGGAATGGATTTATAACATTAAAAATGTGTGTAACCGATTTTAGGTTGACTTGGACTGCGAATTTGAAAATAATTTATTTGTGAAATCACATTCTTTAAGATGACATATTTTGTAAGTACGTTAACCTTTTATTCTAATTATAGTATCTTTGAAATGCATTTTATAGCTGACTATGCGGTATGTGCTTTGCTCATTGTTGACGGCCGTACGGTGACATATAGTTGTTAATGTCTGTGTAATTTTGGTCTCTTGTGGACAGTTGTCTCATTCGCAATCATACCATATCTTCTCTTGTATATTTATATAGCTGTTACTTACAACTGTCATGTGTACATGTTCCAGGCTCGTGCCGCTGAAAGGGGTCCCTTTTCAAGTTTGAAAATAGGTGAATAGGTCGGGAAAACTATCAGAAATATATATGATAAAAAAAAAACAGTAAAGTTCCCACTACTTTTTTGGTAAACTTTCTTGCTATTCCCGAATGTGTTTTTGTGATTTATGCAATTTTATTCATGGACTAGCTAGCATAAAGAATTACATGTACTTTAAATGTATAAAATAATTTTTTTCTACAATGATATATAATTAGGAATGGAAATTAAAAGCCTAATTCAAAAACATAAAAAGGATTTTTTTATTTGTATCTTTAAATATCCTCGAAAATAACTGCGTTTGAAAGCTTCTTTTAATATAATTTACACGTATATCGAAATGTGTTCATACCAATTGTCCCGCTTAATACCGAACCCGCGTAACCTTAACAATTAAGACATTACACAATCAAAACATTACAATTTTGTTTATTACAGATATTTTATCATATCCACGGTTGAATGCACAATATCCCCACCAAGAGACCCGTCTACTGTTAGAGGTAGGACGACAGCCTAGATGTCGTGTGCAAAAATAATAATCACTTGGTACGGTTTCAGCTTGCGTATTGTAATTTTAAATAGTATAGATCGATTCGTGTTTTAAAATCAAACAAACGCTACTGCTTGCACTGATGATCAAAAAATTATATAAAAAAAACAATGTATTTGTTACGTTATTGGTATTAAATTGTATATTTTGAAGATCATATTCCGTAATGTTATGCCCTGAATTCTATTCGATGTCTATAAAGCAAATAAAATCTATTTGTACTCGTAACTAAAAGGAGAAAAGATTGGGCTGCCTCTCTTCAATTTTGTCCAGTTACCAAAGTAAAATCAAAATTAAATTCTCCGACAATGCACATGTTGATATATTGTATATGTCATTCCAACACTTACACTTGTTCTTTTATTTGTGTGGCAAATTTAATGACCATTTTAATTCAAAGCTTGGATTTGCATCCTTCATTCTCCAGTACGTTTGAATTTCTACATACATCACAGTCAGTAATTAAAGTTGTGTGTTAAACGTCAGTACGAAAGCAAACAATCCATAGTAAAAAAAGATATTTAGAGGGCACATATGTATCTTTCGTCTGACACCACAGTTATCGTAAATTATATAAACATATAAAAAAAAAAAATCGATTTTTTTTTTTAAGACAAAAAAGAGAAAAGAACTGATAAGTGCGGGTAATCCATGCGCCTTGCCTCCTTTATGTTTCGATATCTTAAAAATTAATTATTCTTTTATCTATTATAACACGTGAAAACTACACCGGTGAGTTCCATACATGTCATAAACTTACAGCTGGTCCTGAACATGCATGAAGTATTTGCCACTGGACTTTAAACAACAATCAGTCACACTACAACTTATAGTATATATAGTTGTGAAATACAAAATGTATATTATAATGATACATTTAGATGAATAAATAGAATACAAATACACACTACTTTATATATCTGACACAATTTAAAGGAATACTCTCTAAACTATATAAGTAGAGAAGCGAAACGTTTCTTTTGAATACTAAACAAACTTCCTAACAGTACATGTTTTTTTAATGGTTTTACATGCGGTGCTCAAATATTTTGCATGGTCTTTTGGTATAGTGTTTAGACATATATGGTATTGTAAGAACCTTTAACGTATAATAGATTCACATTCGTTACTTTGCTCAATATAAAAAAAACATAAGCATTAATTTATATTAAAAACTGAAGGTCAGACATCACTAATACGTGTTCATTCATTCTTTATTAAAGTTTAGACCTTTTTATCAAGAATGATGATGAGAGTAATTGTAAAATATAATAGGCATGTACTTTCTTACGTTATGGATCATTGATTTTGTTACCTGTTGACCCGGTTGATTACTAGCACGTGCCATTGAACTCGACCGTTTTAACTAAAACAGATTTTATTTTAAATCAACGCCATATATATATATATACAAAGTATATACAAAGTACTATATACATATTGTATGGATAAGAAAATAAATATTATAAGGATATATTGTTTGAATGAAAATTTTTATACGGTGATACTTTAACACCGTCCCGACAGAGACTGAATGCATTATATGATCAGGTTTCGGGATCCGGGAAGTCTTTTTTTCGAATTTCCGAATGTCGGGAATATTTTTTTCCAACTTTAATAGAGTAACTCGCACGAAAAAAAATAAACATACCAAAAAAGCAACAGCTTCAACGGTAAACTAGGACATATGTCAACAGAAAACGAATTAAAGAAACTGTCATGCATAAAACAAAAATATGCATGACTGTGTTAATTTGCCTCCGCTGCATTTCTGTGGATTGTCTCATTGGCAATCATACCACATCTCCTTAACTTTTTTAGGTTACGTTTAGGATTTTCCGTTACTAATCTTCAAATACAAAAAACATTTTTACCGGTGTTCACAACATTTCAAGGTTAAATTTATGGCATACATTCTGGTGTGTATACAATTAACGTACGTCCTTGCATTTAATTATCAATATATATTTATATAAATAAACATTTATTAAAAAATAAACAACATATATATATAGACGAATAATTTATTAGTTCCTCAACAAAACAAGAAAAGAAATAAAGAATTAACACAAGATTTAATCTTTTTTTTAATTAATCAAAATATACTTCAAATTGTAATAATAAAATACATATATACATGTATTAATCTAAAATACATTATCGAGTAGAAGGGGCGCAACTCGTGGTATCAAACCGGTATACTGAACGGATCAAAACAGGGTCTGAAAATTTTGAACGTTCTTTTGTATCCATGGTCTGTTTTGGTCTGACACGGTCTTAACGGGTCTAAACAACCCGCTAGACGATTCAGTCTTTTCCGTCTTGACACGCCTTAACGAACTGATTTACCTGATGAGGCTATCGATCTGAACGGCACCTTATCTATCTTAAATATCTTGACGATTTTTTCTAGCGGTAAATCCAGTCAATCAAGATGTGATCAGACCAAAATGACCGTTTCAGACTGAAATCGTGCTACTAGTGTATAATA
The DNA here is from genome assembly GCF_963676685.1 of Mytilus edulis. NCBI lineage: Eukaryota > Metazoa > Mollusca > Bivalvia > Mytilida > Mytilidae > Mytilus > Mytilus edulis. Next base: position 78,145,685 of record NC_092349.1, read on the forward strand.
ATCGAAATATAAAGTATTTCAATCAGTCAGCACTTTTTTGTGCTGACATGAATTATCATTGATATGGTTATATTTATAAATTACCTGTTTACAAAATTTAGAATTTTTGAAATACTAAAATAAAGGCTTTCTACCTCAGGCATAGATTACCTTAGCTGTATTTGGCAGAACTTTTAGGAACTTAAGTCCTTAATGCTCTTCAACTTCTTATTTTATTTGACCTTTTTATCTTTTTTTTATTCGAGCGTCACTGGTGAGTCTTTTGTAGACGAAACGCGCGTCTGGCGTATATACAAAATTTAGTCCTGGTATCTATGATGAGTTTATTCGAAGGTTTATTTTAACAATAATTTGGTTTTTATTTGTTTATTAATAATACGAGATATGTTAAGTGAGACATCTATCAATAAGAGTTCAGATAGAGTGTCTCCAGGCATAGATTTCCTTAGCCGTATTTGGCACAACTTTTTGGAATTTTGGATCCTCATTGCTCTTCAACTTTGTAATTGTTTGGCTTTATAAATATTTTGATATGAGCGTCACTGAAGAGTCTTATGTAGACGAAACGCGCGTCTGGCGTACTTAATTATAATCCTGGTACATTAAATAACTATTCTGTACTTTGATTTGTCTATTTGTCTTTTTATTTTTTAGCCATGATATTGTCAGTTATTTTCAATCTATGAGTTCGACTGTTCTTCTGGTATCTTTCCTTCCTCTTTTACCACATACTTGTTTTGCGTCGTCGAGTTTCAGTTATATTAAATACTAGTATTGCAGTTCATATCAAACAGATTATTCTAAACAAATGTCGCACGATAAAAATGATAACATCTTAAAGTTTTTAAAAAAAAAAGGTTGTAAAGTAATAATGTTTTATAAGAACATGTTTGCAATGTATTCTCTATCATTAACTAATTAATACTTAGTTCCCTACCGTCCATCAACAGCATGAAAATATGTAAAGTCAAGTTTCATTGCATCGGCTGCCTTCTCCATTCTTTGCCGTCTTTCTGTTCTTCTTTTTAAATGCACGATATAAATCTAAGGTGAATGATAAGGCAAAATTTACGATAAAAAGTAAATAAATAAAAATACCGAATTCCGAAAAAAAAATATATAAACGTAAAATCCCTAAGCAAATGGCAAAATCAAACCTAAAACACATCAAACGAATGGATAACAACTTTTATAATCCTGAATTAGTACATGCATTTTCTTATGTAGAAAATGGTCGATTAAACCTGGTTTTATAACTAGCTGAACCTCTCACTTGTATGAAAGTCACATAAAATATCAAAACGTGCTTCATTGAAGGAGTTAAGACTTGTTGCTAATTCAAAGTCACATAAAAGTTTTTTGTAATGAAAATAAAAGATCAATAGAAACTAAAAGGACAATAAAAAACACATGTCGAATATGAATTAATAACATCAGAACATAAACAAAAGGGCAAAATGACCAACCACTCCACAAAAAATAACATAGAAAACTATAGTCTGATCAATACGAGTCCATGATTGATTATATTATGAAAATCTTTAAGAAATTGTTTTACTACAAGTATGGGAAAACCAAACATTTTCAATGGTCCATGACATATAAACCCCCTGTCAGACATACATGTCACCTCAAAATCATCCAAAACACCAACTGTAGTGAACTGACTACAAATGGTATAAGGAAATTTAAATTTTGCCAATATAACATGCCAATGAGGGCAATGCCAGTTGATACATGCCAAACAGAACAAAGAGTGACCAAAACACGACCCATAACATTCACCAAAGCATGAAGTCAAATGAAAACTACCGGACAGTCATGAACATCTTATAGTTTTCATTGATAAGACATTGTTTAATCTTTGAGGTCATATTTTAAAACGATGATGAACGTTCACGAAAATCTAAAAAAAACTTATTATTGTTGAACTAAACAAACCTTATCAAACATCATAGTATCTGGTTTGAAAGCATGTTTAGATATTGGCGGGAAATCTGAAAACAAACAAATTACAATTATTGTCAGTATACACACTTTGTTTATTTTTGGACTTAATTAAAAAAAAACCTCTTAAATGTATTGAAACAGCTGTTTGGTTTTAATATTTATTTTTTGTATACTCTTATGTTTGAACAGTACATTAAATGAGACTTTTGTCCAGACAAATACGAAGACAATGCTAGTAAGTGATATTTATATATTAAAATAAAACAAAGGCTTGTGAGTTGGATAATTGTATACTCCCTCCCGGGGTTTCATCAGCTCAGTAGTAATAACGTCTGTTCAAACAATAGTATGACTTATTTCTAAACCGATGCTTCAAGATTGCATTAAACTTAAATTTGGAAAGTTTGAGTATTACACCAAAGATGTATATTACGAAGATTGTTAATCCTAACCCATGTTATGTTGGATGGAGTGATATAAATCATCCTGCAGATACACAGCAGCTAATTTTAGTTAGCGACGGTTTCACAAAACATAAAATTGCAATTTTTCAACAGCAACATAGAGTGTTTATTATCAATTTTATTTTATGAAATATGCAAAATCATTGATTTTTTTTGGGGGTGTAAATATTTGATATATGATGTATACTCTAATATTCAATTCCCAATAGGCGTTGACACCCTGAATTTTAATTGATTATGTCATTAAAAAAAATCAAATATTTACCAAACTTTGAATGAATCGAAATACTAAGAATTCAACCCCTAGAATAGACTACCTTAGCTGTACCTTTGACAAAGCTTTTCGAAATGTTTGACCTCTATTTATCTTTAACTGCACTATTTCAAATTTGGCCTGTAAGCTTTGTCGATTCCAGCGTCAGTGATTATTTTTTTTAGACAAAACGCGGGTCTGACGTATAAATAATCAGCCCGGTATCTATAATATTGATTATATAGAAATATATGCTCTGTTAAAGTCCTTCAAATAATAGTAACAACTTTATTCGTTATCAATGCATTTCATAGAGTATATGCATCTAACAAACATGTTTACAGCACAATGTCATCAGTTACCAGTCAATAATCAACGCTAAAACAATATAAAAATCAAATCAACAGAGTATATACAATACAGCCATCAATTACAGATCTGTTTAATCAAAATTCCCCTATGTTACGGAAAGACATTAGTTATACAAGTTTGTTCTTCTCCAATAATGAGTTCAAATATACGTTTTTGTTACATCGGCTTCGATAAATGGTGCATACAGCTCATTATCACAGTTTTCGTTGGGTTATCATTTTCCAGTGGCTCTCTTTTTAAATTTTCAGTACAATCGTTTCGGATCGGTCCTTTTAAAACTAGATTTAATGTTTCTTTTTTTGTATGTTTAATTTCTTTTGAGCCTATTTTCTAGGTTCTTATACCTCTTTTTTGTTAGATTCAAGTTCGTTTGAACGAAATGTACTAGAATAATTCAAAATATCGGATAGTAGATTATTCTAGCTTTATACACTAACGTGAATGTCACTGTTTACATTATTTGTCCTTTGGTATCTTTTTTCTCTCTCTCCGCTCATTATTTTCCTAAATACATTTTAAATACAATATAAGACTGGTTATGAGGTCATCCATCGTCGATAACCTCATTCCGTGTAATCAAGCTACATTCATGTTTGAAACATGTACATTGATCTTTGATCACCTTACTTGTATTTTCAGGTAAAGATTAATATGAAGCGACAAGAGTAACCGTTGAACATGCATACAGTCTGATTGTTTTAGCAATGTTAAACATATAATTCTGATTAATTACGATGTAGTTTAGTACTACATTTTTATATTTGTCGTCCCTATGAAATGTATTCACAAAAAACAGACATAGTGATCCTACATTCTGTTTTTCAGAGACGTGGTCAGCGGTATCGGAGTCGGCGGCGTCAACAGTATGGTTCAGTCTGTGATATAGTTGTTAAAGTCATCAATAAATTTGTCAAAACTACATGTAATTTTATGAAATTTCGACAGCAGGATGTACGGGGCGCCGAATGGGACTCTTGTGGTTTTGTACAAAATTCAAATCTGTCATAATAAAATCATTTGTGTCTTACAAAACCATGTGATACAGACTTGTTTTTTTAAGAACTTGAATTTTTTTATGACAAAATTCATTTTTGTAGACAAAATTCATTTTTGTAGACAAAATTCATTTTTGTAGACAAAATTCATTTTTGTAGACAAAATTCATTTTTGTAGACAAAATTCATTTTTGTAGACAAAATTCATTTTTGTAGACAAAATTCATTTTTGTCATGACAAAATTCATTTTGTAGACAAATTCATTTATGTCATGACAAAAGTGAATTTTGTCAAAAAGGTATGCAAATATAAACTTATTTGCATACAAAATTGACTTTTGTTATCTGATATGAAAATTAAAACACAAAAGTCAATTGTGTGAGACAAAATTGACTTTTGTTAGACAAAATTGAATGTTGTCTACAAAAATGAATTTTGTCATAAAAAAATTCAAGTTTTCAAAAAAACAAGTCTGTATCACATGTTTTTGTAAGACAATTAAAAATTCAATTTTGTCAATTTTGTCTCACAAAAGTCAGTTTTGTCTCACAAAAGTCAATTTTGTCTCACAAAAGTCAATTTTGTCTCACAAAAGTCAATTTTGTCTCAAAAAAGTCAATTTTGTCTCACAAAAGTTGATTTTGTATGCAAATAATTAACAGAATCCAATCTAAACTAATTTGCATACAAAATTGACTTTTGTCGCCCAATTTTCAAATTTTAACAAAATTAAAGTCTGTGTCACAAAAATGAATTTTGTCATGAAAAAAGTAACTTTTGTCCACTGAAAGATAATTTTGTATGACAAAATTTTAAATTTGTAGTATGCTACAAATTTTGTTAAACTGGGCTCATTTTTGTTGAATAAAACTCACTTTTGTCCGTACAAAATTGAATTTTAAGTACAAAACCACAAGAGTCCCATTCGGCACCACGTAGGATGTTTGTGACTCAAATATGTATGAGAACATTTAATTTCATTTATCAGAATTTACTGAAAATGTATTGCGTTTTTTTGTCAGTCTACTTGAGGTTAATGTTTTGTTAGCGATCAACAACTTTTTCAAACCTAAATGGAATTTATGAAATTTGATCAAAAGCTTAAGTATGACAAGAATACAGAATCCAGAGCTAATTTTATAAAAAACATTAACTTTTATTTTTCAAGTTTTTGTTCATAATCAACACTCAGTCTGAGGTTCAAGTTTCTCAGTCATCACTTACTTTGTCCAACCTTCATGGAAATTTATAAAATTTAAACAGAAGCTTGTTTTTAACCAATATACAGTTCCCATTGCAAAATTTAGAGGATATTTTTTTTTTTCATTTTTCAATATTTTACTGAAAAACGGACCTTATTTCAGTAATCATGAAGATAAGTCGGGAATTTAGATTGAATTTTTTTGCACAACAGTTACATTGTCAAACCTTTGTTGAGAGTTATGAAAGCTATGGCAGAAGCTTCTAAATGATTCATAGAAAATGTCTGAAGCAAACATTTTAAAAATATATTTTCTTCATTATTAGTGATGTATTGTTAAAACGGTTCCGTTTGTTACAGATATTACTTACAGTCGGTCATGCGTTACATTGTTTTGACAACACAAACTGTTTAACCTTCATAAAATTTTATGAAACTTGGACAGAAGCTTATCTTCAAGACCAAGGAAGAGCATCCAAAGAAACTGTTTAATTATTTAAAAACTTCTGTATACAAGCCTTCTTTTAAAGTCAGGATTACACTTTAACATTGACAGCGGCAATTGCAGGCGATCCACATTGACCTGCTGAACCCCTTGTGAATCTTTTAATGTATTTCACCGGTGTCTGATCCGAATCTGCCGTTATATATACGTGACCCGTCGATCTACACAACTGTAAAATCGTATTGTAAATGCTGTTAATTGCAAAGTAAGACCTGCCAATAAATGGTTTTAAATTTGGTTATTTTGTTTCTGCAAACTTATTCATTTTTATATCTTCTACGGCTTTCCAGAGAAAATCCCAAGTATTTCGCATTATTCAAAGTTTTGAAATTTCTAAACGCACGTTTTTTTTTACAAAAGACTCATCATATTCAAGAGAAATTTAAGGAAAATAAATTAAAAAAAGTAAGGAGCCGAGAGGACTTGTTTTTGATACCTATTTACCAAAAAAAAAAAAAAACCAAGGCTATCTATTAGTAGTGTAGACATTTCTTTTGCAGACAGTGAGTTTATGAATATGATCGTATCAATTAATTCACGTTAACTGGTCTGGTGATACATTCGGTGAGGAACGTCCTCAAGCAGTGACATTGACCCTTTGGTTGTCAAAAACTCATTATTGATACCAGACTTATAATTATGATCGCCTGACTCGCGTATATAGAGAGTTCTCACCACAGTACCATTATTAACTGTAAGATTAGGACTCATCGCTTTTCCACTCATTACCCGAATGATTGGTTCCCACCGCTGTTCTACTCATTACCTGAACGAATGGTTATCATCTCTTTTCCACTCATTACCTAAACGATTAATGCTCACCACTGTTTGACCCATTACCTGTTAGATTAGTTCCAACTACTGTTCTAGTCAATACAAACACAACCAGGCTTGATAAATACAGTACCATATTTGTTTACAAAGACAAATTCCAGTTTACAACACTTTACTTGAACACTTAAGACGTTAACATGAATCTAAACAAAAAATATTGTCAATAGTGAAAAATGCAAACCGAATAAAGTTCAAGAGTATGGAAACACCTGTCACCGTGTCATTAGAATAAAACAAAACATGATGTAGCTAACATAAAACAACATTCAATTGATCGTAAAAGTTCAAAGGTGTATAAGTTTACAAGTTAACGATCCTTTTAAATTCAATTTAATACATGTTATATAAACCTATCTGTGAAATATGAATTTACATGTACAGTTCATAAACGTATTTGTTGAAATTTAATCTTAAACGTGAACAGTTTAAATGATGGAAAGAGTCATAATGTTTGCAAAAGGATCTTTCCAAATATTTCTGAAATATTACCAAAGTCGTAAGCAACATATGGAATGAATAAAAAAAAATCTAGAAGGCATACAGGCTGAAACAGCTGTTTATCATATTAATAAACATAACTTTGTTAGAAAAGGATATTTTGGGGTAGAAAAGGTTAGGCAACCTAAAATGAGCAATATGCATATGATATTGTATCGATCGGTTTTCTCATATGGTTGCATTTAGTAATTGAAATTATATGTGTTTAAGTATTTATTCATAGGTAGCTTTTAATATTTGGTGTTTAGGTGTCACACCACCAATTACTCCCTCCAATTTGGAAAGTAGGCCTACTCGGGCAAAAAATAGTGCATTTGATGTCATTGTTTACTTAAACTAACCAACAAATTGGCAGAAATGAAACTTTTGGTGAAAGAGAAATATATTAAGACCATTTTGAGCTAAAATTTACTTGTTTATGAGTTTGCATTCAAAATTGAGGATTAACGCACTCCATAGTATACTAATTTAAGATTTCCAGAAAACCAGGGGTTATTTTTATTGGTATCTCTATTCGGAAGACCTCTTCTTTCAAATATGATTTTAAACATCTGTTGAAAATTGGCATGTAGAAAGCTGATACATGTACGATTCAGGATATACCTGGTTTCTATGAAGTTAAACTTAAGGTGAAATATTTAGAAAGCTGTGAAAATTGCAAAATTTGGTTGAACAGATAGGGACGTAATTGGTGGTATGACACCTTTAAGCATTTGCCATGAATGAGAACGCTTTAAAATGTGAAAATAACACTTTATACATTTCATGCGTCCGAACCACTGTACTGGATTTACCATCATCAGAAACGCTCAAAGCCAAATAATTGAAGGCCAAGGATGTATATGGTCGGAAATTTTGAAGAGGTATAAACCAAAAAGGACCTACACAAATAGAAGTATCCATCTAAGGCCAAATTTGGATGATGGAGTTGAAACCTTATTTTCTGTATAATTAACAAAATATTAAATGTGTAGTTGCCATATTATAGACTGGTAGTTTGTTCAGACTGCAGTGAACGGAAGTTATCAGTACAAGAAACAAGTTTCTTATGTTTAACGATAACGACAGTTCACCCGTGATAAAGTCTTACATTGATTTTTGATATGGCTTATGCATATTCCCCTTTTTTAATTTACATTGGAGCTTATAAATTCTTTTTTTTATATTTGGAAATTGCAGGTAACTTAGTAATGAGAAAAACCGATACTAAAGTGGACAGTGCGGACGTCATCATCCAAACTTGGTCTCTATAATTAATACAATTAAAATCTATCTCAACTAAGAAAACGACATTCAACCAATGACATCAGTTACATTTTGTAGTGTTTTTAGAACATATCATCGCTATCATCTGTAAAATGGATATTCCTTAACAGTCAGCCAACCAAGGATCAGTATGTAATTACGCGTTTTAACTAATTACAAGTGTATTTATTGGCGAAAAAACGTTGGTTTATGATCATTCAGATGGTCACGCCTTGTTGTTCGATACGATCCAAAAAATGCATTGCTTGATCTTTTACGATCAATTTTTATTAAAAATATCTAAAATAATAATGATTTTTTTTTAAGGAATAACACATTGTTATTTTACTGGACTATCTGACAAACTAAAGATAAAGTTTCAAATACTTCGTTACATTCAAGATCCGACATACGTTATGCAAAAAATCATGCAATAATTGAAGAAGAAAGACGATTTCATCATATTTCTAACAATGCAGTTAGAATTATTTGTAAAAGTAGAAAAATAGAAGTTAACTCGGTCATGTCTTTACATTCAAATTAATAAAACCAATTAATTTATTATTCCAGCAGAATTGCTTCCAACAAATTTGACAACTATTTACAAATTTATCTTCATACGTTAGACTGGAAATGATCACTAAAATGATTTTGTATGTATTTTATATTTTACAGACTATAACGTTGCCAATTCTAATTCATAAGAGACAACTAAAATTACGAAGGAAATATTTGCGCGCAACTTTAATTAAGTGCATTACATGCTTAATATATCATTTTTACTGCTTGAAAAAATTCCAGTGTGATATACATTTTATAAAGAGTTAATAGTTTCATAGTAATTTTGGTCTACATGGTATATATTCATAATGATATTAGAGTTTCTTAATGGTTTCTTCTACCTAACAACGCTTTCAAATAAAATTTAAAGCTTGAACAGTTCGCTGCCAATGCAACACACGTTAGTAATCATGATAAAATACAATCGTCTTACACAAATTTGCACATACATTAGGCAGTTGTTCTTCTCGTTTAAATCTGTCCTTTGCGGGCCTAGCCCATACAGACTATGCAGTATGGGATTTACTCATTGTTGAAGGTCGTACAGTGGCCAAGATTGGTTAATTTCTGTGTCTTTTTTGTCTATTGTGGAGAATTGTCTTACTAGCATTCATACCACATCTTCTTTGTTATAGTTATTCGTTGCTTACTATCATAAGGAACTACTTCTATATTGTTTGACTGGTTATATCATACACAAATACTTGTCTAACTACAATAATGTTCTAACCATTGCTCTACTTCCTCAACACGATACCCTACTGGTCCTCGTTCACCTGCAAATGCAATGACGTCATTTAAAACAATGTATAAACGCTCATAAAGCCCTCCGTATTGCAAATTAGCCTCATCTCGCATGTTATCCACAATAATTGAACATTTCGGTCCGAAGGATTGTAACCGTTTAGCTGCTGTAATGCGTTCTTGTAAGTTTCTATGATAATTTATTTCTATATTATTTCCAAATTTCCAACCATCAGAAGGATGTGCCTCTTCAATGTAAAGGATTAGAAAATCAGCGATATCAGAAAAGCGAGCTATTACTTCATTGAAGTGCTCAAGCTTCACCATAAACGGTGGTCACGTACAACTGCCGAAATTTAATATTAGTGGTCTTCCCTTTCGTTGAAAGTCTGAAAGCCTCGTTTTGACCAAATCGTCTATCCTAATCACTTCGACGTTTGGAGTCTTGCCATGTAACTTTGCAGTTTTGAAAACGTCTAAATACATCGCCTTCCATTCTTGTTTGAAAAAGGCTAGTGTATAAATAGAGTTCATATAATCTTCGTCTGTTAGTATAGTTCCTTTGAGTGTTTTTCTAAATCTTGCTGCCTTTGATTCTTTGATAGAGGGAACAAAAATTGATAGCAGAACATTAATGGACAGAGCAACCATTTTTAGTATGCAACCAATTACCTTGAAGAAATGGAGGAGCATCATCTGTAATTCAAAAAATATAGTATGTGTATAAGATTAAAATGAAATGTAGGATTCACGTGATTCAGACTGCAACACAAGAACATAAATGACCAAAAGACAACTAGAATGCAAACATACAGACTTCAGCAAAAATAGATGTCAATGAAAGCTATCATTAGACACATTTCAAGTAGAATCATTCTAAATTTAAGTGAAGGGTTAATATTTCTAGAAAAAAATGTTTTAAACATATAAATATTACCTTAAGATACTAGGTTGACGTTTTTGTTTTAAGTGTTTCATCAACAAAAGATTCATCAGCGAAGATCGAGTCAAATGATAAATGCCAAATACAGTATAGAATTGAAGATTTCCAGTGGCAAGTATAACATGCAAATTTAAAATTGTACAAGGTTAAGGAAAACGAATTCGTACTGAACAATTGCTACGCTTTTCTTGTCTCTCTATTGTAATGAATATGCTAATCCCTACATTGAAGTATGGAGATTTAGAAGGATAATAATATGGTTTACACCTCACCACACATTTTATTGCTTTGTATTTACATTGTGTCATAGATTAAATGTATGCGTTCAGTTTATGTTCACTTGCTTTAATATTTATTTTGACTGTGTTAAGCCATTTCAATTGCTATTTTACAGAGTGTCCTTCTATGTTGTGATGTTAAACTATTGTTTTAGGTAAGGTTAAAAGTTGGTACCTATTCAAACATGAAACGTGCTGCATTTGTTTGCAACTGTCTTAAGTTGTCGTTTGTTAATGTGGTTCATAAGTGTACTTTCTAGTTTTGTATATAGATTAAACTGTTGGTTTTCCAGTTTGAATGGTTTTACACAAGTCAATTTTTGTCCCTTTATAGCTTGCTGTTGAGTATGAGCCAAGGCTCCGTGTTGAAGACCATTCTGGGATCTATAATAGTTTACTTCTACAAATCGTGACTCGGATGGAGAGTTGTCTTATTGGCACTCATACGACATATCCTTATATCCATTTAATAAACCTATTAACATGAAATTTGGGCTAAATGTATTAAAAAAAGAGTTCTTCTTTCGTTTCATATACTCATAACAAAGAACTCTTAGGTTAAATGAATTAATCAGAAAGTCCATTTGTTTTTAAATCATCATTTTTTAGAAAACATCTATAGGAAAATAAATACATTTAACCAGTCGATGATAAGAACTGGTCAAATTTCATGACTATTTTTTAGGTAAAATTGCGAAACATTCAAGATGACGTGCTTTTGTATGTGTTTGGATATAAGGTGTTTTGTTATTTCGATGTAACTTTGAATTCCTTGCTAGATCAGATTTATCTTCTCCAGGGTATAGGTTCTCACAACATGATATCTACTGTCAAATTATTTTGCTTATGCATATCCTTTTTTAATTAATAAAAGTAACAAAACAATCCTTCTTTGCCTCATGTTTGATGCTTGTGCGTTACTTTATAAAGATTTTTATTCAACCTTTAATACATTTTCTACTTCATTTCAGTCATTCAAAACTAACCACCCTCTGTCTTGGTCAAAATGTTTTCTGACCATATTTGTTGAATACCTAACCTGCAATGTTCGCGTAATGTATATGCATGAAATATTTGTCACACTTTGTCTTGATTTTCACACAACGTTTGTCAAACAATGATTCCAGCGTTACATTCACACCTTACTGTAGTACGATTACCTTTGGGTAAGGAATAAGTCCTTTTTATATGGTATTTACTTTCTTTTATCAAATAAATATTCTTTTATTTCAACCAGATGGACCTTAGTCTGCCAAAAACGTGTCAATTCAATGAAGCTTTTATCAATATAATTTGTTTAAAAACTTACCGTGTGTGAATGTCCTACTAGTATTTACTAATTTGGTTACTTTAAGTCAATATGAACATCTTGCTCGATCGTAAAGTTTGATAACATGACATGAATATCTATTTAAAGTTTTAATCTCATTTGAACTCAGTTATTTCAATTTGGCATAGGTAATGTATATGTATGTTAGTTATAACCCCCTCATTTATGATTATGTATTTAATATTGTAAACGTAAATTCCTCAAGTCTAAAAGGTTCTCTAGAGTGACTGTTATCAGATATTAATTTTGACTAATGACGTTTGGTCTTCGACAAAACAAAAACACCGAGTTTTACAGTCAATTCCAAAAAGTCCAAAATCAATGTAAAAGAAATACATTGGCATCCGGCCATTTGAAGTTTTTGATTTAAACATTGTTCAAAGAAAATGATTTGAAGTTTTACAACTTTAAATGGAAATAAGTTAACAGTTTACAGAATAACAAGTCAACAGATTTTAAGGTATCATATTCAGCGCCACAAAACATATTTTAATGTTGTATCAATTGTTTGTTTTGTCGCAAATAGTGGTCGATGTGGTGGAATTTGTGCGACTGTCATACGAGTGAGAGGTTTAGCGCGCTATGCAACAGGGTTTAATATACCGTTAACCATAAGGGAGTGGGGTGGCTGTGTGGAGTTAGGAATATGACATTTGTTGTCTATTTTTTCATACCTGTATGCTGTCCATTGACCTAAAAAGTTATTTGTTGCTACTGCCTCTCAATTTGCTAAAACTTCGACTTCCTTGTCATCGTTGGGAGCAGGTAGCAGACACTTCTTGACACTTAAACAAGAGGGTTACATAAACGTTATAATGCTATAAATAGAAAGGGTAAAACCTTTAAAAGAAGATAAAGAACAGAAGAAGAAGAAGAAGAAGAAGAAGAAGAAGAAGAAGAAGAAGAAGAAGCCATAATATAAATAGAAATAGATAGATGTGGTATGAGTGCCAATGAGACAACTCTCCATCCAAGCAACAATTTATAAAAGTAAACCATTATACGTCACGATACGGCCTTCAACACGGAGACTTCTCTAACACCGAACAGCAAGCTATAAAGGGCCCCAACAATTACTAGTGTAAAACCATTCAAACGAGAAACCAATGGTCTTATCTATATAAAAACGAGAAACGAGAAACACATATGAACTACATAAACAGACGACAACTTCTGTACACCAGATTGCTGACTTAGGACGGGTGCAAACATTTGCAGCGGGATTAAACGTTTTAATCATACCAAACCTCCTCCCTTTTCTTAAACTATAGTATAACACCACAACATAGAAAGGCACACTATAAAATATCAATTTGAAGGCTTAACTCAATCAAAAACGCAGATTAATACACAATGAACGAATAATTTAATTTGCGATACCTGAATGCAAATACGTAGTTGATAAAAATTATAAGGGATAAATAATTTGAGGTCAAAAATAAATAAAAAGGTTTAAACATAGAACGATTTAGGTTTCACACTTTCTATTTATTGCATTTTCAAGTTCATGGATGAACTGATATCATTGACATTAAAATACTGTATAGACTGAAGACTGAAGGGTGTTCACGGCCATGTGTCTATGTGTCTATTAAACGAATAAATCGGGATCCATGGCAAGCCATTTTTTTTATTACTTTTGCTTGTTTTACGTATTATTTTTCAGTTTATTCATATTCGCTTGTAGAGGATCAGCGTCTGTGTTTGGTGTTTTATTCTGGTAAACTATTGTATTGGGCATTATTGTCAAGAGAAACCCCAAATGTCACACAATTAAGCAATTATAGATCACCGGACGACCTTCAACAATGAACCAAATAAAAGTGAAAGGTACGACGGCCAGATTTTAATACAACAAGATAAACGATATATCAATATAAATAAAACAACAACGATAACCACGTGCACTGAATTGAAACAGAAGAACGAACGATACCAGAGGGACAGTCAAACTTATAGAGCGAAATTAATCTGACAACGCCAAGGCTAAAAAAAAAGAGTGAGAGAAACAGACAAGCAATAGTACACAGGACACAATATAGAAAACTAAAGACTAAGTAACACGAACCCCACCCAAAAGTGGGGATGATTTAATGTGCCCCGGATGGCTCCTGTCATGGCACATACATAATATGGCGATGTTGAATATGTTTACTGGCGCAAAACCCTCTCTCTAGCGTTGGACAGTGATGTTATAGTACACAGTTAAAACTGATTTTGTAACACAATGCAATCTTTAAGCTACATTCAAGATCAGATATACAGTCTTTCATGATCCTATTGCATTGCTTGGCCACCGTTATTCTTTTACGATTATTTGTCTCGATATACAGAATGACACTCGTGTAATTAAAGCAATAACTCGTACAATAATTGAAGAAGAAATGCAATTTCATTACATTTCTACTAATTTAGTTAGACACACTAAAAGCCTTCAAAAGTATACAAAATATTAGTAAAATCAGTATTTTCTTAACATTAGAATTCATAAAACGAAGACTGTATTGCATATCAATTTTATTATACCATATCCAGTAGAATGGCATCCAACAAATCTGACAACTCTTTACAAATTTGATTTCATACGTTCGACTAGAAATGGTCACTAAAATGTGTTTTTTTTTATACATATTTAATACTTTACAGACTATTGCATTGCTACATTTTATATTATTCATAGGAGTAAACTACAATTACATAGAAGATAGGTGTACGCTACTGCCACCAAGGGCATTAAAAACGCTCATTTCACCTTTTGTCAAGCCAGAATAAACACTAGCTTCTTAAACTTTTTATAAGGATTTTTTTATAGTAACCTCAGAACAATTACAAATACAATTGAAAGCTTGAACAGTTTGCAATCGATGCGACAAACGTTAGTTTAAAAGGTAAAACACAATAGTCTTACATAATTTTTTACATGAATTGGGCCGTTGGTTTTCTAGTTGTTTTAAAGTTAGTCATCTCTTCGCCTTTTATAGCTGACTATGTGGTATTGGTTTTGCTTATTTTTGAACGCCGTACGGTTGTCACGATCCAGATGAATTTTGTAGAGTAATTCACATATTTATTCAGTCAAACTTGTATATAGATAATGATTTCGAAATTGTCGTAATGATCAGAGAATTGCACTTGCAGTCTTTGCGCAGGACGCCTTTTCACAGTTTATTTTATACATAGTTTTAACATACGCTTTTATGTATATATGTACGTTTGGCCTAAGTTTGGTTCACCTGTGTTTAAACGCACACTGATTAGGCTTAGCCTATTTACACACCTGTTGACTATTTTTAAATAGTGGTCAATCGAGTTCTTCGGACAGGTTTGGCTATTTTTAAACAGTGGTCAAGATGAGTTCTTTGGACACGTTGTCATTTTATTTCTGCTTGGGATTTTCGTGTGGAAGGATGCCACACTCGTTAGAGCATTTTCATTTTGATAGCTAAATTTAACCTACAATGGTTCTACTGTCTATCAATTCCGAGGTTCCAGCCTGCACCAGAGTAATAAATAAATAATTTATTTATTCTAATCGTTGATTCTTTAGTCAATATTGTAAAATAGCACTGAAAGACTTATCCATCCGTCCGTCCGTGACAACGGTGACCCATAGTTTCTGTGTCATTTTGGTCTCCTGAAGAGAGGTGTCTCATTAGAAATCATACTACATCTTCTTTTTTATATTAACTCTCTTCCTACAATCATAAGGAACTCCTTTAATATTGTTTGACAACTTATTTCATACACAAATACATGTCTAACTACGATAACTTTCTAACCACTGCTCTACTTCCTCAACACGATACCCTACTGGTCCTCTTTCACCTGCAAATGCAATGACGTCATTTAAAACAATATATAACCGCTCATACAGTCCTCCGTACTGCAAATTAGCTTCGTCGTGCATGTTATCCACAACAATTGAACATTTTGCTCCTAGAGATTGTAGTCGTTTGGCTGCTGTAATGCGTTCTTGTAAGTTTCTATGATAATTTATTTCTATATTATTTCCAAATTTCCAACCATCAGAAGGATGTGCCTCTTCAATGTAAATGATTAGAAAATCAGCGATATCAGAAAAGCGAGCTATTACTTCATTGAAGTGCTCAAGCTTCACCATAAACGGTGGTCACGTACAACTTCCGAAATTTAGTATCAGTGGTCTTCCTTTCCGTTGAAAGTCTGACAGCCTCGTTTTGACCAAATCGTCTATCCTAATCACTTCGACGTTTGGTGGTTTGCCATGCATTTTAGCAGTTTTGAAAACATCTAAATACATCGCCTTCCATACTTGTTTGAAAAAGGCTAGTGTATAAATAGAGTTGATACAATCTTCGTCAGTCAGTGTAGTTCCCTCGTGTATTTTTCTAAATCTTGCTGCAATTGATTCTTTAATAGAAGGAACAAACATTGATAGGAGAACATTAATCGAAAGCGCAACCATTTGTAGGATGCAACCAATTACCTTGAAGATATGAAGGAGCATCATCTGTAATTGAAATAGAAAATAGTATGTGAATAAACATAAATGGAAATGTATGATTCACGTTATGCCGACTACGACACAGCGACATAAATGACAACACAGACATCTAGAATGCTACATACAGACTTGAAGGCCGTACGGTGACCTTTAGATGTTAATTTTTGTGTAAGTGTGGTCTCTTATGGAGAGTTGTCTCGTTGGCAATCATACCACATCTTCTTTTTGTATATTCAGCAATATATAGATGCCAATGAAAGATATCAATTGACACATTTAGAGTAGTATCATTCTAAATCAAGTGATGAGTTTTTTTTCTAAAGAAATTTGCTTCAAAAAGGTAAATATAACCTTTAAGATACTTGACTGACAGTTGCTTAGCATCAAACGTGTAATTCGTCTATAAAAGACTCATCCATGACGATCGAGTTCAAGAATAAAGCCAAAAAAGTACGAAATTAAAGAGCATTGAGAACCCAAATTCAATAATTGAAACCACATGTACACTGATATACAAACTCGATAAGAGGTATTAAAATGTATAAAACGTGTGATTAGAATTTTTTAGTGTATAATAGTCAATTGCAAATAAAGGCAACAGTAGTATACCGCTGTTCGAAATTCATAAATCGAT
This sequence comes from Mytilus edulis, assembly GCF_963676685.1. Taxonomy (NCBI): domain Eukaryota; kingdom Metazoa; phylum Mollusca; class Bivalvia; order Mytilida; family Mytilidae; genus Mytilus; species Mytilus edulis. The sequence goes on from NC_092349.1 coordinate 78,162,976, forward strand.
TTAGAAAAAAACAAATCCGGGTTACAAAATAAAACTGAGGAAAACGCATCAAATACAAGATGAGAACTACGACACACCAGAAACATAACACTAAACTGCAACACACACAGAAACGAACTATAATATAACAATGACCATTTTCCTGACTTGGTACAGGACATTTTAAGAAAATAAGAAAAAAATGGTGGGTTGAACCTGATTTTAACTAGCCAAACCTCTCGCTTTAATGGCAATGTTAAATATATAACATTAAAATGACAACATTATCAAGTAAGTATTAACTACCAATTTTTATTTGTACAAAGTTAAAGAACAACGAATTTATCACTGTCTGTTTATTGTTACAAATATGTTACACAACATTTAGTAAACAATTATTCCAGTGATACATTCACACTTAACCGTAGTACGATTACCTTTGGGTTGGGAATAAGTGAACCGTTTTATATGTTATTTCATATCTTTATCAGATAAATAAGTCTTTTTATTTTTACCAGCATGCAGATGGACTTATTTCTGCCAAAAAAACGTGTCAATGAAAAGCAGCTTTGATCGATATAATTTATTCAAAGACTTACCGTGCCTAAATTTCTTATTTCCTAAATTGGCTACTTTAAGTCAATATGCACATCTTGTTAGAACGTACACGTTGAATGACATGACATGAATATCTATTTAAAGTTTTAATGTTATTTGAACTCGGTAAGATTTGATTCGATAAAGGTAAAGTATATGTATGTCATTGATAATCCCTTCATTCATGATTATATATAGCGTAAAACGCCGATAGAAAATTGTACACGTAACTTGCTCAAGTGTAGAATTTCTCTAGATTGACTGTATTCAGAGATTGATTTCGTCGGAAGACGTTTGGTTTTTGAAAAACTATAACAAAATCACCGAGCTTCAATGTCAAATCCAGAATTACAAAAAAGCTGGAAACAAATCAAATATTTTCAACAAATGAAATGATTCAAAAACAAATGTATTTATTCTGTTTTTAAACAGGTATTTCCGAGGAAAATTAAGACGAAACCTTGTTTCAAAGCAAGCTTAACACTTCACTTGTATAAAAGTCTGGTTGATAAAGTCAACACAGTAGACAAGGAAAAAACGTAAATATGCTGTAAGAACACTTGTCTAGTAATTCAGACGGTATGTTAATCACTAAATGTCTTGTGGTGTATTGTTTTGGAGTAGCTTTTCCATTGACGTACTCAAATTAAAATTGAGAAAGGAAATGGGGAATGTGTCAAAACGACAATAACCCGACCATAGAGCAGACAACAGCCGAAGACCACCAATGGGTTTTCAATGTAGCGAGAATTCCCGCACCCTTTGGTGTCCTCAACTGGCCCCTAAAAAATATGTATACTAGTACAGTGATAATGGACGTCATACTAAACTTCGAATTATACACAAGAAAGTAAAATTAAAAATCATACAAGACTAACAAAGGCCAGAGGCTCCTGGCTTGGGACAGGAGCAAAATTGCGGCGGGGTTACACATGTTTATGAGATCTCAACCCTCCCCCTATACCTCTAGCCAATGTAGAAAAGTAAACTTATAACAATACGCACATTAAAATTCAGTTCAAGAGAAGTCGAGTCTGATGTAAAAAGATGTAACAAAAGAAAATAAATAAAATGACAATAATACATAAATAACAACAGACTACTAACAGTTAACTGACATGCCAGCTCCAGACCTCAATTAAACTGATTGAAAGATTATGTCTTCGTCATATGAATATCAGGCACAATCCCTCCCATTAGGGGTTTAGTATCATACTATCATAAAATAAATGAGAAGAACATAACCCGTAGCATGTCAACAACTGTTTTTTTAAAGAAATGTGTTTAGTTGTACCAAGTCAGGAATATGGTCATTGTTATATTATAGTTCGTTTCTGTGTGTATTACATTATAACGTTGTGTCGTTTGTTTTCTCTTATTTTTGAGTGTAAATTCACATTGCGATAAGACGTGTCACGGTACTTGTCTATCCCAAATTCATGTATTTGGTTTTGATGTTATATATATTATTCTCGTGGGATTTTGTCTATGTGTGTTACATTTTAGTGTTATGTCGTTGTTCTCCTCTTATATTTAATGCGTTTCCCTCGGTTTTAGTTTGTTATCCCGATTTTGTTTTTTGTCCATGGATTTATGAGTTTTGAACAGCGGTATACTACTGTTGCCTTATTTAGTTCCGATGCAAAGACCCTATAAGTAAATCAATATTAAAGCCAAAATATGCAATCTTAAATGACCTGACAACAGTATTGTAACTATATCCCTTCTTAATAAGACTGTTTCAAGCTTTTGTAAGCTTTTGAGGCGAATACTGACATTTTTGTCCTATATAAAGAATATCACCATAAAAAAATAGATGTGAAATACCTGAACGTATAAGATGTCTGCATGTTGAGTTATATTTACGAATTATTTCCTTATACCGGTGATAAAATTTAGTAAATGTTTTGACCAGTTTGTGATATCGAAAACCCTGGTTTAACAATTTTTCAGTAATATATAAATTTCTCTCGCTAAAATATAATACGTTGTTACATACACGAGCGAATCGTACAAGTTGAGATATATAAACACCATAATATGTCAAAACATGTTTTATGAATGACAAATAAGTACTCAATGACGTAAATTACAATAATCAATTGATAGCCTTTCTTTTATTTTATGTTAAAACAACTGTTACATTTTTGTCCTTATAAATAAAAAAAAATACATTATATATGTACAACAATAAAACCGATAAAATATAAGAGTGCAAAATTCGGGTAACAAACATATATAATAGAACTTTATAAAATACAAGATCCAAGTATAAGGTAAATATAGATTCTTACACTGATACGAGTGGATTATCGGATATATCCAATCGAGATAGTTAAATTATCAATTTTTAAGTCCGAGCCTAGGCGAGGACTTTAAAATTAATAATATAACTATCAAGATTGGATAAATCCGATAATCCACGAGTAACTATGTAACAATCTGTTTCTCTAATGATTAAAAAATACATTTTCTTTTTTTGTTAACCGAAAATCCCCTTCGAGTGCCTTTCACATTGCACGAAGTTGTCAATTTCATTAACACCAGGGTTGAGATCAATATCGTTGCAGCTACGTATCAATATATATGCAGCAGCAAGTCTATAGATACACGTTCAATAGTCAGAATCTACGTAGCACTACGTAGCAGCTGCGACATTGAACGCGGCCCTGTTGTAGCATATTTTGATACATCCAGTTAGCTAAAAAGGTCATGACCCTTAAAATCATCCAATGATCTTCTGAGATCACCGGCAACCACACGTTGATTAAATTTTTTTATACAATGGGTTCCGAAAGGGATAAATTTCCATAGAATTAGAGAAATATAAATAACTTGTACATGTACACTGATACATATAATGCATGATATACATTTCGGTGAAAAGCTCAGTAGAGCTTATCTTATGTCCTTATTTTTGCAAACCTATAAATACCTATATTTTGTTCACTCTTTATCAAGGTTATCTATTTATTGTTTTATTTACATCAATGTTAGCAGATGCGCCTAAATGCCTTTAAAGATTGTATGAAGAAGGCATATGCGATACATTTAAAATAATGCAGAAAACTAAATCCTTTTTTATAACCGTCTCCATATTAGTTCGAGACCTAAGTTCCGAAGGCCATTAAGATGAAATGTCTCGAAGCAATTAAAAAAAGGAACGAAGATACCTGACTACCTTCATTCGTTCAGCAGTGATTAACATTATACTTCTGTTTCCTATTCATAGCATATATCAAACGTATACAATATTAAACAATAGATTATGGTACTTATACATCCTTGGCTTTCGAATATTCGAGTGTTTCCGATGATATTTAATCAAGAAAAGTACTTCGGAGACACCAACTTTATAATGGCTGTTTTTATATTTGTCTTTTTAACTAAATTTAGCACGTAAGACAAACTATCATCGTAATGTATCAATTTATAGTTTTATAAAATTTTGATCTAACAAACTTACCTTGAACAAATAAATGTACTCTCAACATAAAATATATTTATAATTTAAACATGTAGATGAATTCGTTACATCACGTTTGTACAATTTATAATAGCTATTTACAAATTGTACAACATGTCAATAGTATAACCCGAAGAAAGGTGACTTAAGTGACTTTTACAATAACTCGCAAAACAATTATCGCCAAGTTTCGCAGGAGTACAATAATTATCGGATTAGTTTTTGTTAATTACTGAAATTTAAAAACTATTTGGGTGTTAGAAATAAAGAAACATGATATTTAAGAATAAAGAAACATTTAAAATAAGAAATTTTCTTTTCAGAACTAAAAGAGAAATATTCAATCTAAACAAGAGTTTATATGAAGCTGTTTGCGAATTATAGTAAAAATTCCTAATGTCCACTTTTCTTCCAGTTATAATTATGACGCTATTTCATAATGGGCAAAAATATTTTGACCTCAAAATCCCTTTCTACCTTTTAAAATAAATGGGGTGAAAATATGTTCTCTTAGTTTTCAAATTATAATAAACCAAAACCCAGCTGGAAATTTGAGGATAAAATCATGCATATTCGACTTTTTTTGAAGCGTTCACAGGATTATTAGGTTGATATTCATCTTTTGCAACTAATTCTAACTATTTTAGCCTGTTATTTATTTTTTGTGATAAAAAAAGAGTTGCTTGATTTAAATTCTGTTCTATTTTGATATATTTTATAACACCAATCGTATATTCATCGTTCTACAATACAATTTACCGATGTGCCGTTTAGAGAAAGAAAGCAATATCTGATCACATGCACAACACATAAAAATTGTAGACATAATTTATTTTGTATGAACGGATGCAATGGTGATTGAGTGGTCTAATTAGTCCAACTACTGTATTATTAGCCTATCAACACAAAGGTTGTGATTTCGAATCCTGCATGTGACAATCTTAATTGATTGGGATTGTCAATTTTCTCACCAAAGGCCGATTGTTCTCTACAGGCACTCAGGCTTCCTCCCGTGATGAAATCTGTTCACCAGGAAAAAGCGCGAAAATGTTGAAAGTGGTATTCAAAATTAATCAAACAATCAATCAATCAATATTTTTGTTAAACGATAAACAACTTCATATATTTAAAAACAGTATGTATGCTTATTTCGACCTTGACATACGGTAATTCTGAACACAATTGTCTATCTATGAACTCTCAGTGTTGCTCGTATGAAACAGATATATATGCCAACATAACGTACGAAATCGAAAAGGTTGAAATTGAATTTGTCTATACTGAAGGATGGTGGCGTGTTTTGTATATGCGACTTTTTGTATTTCTTTGGTTCTTATAACGTGACTCTGTACTTTAAAAGATCCCGTCAGTATGATATAGTTCTAGTTTATGTCAGTATGATATATTTCTATTATGAATTACAAAATACATTGAACCATAAAAGTCAAAATCATTCAATCGCGTAGTGGAATTAACTATTTGTGGATTCTTATAAATTCTACATATAACCTTTGGGCTATTTTCAATCTCGGTCTATTTCTGAAATTTATTCTTACATACTTTTGATTTTTTAACCCTATATGCTAACATTGCCTATGTAAATTTTAAAATTGTTTGTAACGTAACGGTACCCAAATTGCACCGAGTACCCAAATTGCACCTATTTAGCAAAACTAGCAGCGAAAATCTTACAAGATTTCATAGAGACTAAACAATTTGTATTTTTATGATTTGATACTAAGCACATCTTTCAACATATGTAAAACTATTTAGATATGCACAAAACGTTCACAGTATTTATCAACAGATGAAGTATTTACTGAAAAAGCAAAATGTACTGAAACGTCGCCATGCGACGTCATCAAAACGTCATCTTTTTAAAATGAGCAAATACAATATGTTACAAGTATCCATTTAAAAAATAATGAAGAGTAAGCATGGACTAATATCCAATTGTTCAAAATATTTGAAGAAATTAAACAAAAGCTCTGTTATTAGACTTTTGACGATGTGAATTTAAGCATGGATGCAATTTGGGTACTCCTCATTTCAGAATCATTGATGGTTTGGAGGTCAGTTTAGACCAATTTTTCTATGATTCCATATGGAATAAAAATCAAATTGGTGTACCTTTATAATAAAGAAGGACACGGCTACAAAATAAACACAGAATGGACATTTTTGTCTTTATCATAAAAAAACGTAGACGAAAAAACTGTCAAAATAGGTGCAATTTGGGTACCGTCACGTTATGCACATTGAACGACAAATCTATGTGACGTATAAAATTTTCTGACGTCAGACACACAAATCAATGAATGTGTTTGTAGATAGATGTTTTTGTGTTCTGTTAAATTGTTCCTTTTAAAATTGTTATACGATGATGGTACTGATGTACCCATATTTTGACTATTTTATTTATTGTGTCTGTTTAGTTAACGCATCAATGTAAATATAACAGAATTTGATGAGACTGTCATCAAAGTGAGAGGGTTAGCGCTATAAAACCAGGTTTAATCCACCATTTTCTACATTTGAAAATGCCTGTACCTAGTCAGGTATATGACAGTTCTTGTACATTCGTTTTTAATGCGTTTTGTTATTTGATTTTGCCATGTGATTATGGATTTTCCGAATTGATTTTCCTCTAAGTTCAGTATTTTTGTGATTTTACTTTTTAGGTGTGATTAAGGAATTAGTGTCAAATGTTGGGACTCCATAACGCCCTTTTTTTCTTTTCATAAAGTCTACATGTTAACCTAATATTGTTCCTTAACTAATGCTCGATCAACTTTAAGTATCAATTTTGAATTATTAATTTGTTCAATTTCACCTAACATGCCTAAGTACATCATTAAGTCTATTAGCAAATGTAAAGTTCTTAGAATATGATGAACTAGTTTTGATAACTAGGCATAAAACAATGACCTGTGTAAGGTAATTACTTTCCTTGATAAAAATGCAAAACTATAAGTTACTTGGGAAATGTATGTTTTAAAGTTCAATATTAAGGATGGTCTTTCAATTGATCAATCCTATCTTTTTAACTATATTATTAATAGCCTTCAAAATAACAGTTGTCGAATTCGCTGTTTCTGAATCTAATGCATCCTGGGTTATATTCCCAAAAGCGTACATCAAAACATTGTGTTTGGTTGAAAACGTTCTAAACAATGGAAAGTGAAACAGTAGACGAACAATGGCAAGAAGTGGAAGATCTGTTTAAAAAGACCAGCGAAAAAATCTTGGGTTTCAAACGCCAACAGCACAAATGATGGACCAATCAAGAGACATGGCAGCTGATGGACATAAGGAAAGAGCTAAAGAAAAAGGTCTGCAACACTCAATCTGATAGACTAAAAAATAGACTGGTGGGTCAATACTCCAACTTTAATAAGGAAGTTAAGAAAGCCACCAGAAAAAAAAAGATTTCATCGAATGATTGGCTCTAGAGGCTGAAAAAGCTGCTTCAGAACAAAGAATGGGCGACCTTTATCAAATTACAAAGAAACTTTGTGGTAACAAAAGAAACACCAAGATGCCAGTAAAAGACAAACAGGGTAATTTAATAATATCTGGAAGAGAACAAGAGAGTAGATGAAATGAACATTTCAAAGAAGTATTAAATAGGCCAAAACCAGAAACAACAGCAAACATACCCATAGCAGAACATGACTTTGAAGGAAACATAGAAATTCCATCAAGATCAGAGATTATTAGAACAGTAAAGAGCCTTAAAAACAATAGAGCCCCAGGAAACGATAAGCTATCAGCAGAACTATTTAAAACAGATCCATCCTTAACATCGAACATTCTTCACACACCATTCAAAAAGATTTGGCAAAATATCAAGATACCTACAAACTGGTCAGAAGGTAACATCATAAGACTGGCTAAGAAAGGCGATCTCACAAACTGCAAAAACTTGAGAGGAATCACCTTATTACAAATCCCAAGTAAAATTTTCACTAAAATACTAATAGACAGAATTAAAACAGCAATTGACAACAAACTCAGAAGAGAACAGGCAGGCTTTAGAAAAGGAAAGAGTTGTTGCGACCACATATTTGTGCTACGAAACATCATCGAACAGTGCACCGAATGGCATAGACAACTGATGATTAACTTTATAGACTTTGAAAAAGCCTTTGACAGCATACACAGGGAAAGCTTATGGAAGATCTTACGATGCTATGGAATACCATCAAAAATAGTACAACTTATCAAAAGGTTCTATACAGATTTCAGATGCACTGTGGGAACTTCATCAGACATCAGTTTTCTAGTGAAATCCGGAGTTAGACAAGGCTGTGTTATGTCTTCCCTTCTATACATAAAAGTTGTCGTTTTGGTAATGAATTCCACCATCAGCAGTAACAACACAGGCATTATGTGGACTCTTTTTAACTACCTAGAAGATCTGGACTATGCAGATTATCTGGCCTTATTGTCACATCTAGAAACACACATGCAAGACAAAACCACTAAGTTACAAAAGACTGAATATCAACATCAAGAAATCAATAGTCATGTCTCTTAACACATCAGAGCCTCCTGTAGTAGATTTAAATGGGACACCCCTAGATTGCACTTCATCTTTCACCTACTTGGGCAGTATAGTTACATCTGAAGAAGGAGCAGACAAAGACATCAGAGCCAGAATAGGAAAAGCAAGAACTGCATTTTTAAAACTAAGACACATCTGGAAGACAAGTAACATCAGTAAGAACACCAAAATTAGACTATATAACAGCTATGTACTAGCAGTGCTTCTATATGGGGCAGAATGCTGGAGAATGACAGAAAAAGACATCAACAAGCTATCCAGCTTTCACAACAGTTGCCTTAGAAAGATCTTGAGGATATTCTGGCCTCGTAAGATCACCAACAAAGACCTCCATGAAACAACAGGATCCAACAATATGGAGACTTTATTGAAGCACAAAAAATGGAGATGGATTGGCCATGTTCTAAGAAGACCAGCGAAGGAATTGACCAGAGTCGCCCTAAAATGGACACCTGAGGGGACAAAAAAGAAAGGACGCCCCAAAACAACTTGGAGAAGAACTGTTGAAGCTGAAATGAAAGAACATGGAATCAGCTGGGGTGTAATAGAAAAGAAAGCACAGAACAGAGATGTATGGAAAGATCTAGTTCTTGCCCTATGTGCCTACGGGCATAATAAGGACCAGGTAGGTAGGTAGGTAACTAGATAAAATAAGATGTGGTATGAGTGCAAATGAGACAACTCTCCATCCACAATCTGCACAAGTTAACCATTATAGGTCAGATTACGGTCTTCAAAACGGAGACTTTGCTCACACCAAACAGCAAGTTATAAAGGGACCCACAATGATTAGTGTTAACCCATTCAAATTGGAAAACCAACAGTCGTATAAAAACGCGAAATGATAAACACTAATGAACAACATCAACAAACGGCCCCAACTGAATATCACATGCTAATGATTACGTTCGTCTCAACTCGGCCGATTACGTATCCTCATCTAAGGAGAGTAGCGGATTCTACCGAGGATTGCCGAATGGTAATGATTAGACTGGTATCTTCGATGAGTATACATAATGTATATTCGTAATATTTTAAGAATTATGCTATTCCTATCATCTTCTTTGAGGGCGGTTCAGATCATCAGAAAAAGAATGCTGGTTATATTGAATATATATAAATATAACAATTGATTTAAAACAGATATTAAACAAATTGTAAAAGATTCCAAATATTTTTATCTTAACTTGAAACACCGCCAAATTTAATTTATGGCACGCCGTTCTCGTCAAAGTTTTGTTGGTAATTAATTGTGTACCTTTCACGTGTAGTTTTTGTCAAAGCAAAATGTACCTAAGTGCATGGTTGACTAGGACTAGGGCATGAACATTTGGTCATCTCTCTAAGGAAAAACGACCGGTAGTAAAACCCGGCCTTGCAAGCGTTGGGTGTCCGGCCATAATTGGTACTTTATTCGGATATTGATGTAGCCGGCTAGAGACAGTGTCACCCTCCCTTTTTCGCGTTGAAAGAAACTTAGCAGAAACTCTCTAAGAATCCGTAGGAAGTCTGGTGCAAGATAAGATATGTCTGTCCCATATATCTTGTTCATATTAAGTTATTCTCGATCATGTTTTGGTGAGCATTACCCAAATACGATATATTTTGTTGTTTGTTGCTTACGATACTTTCATAGGGAAATATTCCATGCATATTCAGTACAACCAACCATTAAGAAGTATCCATATTGATGTGCAAAACAAAATTTGACGTTACCCGGGATTTGAGACGCAATATCGTGCTTAACGTCAATACGAAGATACTACGACATTGTTTTACAATACACAGAAAGGATCCAGAATGGATGATTAAATTTATTATTTAAAATAGTGACTCGTTTTGTTTTGTTTTGTTTTTTATTCTTTTCTGAATCCTCTCAATTGATTGAACAAGCTTTTGCATAAAGCTTACACTTTTTCCGTTCGGAGGTGTGTAATAATTCCAAATATTGATTGGTTCATCTTTGTTTCAACATCCAATGAAAAGTAAGGTTACTTCGGCGACTTTTTGATGGGTGTGTAATTGATCTACGCCACGATTGGTCAATTCTGTCCATGTCAGCGGAGGAGATTACTGAACAAAAATGGTAGGAGATGTTTTTGTTAGAAATTTGCCGAATCTACAGAATGTCATAAAAATCAACTTGCATTATCTGATAAAGTAATGTTTTATTTTTCAGACTTCATACACAGATAAAGGTCCGAAGGTGAGTAAAAGAAGCATATTTGTAGAGTGAAGTTGGTTTTATCAAGGTCACACATATTATTTACTGATTATAAACTTCCATGATTAATATGTTTGTTGTTCATAACTTCAATTTTTATGTAGGAAACGCAATAGGTTGCTGTGCAATTTATGTATTTCTATTTGATTTACCATTATGCTCAGACTTTGTATATGCATTTCAAAACTATGCATCGGTTTGGAACAAATAATGGACTTATCAGCTTATTAAACTAACAACTGTCATGACTGTAGCCTGTAGGGAAAAGCAAATTATCCTAACATTTTCATAAAAGTAGTCAAGGAAAACAAAATGTTGGATAATGAGAAATTTGTTAATGCCCCCTCCTCAAATTTTATGAACTCCTCCTTTGTTCTGGGTTGGAAACCCCCCTTTTTAAAATGGCTGGATCGGCCCCTAGTACATTCATGAAGAATATTTGTAAAAAAAAAATTATGTGAATGACGTGAACAGGGCTCACGCTACCAGGCGACTTGGGCGAAGAAGTCGCCCTCCCGACCGTCACTTCGCTTTCCACGACCCCCAAAAGCGAAAACAAGTCGCCCTGTTCTTGACGAAAGTCGCTTCCATCATCGGACATTTTCAATTTTTACCAAGTTGATGAAACATTAATTTTTAACTGATAATTAAAGAAATTCAGATATAAACTATTCATTATCTTTAGAAAAGAGGTTGAAGCATTGTCTTCGCAGTGTGTATCAGGTTATTTGATAAAAATACAACTTTTTATCACTTCGTGCATTTTCGCAAGTTCCGGTGCTTGTTACTCGAAAATGTACATCAACCTAAATTTCGGCGGCAAAATAAGTTTGTTACTTCATTTAAAGGTGATAAAAGTTGCCTCCAGTAAATGTTTAATCCATTTATTGCATTAAAACCGTCATGTTCCTTTCCAAATAACTTGTCAAACATCGTTTATTTTTGTAAATTTTCTTGCATTCTTCCGCCATTGACCGATTTCTAAACTACGGATCTGAACCGGACCAGCTATGACCGAAATCCGTACTTTTACAATAATTACTATGGACGCACGGATGGAACAGCTGACAGAAGAATATTGATCCCAAAGGGAAAAATTACACATCCCACACGCATTAAGAGACTTTTGGTTACATCTAATTGATTGGTGTATATGGGCGTTTTTCAATAAAAGCGTACATTTCAGACCTAAAAAAAATGGAAAATCAACTTGTCTAAAATTTAATTTCAAGAGTTATTTTGAATACCTCTATAATAGACCTGTTTGTAAACAAAAAGTGCAATCTTAAATATTCTTTAAAATGATATTATTTTCATAATTTGTGTACTGTTTCGTAGGGGACTTTTGTCCCCTACGAAACTTCTTCTAAACACACATATTTTTTGCAATTTTAAATGTTTCCTATAGACATTCCAGTTTGTTATTAAATACTAGAAAAATATCATTTTTTTTCTGAATTAGAAAATCATTTTTATCGATAAAGATTAGACAGTACTTCACATATGAAGGTTCAACTCATGTTACGTAGTGGACATTTTGATGCGTTTCGTAGTGGACAAAACTGTTTCGTAGTGGACAAAAAGTTTCGTAGTTGACATCAACCCTATTATATGTTAATAAAAACATAATAAACATTACATGAAACTAACCCTTGTTATTTGTTTTGCACGAATATAATTGAAAAAAGATTAAAAAAAGACTCCATGGTAGTGGTAGTGTCCACTACGAAACGTTTTTCTCCCATACTTGTTTCGTAGGGGACCTTTCCGTAAGGGACGTATTCGCATGCTTTATTTTTTCACCACAATCCCTATATTGCAATAGTAACAAGACTGACTGTATTCATCAAAGCATTTATCAAGCTGTACACTGATATTTTTTTCATAATTTTAAAACCAGATACTGAAGTAGATTTGACCCGTTTCGTAGGGGACATTTTCAAAAATACGGTATCATTCTGGTCCATTTGATGTGCTCAATTTTTCTTACCAACAACTTAATTGCCTTTATAAAAGCATCACTTCTTTTGTAAGACCCTAATGTTTATATCTCTTGCAAACAAAAATAACATTGATTTTATAAAACTGTTTATTGGCAAATTTTAATGACTTCGTTTCGTAGTGGACAATTTGTGAGGGACACACCTTCTGAAATTAAAAAACCTATATTGAAAGCTGTTTATTAGAATATTTTGGCTCTGAACATACTTTTGAATTATTAAAGAACTTATGTAAAGTAAAAAAACCATTAATTTCTTCATTTTTTTACGATATTTTAGAGTATGAATGTTGAACAGGCGGTCTAGGGACATGCCATTTTGGTTGTTTTGGACCATTCAGGAGTCAATATCTTATCAATCCCTCTAAAAAATAAACTGTTTCTTTGCTTAAAAATGTTAAATCTAATTCAATGTACTGACTGCACAAAACATTACTTGCAAAGATCAAACACATTTTTTTTAAAGTGGCTAGGACAAGAAAATACGTTTTTATTGAAAAACGCCCATATAATTCCCTATATTTTTTATGAATGTTTCAAACTATTGATTAAAGTTGCTTAACTCTGAGACTATTTTACTAATATCAATATATTATGGCCCAGCTTAATAACTTTTATATTTTTTTTATGAGAAACACTGAATTTCATACACAAGATAATTTTTAATTAAATTGTAATTGATATAATTTCTTTACATTTTTTAAAATAAAATTATTTTTTTTAGTGCTAGATATTTAGTTGGTAGTTTCTCACAAGAACCTTAGTAAAACTTAAACAACTTTTAATTTCAAATGTTACTTTAAAAAATAATTGTAATTTTTTACTCATATGAATTGAACAACATAAAAAGAACATTATTTACATATGGCCCTTTATACTATTGTAAAATCCAAACATTGTAGCGCACCCGCGCAAATGAGCACTTCTCTTTCAAATCTCACCACTTCTCCCTATCAGTTTCAAAAAGAGAAGTCACTTCTCCCTATAATTCTGAAGTAGTGTGAGCCCTGGTGAACAGTAATTTTTGGTGGCCGTGCATGCCAATAAAATGTTCACGGTATTTACCACAATAATGGAGTGATTTTGATGAATCGGGTTAAATTCTTTCCAAAAATATTAATAGAACAGTAAATTATTAGAGACCTCTGACAATACACAATAAGGATCTTTACACTAATCACAATAGGGCCATAAAAAAGAATATTTATGTTTGCCCTAACCCTACTTAACCAGAAAATAGCTGCCTACTCAAAATTTTTATTGCCTTGATTTGAAAAAGTTTTTTTTATAATCAAATCAGCATCACTCACTCAGACCAAAAAAACATCTGATAGTTCAATTTCCTTTTTGGAAAAAAAAAAAAAAGAAAATGCCAACCTACCTACCCATTGTCTCTACCATTGGGTAGGGTTTTGGCAAACCAAAATATTTTAAGTGTGGCCAAAATTTGTTAAATTGGTTACTGGAGCAGTAGCCGAAAAATGCTGTTTGAAACCTGATAGTAAAGGGAGTCCTTGCACTCGCAAAAGATTACCTTGCATGGATACATTGTGGACAGAATACCCAATGATTGCTTGGTTAAAGAGTCATGCAGCCTTTTCCTGCCATATTTTAAAAATCAAATATCTCGAAAATATCTTAATAAAAAAATTAAATGTGTGTCAGGATAGAATCAAATGTTTAGAATTGTAAACATTGGTAAATGGAGTAATATTATTGATGCATTAATAAAACATGCTTGATGTAAAAATTAAAAGATTTGGTATACATGGTATAATTGCCAATGAGACAACTCTTCACCACAGACTAAACATGCCAAATGACAGAAATCAACAATCAGGTCACAGTAAACTCATTTTGTATTATATCAGTTAATGTATGACCATTGAATTCATCATGTTCATAATTGATATGTGAATGAAATATTATAGAGGCACAATGTATGTAAAATGAGACAAAACAATAACATCAGGGATTTAATAAAAAAAAAGTTGAAGCAATGTATTATTATATTGTATGACACTATATGTGTATGAAACACTGCATGTATATAGTTTGTCATGTTTGTACCAAGTTACAGATCATGCAGATCAACTGTATGTTTATTTTTGTTTCTGATCTAAATATAGATACTGACTAGACTAAAATTATAAAAGTATCATCTGTATTTGAAAATAATGGAAAGGTTACTTATACATATTTTGAATTTATGAGCTACTTCAAAGTATTCTATTATGCCCAGATGTAATTTAAGCAATCTTTTATGAGTAAAGAGTTACTTTTAAATAAAAATTGAAGATATATTTTTATTGTACAACATGTGTTAATCTTTCTAACTTGAACTACAGTGAACTTGAATACATTTAAATTTATACTGAAATCTTTCACCTTTTGGTTAGCAATAGATTTTTTTCAAACAGTTCTTTCAAGGTCATGTACATAGGTGTAGACCGAAAAATCTGTCTCTTGTGAAAAAGAATGGAATAACATATACAAACACACACAACATTAAAAAATTATTTTGTCTAACATGTCTAAAATGAATGTAGCTGAGCCATCCTTTTCTACAATGATGTTCCTATTATCTATTTCAGCCAGAATCTGGAAAATTTCTTAACTTCGCCCATGTAACATTCTGGGTTGGAAATGCAAAGCAGGTAAGTACAAGACAGTTCTGAAGAAATATTGTGAGTGGCATGACAGACTTTTGGGATGTATGATATACATGATATAGGGGGTAAAAAAGTAGTAATGTGGGATATAGGGGGTAAAAAGAGGGGGAGTTAGATATAGGGGTTTTAAAGGGGGAAGTGAGTTAAAGGGGGTAAAAAAATAGGGACGTGGGATATAGGGGGAAAAAATGGGAACATGGGATAAAGTGGGTTGAAAACAAAAGGAAAAGGATGATGGGGATATAGTGATTGAAAAAATTTGGGGTGAGGGATTTTGAGGATAATTATCATGTTAGTTTTAGTGTTGATTTAATGGTCTGGTAACTCCCATACTGACAATCATGGATTTATAGTTCTTTCAAACTCGTTACCAAAGTTACATAATACTAATGCCATTTACACTTTGTAGGCAGCCTCTTATTACTGTACCCGCATGGGATTTGAACCATTTGCCTACAAAGGATTGGAGACAGGAAGTCGTGAAATTGCAGCACATGTTGTCAAACAGAATAAAATAGTATTTGCCTTCCAGTCCATGCTGAATCCAGATGTACCAAAAGGTATTAAGAAATAAATGTACTACATCAACTACATTCAAACATTCAAACATTCTAACAGGATTTACCTGGATTATTTTACTATTACTTAAATTCTCGTGTTTTGTAAGGTCAAAACATGCCTCAGCAATTTCTTTTCGTTTTTTATACGACCGCAAAATTTGAAAAATTTTTCGTCGTATATTGCTATCACGTTGGCGTCGTCGTCGTCGTCCGAATACTTTTAGTTTTCGCACTCTAACTTTAGTAAAAGTGAATGGAAATCTATGAAATTTTAACACAAGGTTTATGACCACAAAAGGAAGGTTGGTATTGATTTTGGGAGTTTTAGTCCCAACATTTTAGGAATTAGGGGCCAAAAAGGGCCCAAATAAGCATTTTCTTGGTTTTCGCACTATAACTTTAGTTTAAGTTAATAGAAATCTATGAAATTTAAACACAATGTTAATGACTACAAAAGGAAGGTTGGTATTGATTTTGGGAGTTTAGGTCCCAACAGTTTAGGAATTAGGGGCCAAAAAGGGACCCAAATAAGCATTTTTCTTGGTTTTCACACCATAACGTTAGTATAAGTAAATAGAAATCTATGAAATTTAAACACAAGGTTTATGACCATAAAAGGAAGGTTGGTATTGATTTTGGGAGTTTTGGTCCCAACAGAATAAGGGGCCCAAAGGGTCCAAAATTAAACTTTGTTTGATTTCATCAAAATTGAATAATTGGGGTTCTTTGATATGCCAAATCTAACTGTCATGACTGTGTATGTATATTCTTAACTTTTGGTCCCGTTTTCAAATTGGTCTACATTAAGGTCCAAAGGGTCCAAAATTAAACTTAGTTTAATTTGGACAAAAAATGAATCAGTGAGGTTCTTTGATATGCTGAATCTAAAAATGTACTTAGATTCTTGATTATTGGCCCAGTTTTCAAGTTGGTCCAAATCGGGGTCCAAAATTAAACTTTGTTTGATTTCATCAAAAATTGAATAAATGGGGTTCTTTGATATACCAAATCTAACTGTGTATGTAGATTTTTCATTTTTGGTCCTGTTTTCAAATTGGTGTACACTAAAGTCCAAAGGGTCCAAAATTAAACTTAGTCTGATTTTAACAAAAATTGAAATCTTGGGGTTCTTTGATATGCTGAATCCAAAAATGTACTTAGATTTTTGATTATGGGCCCAGTTTTCAAGTTGGTCCAAATCAGGATCTAAAATTATTATATTAAGTATTGTGCAATAGCAAGTCTTTTCAATTGCACAGTATTGCGCAATGGCAAGAAATATCTAATTGCACAATATTGTGAAATAGCAAATTTTTTTTCTAATTAGAGTTATCTTTCTTTGTCCAGAATAGTAAGCAAGAAATATCTAATTGCAAAATATTGTGCAATAGCAAGATTTTTTTTTAATTGGAGTTATCTTTCTTTGTCCAGAATCAACTTAAATCTTTGTTATATACAATATACAATGTATATTCACTTTTTACTACCAACTGATAAATTAAAATAATCTTTACCATTCAGTGATAACAAGCAGTTTTTTTACATCTTAATATTTTATGATGTATTTAAATGAGTAGTTATTGTTGCAAACTCCATTAGAAATTTTAATTGAGATTAGTTTTGGAATAAGGGAAAGGGGGATGTGATTAAAAAAATTGGGTTCAATTTTTATACGACCGCAAAATTTGAAAAATTTTTCGTCGTATATTGCTATCACGTTGGCGTCGTCGTCGTCGTCGTCGTCGGGCGTCCGAATACTTTTAGTTTTCGCACTCTAACTTTAGTAAAAGTGAATGGAAATCTATGAAATTTTAACACAAGGTTTATGACCACAAAAGGAAGGTTGGTATTGATTTTGGGACTTTTGGTCCCAACATTTTAGGAATTAGGGGCCAAAAAGGGCCCAAATAAGCATTTTCTTGGTTTTCGCACTATAACTTTAGTTTAAGTTAATAGAAATCTATGAAATTTTGACACAAGGTTTATGACCACAAAAGAACGGTTGGGATTGATTTTGGGAGTTTAGGTTTCAACAGTTTAGGAATTAGGGGCCAAAAAAGGGCCCAAATAAGCATTATTCTTGGTTTTCGCACAATAACTTTAGTTTAAGTAAATAGAAATCAATGAAATTTAAACACAATGTTAATGACTACAAAAGGAAGGTTGGTATTGATTTTGGGAGTTTAGGTCCCAACAGTTTAGGAATTAGGGGCCAAAAAGGGACCCAAATAAGCATTTTTCTTGGTTTTCGCACCATAACGTTAGTATAAGTAAATAGAAATCTATGAAATTTAAACACAAGGTTTATGACCATAAAAGGAAGGTTGGTATTGATTTTGGGAGTTTTGGTCCCAACAGAATAAGGGGCCCAAAGGGTCCAAAATTAAACTTTGTTTGATTTCATCAAAATTGAATAATTGGGGTTCTTTGATATGCCGAATCTAACTGTCATGACTGTGTATGTAGATTCTTAACTTTTGGTCCCGTTTTCAAATTGGTCTACATTAAGGTCCAAAGGGTCCAAAATTAAACTTAGTTTGATTTTGACAAAAAATGAATCAGTAAGGTTCTTCGATATGCTGAATCTAAAAATGTACTTAGATTCTTGATTATTGGCCCAGTTTTCAAGTTGGTCCAAATCGGGGTCCAAAATTAAACTTTGTTTGATTTCATCAAAAATTGAATAAATGGGGTTCTTTGATATACCAAATCTAACTGTGTATGTAGATTCTTCATTTTTGGTCCTGTTTTCAAATTGGTCTACACTAAAGTCCAAAGGGTCCAAAATTAAACTTTCTTTGTCCAGAATCAACTTAAATCTTTGTTATATACAATATACAATGTATATTCACTTTTTACTACCAACTGATAAATTATAATAAATAACATTCAGTGATAACAAGCAGTTTTTTTTACATCTTAATATTTTATGATGTATTTAAATGAGTAGTTATTGTTGCAAACTCCATTAGAAATTTTAATTGAGATTAGTTTTGGAATAAGGGAAAGGGGGATGTGATTAAAAAAATTGGGTTCAATTTTTCTCATTTGAAATTTCATAAATAAAAAAGAAAATTTCTTCAAACATTTTTTTGAGAGGATTAATATTCAACAGCATAGTGAATTGCTCTAAGAGAAAACAAAAATTTTAAGTTCATTAGAACACATTCATTCTGTGTCAGAAACCTATGCTGTGTCAACTATTTAATCACAATCCAAATTTAGAGCTGAATCCAGCTTGAATGTTGTGTCCATACTTGCCCCAACCGTTCAGGGTTCAACCTCTGCGGTCGTATAAAGCTACGCCCTGCGGAGCATCTGGTTTATACATGATATTAAGCTTATAATCATTTAATTGAGAGTTCATCCTTTTTTTTTGAAGAACTAAAGAAATCTATATGATCTACTGCACATAGATGTTTAGTAACTGCACCATGCCAAAAATTGCTCCCTAGAGCTTGTAAATAAGGAATATTTGAAAATAAACAAATGACAAACAAAGAGACCAGAGAAAAATTGTTCAAGGCATGTTTTTCATCCCAAAATGTTTAGAATTTAAAAAAAAATATATATTTATACAACATGTCCATGATGTACAAGTAATTATTATTTTTAAAAAGTTAAGGAGAGATTATTCACACACTTTACAAAAACATGAATATAACAAGTTTACTTATATAAGTGAGGGTTTGAATGGGGTTAAATGTAAGTAAATTTTAAGTATATTATAATTTACCTCTTATAAAGCTTGAGTAATTAAGAATGACTTTTACAAGCATAAACAAGGAGTACCCTTTACAGACATACTATTAAGATTTGCATATTGACAGGAAATAATGCTTCATATAGGAGTTATTCACCTTTGAACTTTTTAGTTTAAATATACTACTGCAACAAATTTGTTAAGTGGCAACTCCTCTGAAACCACAGTACAGAATTTCATTAAGTAGGACATAAAATATAGATGTGCCATTAAGAAATAATTATTGTAGGAGTTATTAGACTAAGTCTTTGAACCTAAGAATCTAGTTATTTTTTCATGATTTATAACTGTTGTGCAGACAACAAGCAAAAAAGATAGATGGCGTCTTTGATGTTTATTTTGGGGTTTAAAGATGAGAAATTATAAGGGTGACAGAAGAAGGTCTAAAAGTGTTAAATTTACTTGTAGTAGTTATTCAGGTGTACTGGTTAAGAGTAGATAATGTAGCTGTATTTATAAGTAGCATAGCAATAATATTAATGTTGTACTATTTTTAGAATTTGGTGCCCATCTTGTGAAGCATGGTGATGGTGTGAAGGACGTTGCTTTTGAAGTAGAAGATTTACAAGCTATTTTCAAGGTAAGGTTTCATCATGTTCATATGACATGTGTGAGTAGAAAATTAAATGATAAAAAAAAGAGAATATAATGCACTGACAATTTTAAAACAAATTGGTCAAAATTTATAATATGTCATATTGTTTTAGAGAGCTGTAGGCAGAGGTGCTATAGTTGTTAAGGAGCCATGGGAAGAGAGTGATGAGAATGGGACTGTCAAGTTAGCTCAGGTCCAGACCTACGGAGACACTACTCATACATTGATAGACAAATCAAAGTACAAAGGATTATTCTTACCAGGATACCAACCATCCAAATTTAAAGACCCACTTAGTGATATGCTGTAAGTTCAATTGCACTATAAATAATAAATTTGTCAACAAATTTTCTTTCAAGTCTAATTTTTAATGAACCAGGAGCTATTTTAAAAAGATCAAGCCATGAACATGATGAAACAAACAAAAATTGTCCATATGAAACCTGAGCTATTAAATATAAAAAAATATTTAAAAAAAAAAGCTCAAAAACATGTAAAAGCTCTATAAATTGAAATGGATTGATTCCAACACCAACATGACCAATGAAATAAGCTCTTGATAGAATTAAGAATGAAAAGTAGAGTTCTACATCACACGTATTATGGTTTAAAACTGTTTGGAACCTGAAGAAATTGCTGGGGCGTAGCTGGGTCCCTTTGAAGTGCACGCCAACCAGGGGAGGTTTGGGGGGGGGGATTGCCCCCCCCCCCCCCAAGATTTTTTTTTGGCTAGACGCAAAATGGTGCGTTCTGAGGGCCTAAAATTGGTTTGATTAGCAAATTATTAAGACTGTATTTGATCATTTTTTATTGAGAAACATCCTGAATATTTTTCAAAAATTTGCCCTTTGTATTTTTGGTCAATTGGTCATTAGTTATTTGTTCGACCACGGAAGAAGATATTGTGCATGAAAACGGTTTTCTTAATTCAGAAGTCGACAGTCAGGGGACTTACTTAAACAAGTGACTTTCTAAATCACTGATTCAAGTAACATTATTTCCATAAAGGTTGGAAGTTAGAGTTGTCTTTCTTTAATAATCACCTATTTAAGTAGTACAAATTAATCACTAGAAGAAGTGATTTAATATTAGTGTAGCTTTAAATATAGAATACTAATGATCCAGGGACTAATTATGTTTCTAAACTTATCAGAACCAACATCTGTGTTGTCTAGGATGACCAGGTCATTTCAGGTGATGACCTTGTACTGAATCTAGGATAATGACTTAAAAATCACTTGTTTAAGTATCAGACCTCAATTTCCTTCCCAAAAATCACTTCTTTAAGTATAATTCTTTTAATAACCCCCACTAATTTCAACACCCCCGAACAGTGAAATTTTTATCGCGAACAGTAGAATTTTATTACATAATCTGAAAGATGAAACCTTGAACTTCACAGGAAAAATACTCCCACTGCTGTGAAAAATCTTTTAAGAAAGTATCAGTTCATTATGTAAAGCCATTATTATAGCATTTTTTCAACTAAAATAGAATTTTCAGGTAAATGATAGCATCAAAGGCATAAACCTGGCTACTTAAAAGAAGCAAAAAGTTCATATTTTTTAATTTTACTAATTAAAAGATGATATTTAAACCTATGTGTTTAAAATTTTGAAAAAAACTACAAAATCCCAATTTGTGACAAAACCTCGAATTTGCTACTCAAATAAGTGATTTAAAAATCACTTATTTCAGTAAGTCCCCTGACTGGTCGAGAATCAAGTTCCGTGATCATACATGTATGACCCAGAAACGGATAGTAGAAAGAAATTCGCCAGTAATCCTTATGGATTTCGGCTGGATGGTTAGCACTCGAGGTTTGTATTCCACACCTCCTAGGAACATTTTCATCTATACCAAAAAGCTCTGCTATATCTAGATTGGTTTGGTATAGCTCGTTCCAAACATTATCATCATTTTTCTCGGACTGAAGTCTTGAAAGGCTATTTTATTTTATTTTTAATGCATTGACGCCTTAATATTTCGACAGGAAGGTGTCAAAACAGAACAATATGAAGTAGCCTTTCAAAACAATAATTTAAAGAGGGAATTCAGATTTGTATTTACCGTTATCATAATTTACATATAAAAGAGGGGCGAAAGATACCAAAGGGACAGTCAAACTCATTGAAAATGTTTACTGTAATTCATTAAATTGTTCAGGGTCGGATCCAAAGTTAAGAGATAAAAATTGAAATAATGTACGAAATTTACAACCCTTATCTAAACAAAAACGTGGGTTTACAACCCCTGCAACCCTGTTAGTTCAACGATGCGCATTATATATTTTTTTAATTGAAATGGAGTTAATATACCTTGTCGAAAATTTGAAGGTGTGGACATCTTTCCATTTGTCGGTCAAAAGTTGTAACTTTATATCTTTTCCTAAGGATTTCGAATCTTTCAACAAAGAAATATCTGGATAAGATGGTCTCAGATTTTTTTGTACTGGCTTTGACATGACACTGATGTGGCAGCTAAGTTCAATCATTCATCGTCAATTTATGACGTTTCAGGGGTCTAAATTGTCCTGATTTGTTGCTGGTTGTGTTTCTGTATGACTACCACTGTTGGTAGGCGTTTTTGTGAGAGAAAAAAAAATGTTTAACGTTTGCCCTTCAGGGTTGTCACGCTTTAAACTGTTCATGTTTTATACGCTGCTTTTTACGTCGAGTACCAGAAGAAAATTATAGCAAATAAATTAAAAACGATTTCGGTCAGGGTTGATTTTACAGTCGGAAATATTATTGTGACGTTATTAAAATAGTTATACTGTATCGTTTTCTACTTTGATTGGTTAAGTTAGATTTAATATTTTTTAGTCGTTTGTACTTTTATTTTATTTTTCGGCGTAAATTATTTTTTTAGACCCCGCGATGTGCACGCCATGGCGTGACAGCGTATATGGAGCTACGCCCCAGAATTGAATGTCCAAAATTTATACCAATAGCACTATAAAAATGTTGTTTCCTCTACAGAATAATTGTACAGCATTGAAAACCAAAAAACTAAGATGGGAATCAAAAATCAATAGAAGATGAATAAAACAATCCATGGATAAAAAAATAATATACAGTCTACCCACAAAGCAATAATCAAAATCCTAAAGAACAAATATGAACAGTACTTTATAGCCAACTATTTAAGGGTTTTCTCATTGCTGAAGAAAACCATACACCCCTTTTTCTGTTACCTATTATTGCTTACAACTACTTTGTTTGAACCTTGATGGGTAGTTGTCTCAATGGTGATCAAACCACATCACCTTTTGCTTTATATTTTTATATAATAAAACAGTACACCCACAAAGCATTACATTGTACATCAAAGATTGAGCAACCACAAACATTATAATCAAAAGGGACAAACTCATGTGCTATGAAAGGGTAAATTGTCAGTAAAAGTGTTTGAATCATATATAATTTTTTTTTTATAATGCTTTGTATATAGAATTTTCCATTGTCCAAAAGAAAGTTCGATACTACTAAAGGTAGAGACTGATTTCATTGAGCATGTTGAGCCACAACTACTCTGAAACCATATTATGTCTGAAATATTCGTGATATGACAATGTATAGATATAGTGTTTTATACTTCCTAAATTTTTCTTTGAAACATCTTTATTTCCACAGGAGAAGGCCAATTTCGGAGAAAAATACCCAAATTCAGAGACTGTTATTGATTTGTGTCTTATACACTATGGTGCATGCTCAGTTGACATACTGCCTGCGAAATTTAAAAACTCTTAACACTTGCCAAAGTATACCTTGATTTCGGGGGCATCTTCTAGTTAAGTATTATTGCACAGGACAATGATGCATAAATGTTTGTTTATTTTTACAGACCAACAATTGGTTTAAACTTCATTGATCACATCGTTGGAAACCAGCCAGACGAAGAAATGGTACCAGTATCAGACTGGTATGTGTAAATACTGAATATGTTATAGCCAGCTAAAAATATACAGGGATTCAGTCTTGTAGAAAATGTCTTGCAGCCCTGATTGTTCAATATCAAATCTTTGAAACTGTTTCTCAAATATTATCAATTAGTTTGTAGAAAAATAATTTTAAAGATAACATATTGAATGAAAGTACAGGCAGTAGAAACAAATTTTTGACCTACCAAACTTAATATCTACTAAATATCTACATTATTCATTGTGTTTTATTAATAAAGCAAAACATTTTTAGTATAATGCAATTTTAAACATGCCACTTGATTTTGATTGGCTCCAGACTTGAAAATATCATTCAGATTAAAAAAAAAAGTAGCAAGGTTCACAGAACTATTTTGTCCGTGCAGAAATGCATACTCATAATATTATGCATAAAAATTCATACATTTTCACTGTCAGATATGTTTCCATGACGCTCACTAAAGAAATAAGATTTGTGTAACGCAAATCTTATGATATTGGAATTGATTAATTGTATTGCTTGTTTTGTCGCTGCAAGCTTAAATTTTTTAAATCTTGAATATATTTATACATATACCATTTATTCTACACTTTACTAATTTAAAGAAATGAAATTGTAAATGTATGTTAGTTTTACTTCAAAGTGTTAGATCACTTAAATTACTTATTTTGTATACATCTGAGTTCAATGAAAGATATGGTGGTCAAGCAGTGAAAGCGCTTTCAACATACCAGGGTAGAATTCTTTTGGAGTATCTAAATATAATTCTCCTCACTCGCTCACACCACAACCAAGCTTAAAAAAAGATGAATGAGTGCTGAGATTTGATTTAAATAGTTTGATAATTTCTTACACAACAGGTATGAGAAGAATTTGATGTTCCATCGGTTCTGGTCTATTGATGATTCTCAAATGCACACAGAATATTCAGCATTACGATCCATAGTTGTAACAAACTATGAAGAAACTATCAAAATGCCAATTAATGAACCAGCCCCTGGTAAAAGGAAAAGTCAGATTCAGGTGAGTCCAATAAAGGGTTAAGTTGAAACGTTTTGAAAAAATAGAACTAGAGGCTCTCAAGAGCCTGTGTCGCTCACCTGTTACTGTATTTACTGATGTAGGCCATCTTGGTTGGTAGGCACTTTTTAAAAATAGATACCCTAGTAATGATTGTGGCCAAGTTTGGTTAAATTTGGCCCATAGTTTTAGAAAAGAAGATTTTTGTACAATTTACAAAAATGACGAAAAGTTGTTCAATATTGACTATAAAGGACAATAGCTCCTTAAGGGGTTCTCTGATAATTTTGGTCATGTTGACTTATTTGTAGATCTTACTTTGCTGAACATTATTGCTGTTTACATTTTATCTCTATCTATAATAGTATTAAAGATAATCATGATATTAACCAAAAACTGCAAAATTTTCTTAAAATTATAAATTTTAGGGCAGCAACCCAACAACGTGAGGGAATAGATCTTATTCTGATGGACATTTCAATCTTGAAAGATTTGTCCTAAATGTCTTAGTTTCAAAGATATAAAGCAAAAACTGCATTTTACCACTATGTTCTAATGTTAGCCATTTATTATTTATCAGCCATTTTGTTTGGTAGGTAGGGTCATGGGACACATTTTTTAAACTATATACCACAATTATGATTATGGCCAAGTAAGTTAAAATTTGGCCCAGTAGTTTCAGAGAAGAAGATTTTTGTACAAGTTACAAAAAATGACGAAAAAGTTATTAAAATTGACTATAAAGGGCAATAACTCCTTAAGGGGTTGACTGACAATTTTGGTCATGTTGACTTATTAGTAGGTCTTACTTTGCTGAACATTATTGCTGTTAAAGTTTATCTCTATCTATAATAGTATTCAAGATAATAACCAAAAACTGCAAAATTTCCTAAAAATTACCAATTCAGGGGCAGCAACCCAACAACAGGTTGTCCGATTCGTCTGAAAATTTCAGGGCAGATAGATCTTGACCTGATTAACAATTTTATCCATGTCAGATTTGCTCTTAATGCTTTGGTTTTAAAGATATAAGCCAAAATATACATTTTACCCCTGTGTTCTATTTTTAGCCATGGCGGCCATCTTAGTTGGATGGCCAGGTCATCGGACACATTTTCTAAACTAGATACCCCAAGGATGATTGTGGCCAAGTTTGGTTAAATTTGGCCCAGTAGTTTCAGTAAAAGTTTACGAATGCCGGACGACAGACGACGGACGCCAAGTTATGAGAAAAGCTCACTTGACCTTTCAGGTCAGGTGAGCTAAAAAGGGATTTTACATTTTGTACGAAAATGTAGATTAAACCTAAAGAAGGAAAATTCAGAATATTCAACAAGAAGAATGCTTTCATAGTTGTATTCAAAAAGAAAAATCATAAAAGAAAATATACGAATTGTGCTTATCAATTTTGATTTAACGATTTGAATGAAAAAACAAATAAGCAGTTGTATAATTAATTTTATATTTTATTCATAATATATGTGTTTTCATGTTCCAGTTTAAATTTAATATTAATGAATCATACACACATGACAAAAAAAAGGGGTGATAACTCAAAACATTTCTACAGCCTTGATAGGCTCATGGTAGGCATACACTATTTGGAGTTAAAGCAAGTAGTGGTCAGATTTAAGTAAAAAAAATGTGTCCAGGTTGGCTCACACAATACACAGTAGTTAACAAATTCCAATCACAATTAATATATATTCTTGTCCTTTAAATATGAAGAATGTCCAAAAGACACATGGACTAAAATTAATTTGGCTTGTTTAATTATTATAAAACTTTGACAAAATATTTTCTTTGGTAAAAAATCTTTAAAAAAATCATAAAACTTGAACCACACACTTTATTGGACAATTTTCATTGGATGATGACAACTTGACAAAAATTGTGATCAATGTTCAGCTGATTTTTGCTACTTTGATTATCCATTTATTTATAAAGTACTTTTCATGTGTACATGTTTGGAAAGAAAGAAAAAATGAATAAGAATTCCAAATTAAAAAAAAACAAAACAAAAACAATCATGAGTTATGTTCTTGGTTTTGTGGTTATATATGCATACCAAACACTAAAATCTACTTATGTTTCCAGGAATATGTGGACTTTTATGGGGGAGCAGGTGTACAGCATATTGCCATGCAGTCAGATGATATTATAAAATCAGTAAGTAACATGTTTATGTACCTCCTCTTAAGGAACCTTAGATAAAATAGTAAATAACACAAAATGTCATGTATATTCAACGAATTAAAAATTTAATATAGGCTTTTGTATTCAGAGATTGGCAAAACCATGAAATCAAATATCCAAGAAAAGGCAATTTTTCCTCAACCCATGAAAATTGATGCCCACGAAAATAAATGAATCCACAGTTCAAATAATGAATAGGTATGCCTGTATAAAACTGTCGACTGCATTGAAGGAGAAATATCTGTGATCCCAATAACACCTCAGTCTTTATAAGAAATACTGTCTTTGTGGCCTTATGGTAGTGACCATGCCTCAGGTGCAGGAGGTCCTGGGTTAGAACACTGGCCTGTTCAAACTTTAAAATTGGTATTTGCTGGTTCTTTGCTAAGCATTCAGCATTAAGAAGTTGGGGTGATGTCTTCCTGTGTTACCTTATGAACTAGCACGTAAACATTCGGCTCTGTGCATTGGTCCAGTAAATAGCAGGGTTATATTCATATTACATTAATATGTTCCCATCCTAAATATGCATATTAATTTGCAACTGAGTGTTAGGTAGTCGGCCATCATCGGCATCATCTATATTAGGAATGAACATTGTTATTTAAAATATGTTAACTGTATAGAGTTTTGATTTTTTACAGGTTACTAAGTTAAGGGAGAGAGGGATGTTGTTTTTAGACATACCAGATACTTACTACAAAAATCTGAGGGAGAGACTAAAGAAATCTAAATGTAAAGTCAAGGAAAATTTAGATACAGTATGTATTACAATGATAATCATCATGATCATAGATTGATAAATTATGTATTATCAGTCAGGGGACTTACTTAAATGAGTGATTTTTAAATCACTTATTTAAGTAGCAAATTAGAAATTTTGTCAAAGATTGTGATTCTGTAGTTTTACTAAAATTTTAAACACAAAGGTTTAAATAATATCTTTTCATTAGTAAAATTGAAAAAAAATAAACTTTTTGCTTCTTTTAAGTAGAAAGGTTTATGCCTTTGGTGCAATAATTTAGCTGCAAATTCTATTTTAGTGGATAAAATGCTATAATAATGGCCTAACTTAATGAACTGTTACTTTCTTAACCCTTTCAACACTATACACGGCATATGCCGCGATGACATACGCCGTCCGCCACTGCACGTGGCATATGCCGCGATGACAACGGATTTTTCATAAGGACTCTTAAATCATTCGGTTTTCATTTGGGTCCTCTCTAATTTTTCCTTGTATGAATCGAGGATATGCAAGGTCTCATTTGCGCTTGAAATCCCGGCAATTTTTATTGTAAAATCATGCAGTAGAAGGAAAATTGAAGGAAAATAAAACAAATTTTTGACAAATGCAAATGGCGGAAATCAGAAACGAAGCTGTAAATATGAAAATATTTCAGCATTTCTATGGCGAAACTTACGACGAGGATTAGTTAAAAGGTTTCTTGTTATCTCAATGTGTTTATTACATTCAATTCATGTGGGAAATATGATTTGATCGATCATTACAAGACATAGAAAAAGGGGGAAAACGGAGGTTGACTGAAAATTTTGAGGACGGAGCCACTGATTTGTGCCATGATTACATAATACTTTGTGTATGGCGCAATACGCTACGGAATCGAGCAATTGGTGTCTTCTTTATTATATGGCAGATAAAAAAACGAAATAGATGAAGACTAAAAGTAGTTTTTTTTCAAAATTCAACACAAATGTAATAAATTACACCTTTTACCTGTTAATTACCTGAAAATGCAGGTAACCTGATAAAAATTTTACTGAAATAACTGCCTAACATTACAGTTCATACTCTCCTGAGCATTTTTCATGCAATAACCTTTTCTGTATCTCTTATAATAAAAAAGATACAGCAGTCTGAAAAGGAATATACTGTTTTAATGAATGAACACAAAAAAAATGCAGCAGCAGCAGCAATTTTTCTATTATTTTGTGTAGCGTTGAAAGGGTTAACAGATTTTTGCCAGCAGTGGGAGTATTTTTTCTGTAAAGTTCAAGGTTTCATCTTTCAGATTATGTAATAAAATTTCACTGTTCAGGGGTGTTGAAATTAGTGGGGGTTATTAGAATAATGATACTTAAAGAAGTGATTTTTTGGAAGGAAATTGAGGTATGATACTTATTTAAACAACTGATTTTTATGTCATTATCCTAGATTCAGTACAAGGTCATCACCTGACATGACCTGGTCATCCTAGACAACACAGATGTTGGTTCTATTAAGTTTAGAAACATAATTAGTCCCTGGATCATTAGTATTCTATATTTAAAACTACAATAAAATTCAATCACTTAGTCTAGTGATAAATTTGTACTACTTGAATAGGTGATTATTAAAGAAAGACAACTCTAACTTCCAACCTTTATGAACATATATAATAATCACTCATTTAAGTAAGTCCCCTGACTGATTATAATGATTCATTTAGGAATAATTCACCATCTAGGGTAGAAGGTTAAAATGATCTTTTTAATTAAAAGTACCCTTATGAATGTAAATTCATAATAATCATAAAAATATCCCACTGCAGAAGGAGAGGTATACTGGTTTACCTCTATCTACACTGGTTTACCTCTATCTACACATGTTTGGTTTTTCTGTTTTACTGATGACAGTTTTATGAACAAAAAATCATTAATTCAAGATTTATGACTGATATTTCTTAAAGCAAGTCAATTTCTGATAAAAGGAAATTAAAGATGTCCAATCTTGATTAAATTACAGAAGATAAGAATTTCAAGTTCAGGTTGTTTGAATTTAAAATCAATCATGAGTGAAATTTTTTTCTCGATTTCTTGACCATTGAAGCATACTGATAAACAAGAAACGAACAAATAATTTGCTGCTCATAGACATAATTTTAGAAAAAGGTTTTTGTCCCTATTTAATTTTTTTAACAATGAATTATACATTTTTTTTTTCAGATACAAAAACTGAACATTTTGATTGATTATGATGAGAATGGTTACTTGCTACAAATATTTACAAAGATTATGCAGGACAGACCTACATTGTTCTTAGAAGTTATACAGAGAAATAATCATCAGGTATGCAACAATTACACCTATATCTATATCATCAACAATTGTGTGATACTAAATATTTTAAAACACTTTGCAACTGACAGTTGATAATACAAATTTTTTACACTAATTGCATTGCAGTTTTATAGAAAATAGATTATCATACGAAGAAAGTAAAATAAGTAAAATACTAAAATACTAAACTTCAAGGAAAATTCTAAACGGGAAGTCCCTAAGCAAATGGCAAAATCAAAATCTCAGACACATCAAATGAATGGATAACAACTCACATATTCCTGACTTGGTACAGACATTTTCTTATATAAAAAAATTGGTGGATTCAACCTGGTTTTATAGCTGGCTAAAAAGTAAAATCACAATAATACTGAACTCCGAGGAAAATTCAAAATGGAAAGTCCCTAATCAAATGGCAAAATCAAAGGATCAAACACATCAAACGAATGGACAACAACTGTCTTATTCCTGACTTGGTACACGCATTTTAAAATGTAGAAAATGTTGGATTGAACCTGGTTTTATAGCGCTAAACCTCTCACTTGTATGACAAATAACATACTTACAACAAATCCACAATATTATTGTTGACCTATTGTTTATAGTTACTGAAGTACAGACCTCAACCTGAAAACTAAACCTTTAAAACCTTCATTGATTAAACTAGAGACCAAGGTCAAATGAGATTAGTCAGGTTGATGATGTACATTACAGGCAACCAATCATTACCAATCATTCTCTTAGGGACATCTAGAAATTTTAAAAAGACATATGCATTGCTGAATTTTCAACTGAAGTGAATAATTGATTGCAGCGTTTTTTAGTCGATGAAACCCTGTTCAGAATGTTTCAAAAATGTTTTCTCCTCAAGAAATACAACTCAAATAATAATCTTTTGCTGATAAATAATGATTTTGATGTAAATTAGGGATTGAAAAAATCAATTGTAAGAAATGTACTGTATATCTGATTAAGTAATACTTTAATCCATGAGTTTTCACTTTGCTTAAATCTTGTAACCCTGACAATTAATCTAGTGACAGTTATGAATAATTCAGAAGCACTTAACCCCAGTCTGTAATTTTAAGAATTAACTGATATTTATTATACAATTTCTTTTTATTTTAGGGTTTTGGTGCTGGAAACTTCAAATCATTGTTTGAAGCCATAGAAATCGACCAAGCAGCAAGAGGCAACTTGTGATTTGATGAAGACCAGACGAGAGACCAGACAATCTTAAACATTCCAGGGATTCCTGAATTAACACCTACTTAATAATTAGTTAATAGCCAATTATGCCTGTTTGAAATCTCAATATTGCATAATACAAAATTGACATGAACCAGATATTTTTTTTTAAACTTTACGGCATAAAGACCATGTCACTTCATTTGAAAATCTTGTTACAGAAATATTTTTACTGGAATTCAATCAAATCCAACCATACACTTTATAAGATATCTATGCAATAATTCGGTTGTTGACTCCCTCAGGTTCATTTTATAATAAAAAATATTTTTTGAGAAAATATTGTTTTCAGCTATTTTTTAAATGATGCTTCTGTATGATAAATTGTCATAAGAGCTTTATAGTATCTTTATTTATGTATTCAGATTTTTATTCATATTTTAAACCAAAGACTTTTCAGTATTTTGTTAACATATAAAATATCCGAACTACTTTCAATCAATCATCAATTTTCATGTTTTTTTTATAAACAAGAATTGGTTTGCATGTTTATTTCTTATAGATTTTAACTTCAAGCACAATTAGGTCAATAGTTCATGTAGTTGTTTAAGATTTGCAGTTCAGTTAGCACTGGTTAGTTTTATTCGTTAGGTTTCAACAAATCTTGAAATCAACTAAAATATCATGTATCAAGTAAAGTGAGAAACTCTGTGTACTCTAAGTCCTTTGTTATATGTGCTAGTCATTTTTATAACCAATCAAATTATACAGTTGCTTTGTAATTGCATTTTTTTTTAATTTTATTTTAAGGTTCATGTGGACCCTATGGCTGAAATGACCGTATTTTCACCTCAAAATTTACTCTGAGTACAGACAAACCTGTGCATCTGTAAAAAAATTCAGGTATAGCATGCCCTAGATAAATAAATTTCAAATATGTTTTGTGTTTTAGAAAAATAAAAACTTACCAGGATTTTGCCGTGCACTTTTTTTCATTCCTCCAGAAGGTGCCAAAATAAACTAAGTTGGGAAACAGGTTTGAGAACTTCCCCACAGGTAATTATTGAAGTGAGCTGTTTTGTTTGACATGGACATGAGATGGACAATAGATACCTGACAATAATTGGTTATTTAAACTGTGTACCTGAGTGGACCATATCAAGGTAAACTCAACTGTTTGTTAATTTTATCATCTTCTGCAGGGACAAATAAAAGTGTACGGTAAAATCCAGTTAAGTTATGAATTTTCTAATTCATACAATGCATTTGAATTCTATTTATCTAGGGCATGCTATGCCTTAAAACTTCTCAAAATGCACAGGTTTGCCTGTACTCAGATTAAATTTTGAGGTGAAAATACGGCCATTTTAGCCATAGGGTCCACATGAACCTTAAGCACTATTGCTTATTTTTGTTATTCTACACTGGTAATGTCTTGTATTAACAGCAGTATTGTATATGAATTTTTTTTTTTTTTTATCTTACTTCAAGTACTATTGCTTAATTTACTATTTCAAGCTGCTTGAAATGACAGCAGTATTATACATGTATTTAGAGTAGTCAGATTATGTTGGTAATTCTCAAGATTCAGATGATCTCTTAGCCTAATCGAAATGTTTTATCTATAAAAATCATTACAATAAAACAATCAGTTATCAAAATGAATGTGTTTTAAATACTCATTTGATAAAAGAAAATGAAATCCATATGAATAAATTTTTATTTCCACAAATTAAAAAAGTAAATGCCTGGAAAATTTCAAGAAGGTTAAGAAATATACACTCATGATAGAGCAGACATATTTGTCACTGGATTTTAGGTAACCAAGAATCAATCTATCAATCCTCATATGGCAGACATATTAGATAGGGTAATATCATGTTGTATAAAGGACAACATTATTTTCAAAAACTGTAATAAGTAAACCTCGAACAATCCCAAGTAAAAAATCTGGGATAACAAATCAGGGTAATATTTAAGAACATGTTACCATGGTGATGGTAAAATTTGGTCTGATGACTCCTTACTTTAATAATCTCAGAAAACAGTATGAGACATTATTAAGCCAAATTTAAACAAAATTGTTCATTGTAATTATTTTAAAAAATATAACAGTCATGACAATAGATAATGATACACACTCCCATTATCGTTCATATTCCTACCCAGTACAGCTGTGTACACTGTTTTTGATCATCAACAGATTTAGGTATCCATATTTAAAGAACACCGATTTAGGAAATTTTACGTATAAATATTACATATTGTTGCATTGTTTAAGTACAATTTTATTGTTAATACATTATATTGTTCACATTTGAAATATATTATAAAGATTTAATTATCATTTTTGTGCCAAATGGAAATTGCATTGTTTGCATGAATGGTGTTAAAAATGTTACTACAGTTTAAATAAAGAAAAATTGTGTTTAATGTTGTGAAGGATTTAATCTCGTTTTCATGTAAATATTATGGATAGTTTTTATTTCATTTGTTATTTCATATTTTTTAATTTAATTCTGAGTGATCATGCATTTAATTTTTTCTATATTTTCTCTATACTGTTTGAAATATGTGAGGTATAGCTTTATTGGGGTATGAAATGGTTTCTATAGAAACAACAGCCCAATGGTAGGCAGCTTATAATGGTTGTATACAATTTTGAGTTTGGTTTATACATGTTATATGAAAACATCAGCTTTGCATGTGTGTGTAAATATCAAGAAAATAAGAATGGATGTACACGCTTTTATGTGGGAAATGTTTGACAAACAGATCATTCTTAACTAATAAATTTCTTTCATTGAGTTTTGGAGTTCTTTCAAAGCTTTTTTTCGGGTTTACATCAATGACAATGTTTGATTAGGTGAAAGCTGTGTTTTAATATTGAGATTTGAGTGTTCCTTGTGACGGTAAATCAAGAACAGGGCTTTGTATGCATACATTTTATAAAGTGTTCCTTGTGACGGTAAGTCAAGAACAGGGCTTTGTATGCATACATTTTATAAAGTGTTCCTTGTGACGGTAAGTCAAGAACAGGGCTTTGTATGCATACATTTTATAAAGTGTTCCTTGTGACGGTAAATCAAGAACAGGGCTTTGTATGCATACATTGTATAAAGTGTTGTATAGGTAAGTCAAGAACAGGGCTTTGTATGCATACATTGTATAAAGTGTTGTATAGGTAAGTCAAGAACAGGGCTTTGTATGCATACATTGTATAGGTAAGTCAAGAACAGGGCTTTGTATGCATACATTTTATAAACATGATAAAGTGTTGTTTTCAATTTTTATTGAGATTTTTTGCCTGTATATATATATATTTATATGGGCAGATTTGTGTATTTAAACATAATCAGTTAAATGGATGAGGCGAAATATGTTTGTTAATTTCATATTTACTTAATATGTTTCCTACATTTTTGTTTTGCACAATAATATATAAACAAGTTCACTGCAGCTGGTGTGTAAGTAAAAGGACAATGAAATAGCTAATACTTATTCTTTTATTTTATGCATTTAGAATTTGTTTTTGTTACTAAGTGTTGTTATTTTTTTGTTAATTTCACATGCATGGGCTTTATGGTGTATTATATCTGGACTTTAGTTTTGTAGCCATATATAAACAGGTAATTGGTTGAAAAACTTTTGTGATAAATTTGACATATTTTAGAATTTGTTCTAATGATTGTCAGTTTAATTATCTAGAAGGCCCTGATTTAAACATTTTTAAAAGACAAGTAAACATTGTTCTGAATTTAAAAAGTAAACTCCTTTTATATACAGCCCTTTATATTAGCATGTTTAGATAGACCAATGACCGTAATAGAGGCTGGAAACTGCAAAGCACAATCTAATGTAAATAAAATCAATACTCAGATGTGGATAGAAGGTATCATACATATGTAATACTGTAAATTCAGAAATTATTACGTGCATTTATTATTGCGATTTTGAAACTTTAGACTTAAATGTGATTTTAATTTTTAAGATTTTGAAAAAGATCTTGTTTAACTTATTTAAATATTTCAAAATGGGAGTATAGGGTTATTGCATGAATATTGGGGAATATTGTTCCGAGTAGAATTTTATATTGCACGAGCTTGCGAGTGCAATATATGTTCTACAAGGGACAATATTCCCCAATATTCATGCAATAACCCTTTTATTGTATAGCAATATAATATTTGAAAGTAAAAATTGGTTTAAACTAAGATTTTGTCGTTGATGACGTCATGAATTTTGAAGATTTATTGCACTAGTGCAATATTCGAATTTATTGCACGCTAAAGTTTGGTTACTTTCTGTGGGAAATATTATATTGCTATGCAATAATTTAAATTATTGCGTTTACAACTCTACCGTATTTTTCGCAATATTAAAAACCTGGCAATAATTTCTTAATTTACAATATAAAGTTTTGTATTATTTCTGCTGGAGCCGTCTATACTTGCAGTGCTTGCTTGTTGGATATCAATTTTGTTAAACAGACTAGATCTCATTATTATTTTGAATATAAAATTGAGAATAGAAATGTATATGTTTACTTTATAGTGACAAACATTTAGATTGTTTGTTTTAAGCATTTACATGTGGGTTGAGTATATATATAATTATCATACAATTAATAAATTTTGAAAACCCACCTTGACTTTTCTATGTGATTGTATTTGGCCTTTAAAGAGTAGAGAAAGGATTTTTCATCTCACTCTCAGTGATTTTATTCCAAACATATTCAACAAATTACTTTCCTTACCATGATAACATTCACTTTTAAACCAAAGATATTTACATTAGCATACTGTACATGCTGTAGTAAAACATACATACACAAAGTTTACTCACACAATTCTGTTAATATTATTCTACAAACGTACTATTTAAGGTTTGCCCCAAATATTTATACTAACCATTTTGTCCAAGTACTCGCCCAAAATACTCACTTATGAATCTTCTGTACTACCTTGGAGGAGCATGTAAAGTCATTTCACTTGAAGAATGATATCAACATTTTTTGTGAAATCTAGGCAGACAATAAGAAACCTGCTTCTACATCATCCCTTATATATGTGAAGACAAATAGAAGCAACATATTTAATACACAACTTTTGCAGTTTTACTATTTTTGTGCCTCGATCCGAAATTAATTTTTCCATTTCTTGACCATTTGGATTTCTTAAACAAGATAAACCCTACATGTAACTTTACTTTAAAAGACTTCAAGATGAAGAACAGCAATAAAAGTGTATCCTTGTACTGATTTAATGTCATGTATGGATGAACGGACGCACAGACCAGACAAATAGAACTAAACGGTCAATTTTGTTTAAACATGTCCAGAACATGCATTGAGGCATACCAATTCATTGGTGTAAATTTAAAAAATATTAAACGATTGGAAAATTTTGGGGTTACTGAGGCCTACCCCCTTTATGCCCATAAATAAGGCATACAAATACCATAACAAAATGTTGAATTAAAATTGGAATTTTACTTTCAAAGTTGAGTGTTATGACCCCAAAAATCCTCTCTCAGAGACAACCTGGCTTTGGGCAAGTATGCCTCTCTGAGTAGGCAAAGCCTTATATTCTTCAACTGAAATGTTTGAGTGCTATGTATTAAACAGCATATCATATATCAATTTTGTACTATTCTTCATAAACCCTCTGAAACATAAAACATACACTTTTTGGGTCAATATAGCGGTACTTAAATCAACTGAAGTTAAAATAGCATTTATTATAAGATATTAAGGATACCATAATGTGATTATGATATTATACAAATATAGCCTTTGTATGAGGTCGATACAAGGATATATTGACCTGAAAGAAGTATATTGACTGAGGACGAAGTCCGAGGTCGATATACTTCTTTGGGTCGATATATCCTGTATTGACCTCATACAAAGGCTATATTTGTTATATTATTAATTTCCGACTATGTTTGTATCAAAATTGTCATTTAGGTTTGTTGAAACTTTATCATGTTTATAGATATAACATTGTCTCCTTGACAATAACAACATATTAGTTGTTATTTCATTTACTTTCTTTTTGACATCTTATGTATTTGAAGATTTTTTTCGTCAAATAATCGATCAAAGATATCATTCGTTTCAAAACGTTAAACAATATCCTGAAATTCATTACATGATGTCACAAAGTATATCAGTTTTTAGATATTCTAAAAATAACCGTGCAATATGCTTTTTGCCGATAAATATGCATTTTGCTATCCGCCTTTTTCTCTCTACCTTCGAAAACATAGTTTAAAATGTGACTATCCCTAAACGAATCAAATTTGTTAAAATATACGAATTAATAATATTAAGATATAATAATGTCTCTTTTAGCAATTTCATCAATGGGAGATAATAAAAGGTCATATACCTGGCCTCTATAAATTACTTGTAAGTTTCTAATTATGTATATTCTATTTTTCCAAGTTCAATTCCCTGGTATTGACCCCGATTGATATCTGTCTCGGTCTCTGCGTTTGCTTTAAGAAATGTAACTGTAATATCATCTGCAGTCACTGTTGGTCGATAGTTTTTACCTGTGTTAAAGAAATAAAAGCTTTCTGGCGAGGCACACATAAGAAGAATCGTGTATCTTATTTCCTTTTTGACTGGTACTGGGATAGAAAACACATGGGTAACAGTTACTGATTTGTTTTGTGTTGTTAAATCCAAAGTCTCCATACATTCTGTTTTGTTTATCTGTTTATTTCCTTCATTGGATTTTATGATAATGGTCAAGTTAATTTCTGGTACAGTTTTACCCATCACCCTTGGTGTAAATAAGATTACACTTTTTAAAAAGCAATCTCTGTCCACTTTGAAGGCTAAGTCATCCTCACATTTAGTTATCCATTTGGCTGCACGATTATTATTAACCTCACACCTGAAGAAAGATATTGGTTTGGGATGTCTTTTCTCTATTCTAAAGATGCAATTGGTCAACTGCGGATCATTAAATGATTGAAAAACTTGGACTATTTCATCTTTTGTTAAGATATCTCTGGTGGAAATTTGTCTGGAGAAGTAATCTTGTTTCATGAGTGGGAACCTAATGTGTAAAATCAGATCTCCAAGCTCATCTCTCATATTCTTGTCATTGTCCTCTAGATTTTTCTCTTCCAACTGATGTCTTCCCCACCTCATAGCAGCCTCATACAGAACCTCCTCCTGACAAATCATTATATTGCTTTTCAAAATCATCTCCACACATTGTCTGGATAAATGAATAAATTCTGGTGACAAAAGGCAGTCTTCTGGTTTGCAGCTTATAATGAACATAGCTTTATCAATAGTTCCTTCCAAATCAAAACTGTGTGCTGTATGTAAAATTGAAACTGCTGTGGTTACACTCATTTTCATTTTGAGAAAAAGATCACATTTTACCTTTAATTCATCCATCATGTATTTATCAGCTACATAAATCATATCATGAATATTTTCATTGGTGATGTCATTTTCTTCTGTGTAAATAAACCTGTAAAATAAATAAAGTGCAAAATTTAATATCAAGAATTTGTAGCGAAGATACAAAAGGAACAATATGTATACACCGTATCACTATTTGTCCACCATAAAAAGGCGATTGCTGATGCATGAACATCACAGAAGTTACGGTAAATATGTTAGATCTGCTTGATGGTCAGGTTGTTGTCTGTTTGACATATTCAATGATATTCTTGATATTCCCCATTTCCATTCTCAATTTTCATGATTTTATTAAAATAAATTTATAGTTCCATTATGTCCCCAGCGTTGCACATATTTCATCTAAGGGCAATAATAAGGGCAATAACTAATGAAACCTTTTTTTTTTGTTCTTTAAATTTATTTATAAATATATGAGCTGCGTCGGTTAGAAACCAATCTTATGCCAGTGTGTGTTTACATGTACATCTATATGACTTTGAACGATTTTGGTACATTCAAATATGAAATTAAAAGGTGCATATTGGTCGGTTTTGATGTGTTCTTATAACAAATCAGTTTTCAAACAGTTACAGACTTCCCCATGAGATTTTTTTCAACCCAAAAGAGGTTAAGGTTCATGTGGACCCTATGGTTAAAATGGCCGTATTTTCACCTCAAAATTTACTCTGAGTACAGACAAACCTGCACATCTGTAAAAATATTCAGGCATAGCATGCCCTAGATAAATAAATTACAAATATGTTTTTAGAAAAATAAAAACTTACCAGGATTTTGCAGTGCACTTTTTTTCATTCCTCGAGAAGGTGCCAAAATAAACTACATGAACTAAGTTGGGAAACAGGTTTGAGAACTTCTCCACAGGTAATAATTGAAGTGAGCGGTATTGATTGGAATGGACAATAGATGGACAATAGATACCTGGCAATAATTGGTGATTTAACTGTGTATCTGAGTGGACCATATCAAGGGAAACTCAACTGTTTGTTAATTTTATCATCTTCTGCAGGGACGAAAAAAAGTGCACGGCAAAATCCAGTTAAATTATGAAATTTCTAAATCATACAATGCACATTTGAATTCTATTTATCTAGGGCATGCTATGCCTTAAAAAAAATTAAGCTGCACAGGTTTGTCTGTACTCAGAGTAAATTTTGAGGTGAAAATACGGCCATTTTTGCCATAGGGTCCACATGAACGTTAACAGATGTATTGATATTAATTTGCATAATGTTGATTTCTATCTGAAGCAGCTCATATCTTAGAGAAATGAAGGCTTCAGAGCAAATGCAATGTGTTTTCCACTGAAATACACCTTATATAAATCCTCTTCCACCCAAAATTATTTTGAACCTTTCTCATGACTATTAAGGCAACATGAGGGAGCAAAATTGATTGATAGAGGTAATCTGAAAACTGTAAACAACAAGAATGTGTCCTCAGTACACGAATGCCCCACTCGCACTATCATTTTCTATGTTCAGTGGACCGTGAAATTGGGGTAAAATCTCTAATTTGGCATTAAAATTAGAAAGATCATATCATAGGGAACATGTGTACCAAGTTTGAAGTCGATTGGACTTCAACTTCATCAAAAACTACCTAGACCAAAAACTTTAACCTGAAGCGGGACAGACGGACGAACGAACGAACGGACAAACAGACGGACGAACGAACAGACGGACGAACGGACGCACAGACCAGAAAACATAATGCCCCTCTACTATCGTAGGTGGGGCATAAAAATATCAGACAACACGACTACACAGCACCAATCTTGTACAATCAATGAATGATTAAATCATTTGTTAATGAAGGAATGACAAAGATGTTAATACACATGAATACCATGACATAATTACATAAAGACAGCATTAATGCTTATTAGTACATGTATAATACTATACCCATGGTACAATAAATGCCATAATAGTCTGTACTTATCCTCAAAATTATGCAAAAACATGTTAAGGAAAAAGATTTCCACTTACCTGAAAAGAGTTTCAATCAAAATCTATTCAGCATGTTCAGTGTACTTAAACAGATATCATATTATATATGTATTTTGGAGGGGTATATTGATCAATTAGTGGCTATTGATATTCTAGTCCCTTTACTGGTATTTAATGCAAATACCCCTGGCCTCCATAACATGATATATCTGTTCATAATTATTTTTTCCAAGGGGCATAACGGGTTAAAAATTAACATGATTTAAGACTTTTAGAAATGAAGGACATCCCAATTAGATCCTCTATCTATCAGTTATCTATACATACTGTAGTAGTTCAATAAAGACGTCAGCCTTTATATCTGGAATTCTCACATCGCCTTTCTCAGCCACTGCTCCATTAAACATGTTAAAGAATACAGGACTACTGCTGGCTAACATGTATTTATGTGCTTTTATAGGAGACTTATCCTGGCCTACTATGAAGGTTACATCACACATCACCTGATTGGTCAGCATATGTTCATTACGTTCCAGTACAGACTTGCCAATCTGCCAATGGTTATTGTCCTCCATTTTATCTGTAAAAAAAAGTGCTATGAGAGACTTGTTTCTGTTTGATACAATTGTATCCACAATCAACATGATCAACATGATCAATGTCTTAATAAGTATCAAAGAATATATATATATATACTAGTATACATGCGTATGATTGTTTGATTAATTGTTGGTGTTTTACATCACTTTCAGCACTATTTGCTATATTGTGGTGGTCTGTTTTTCTTGGCAGATGACACCAGATTACCCGGAGAGAACCATTAATCTTCAGCAGGAAGACTAATTATAAGAATCATAGACTTGTTAGTCAATTAAGATTGGACTGGAATGCATCAGCCATGTACAATGTTCAGGCTAGTGATATAGTATGTAGTCATGGTACATGTAGATGACCTAACATTGTGAGAAGACTTGGTTCAGTAAATAGTCCTCAGGCTCAGGTTTTGTGCTTTATTGACTTTGAATGAAGATTTTTTCTTCAATTCAGATTACAATTACTGTCTTTGGCTATACATTTTGTCCCTTTTGGTTTTAGCAAGGCTTTGATTTTTGGAGTTTTGAAGGATTTTGGCCTCAAGTATCACTGAAGAAACATTTGTTGTTGAAATGTATTTACATTACCATGATTACCCCCCCCCCCCCCCCCCCCCCACCCACCCCCTAAATCCTGTACTAAATGGTATAAATATAAATTTTCCATGAGGTACTAAATGGTATACATGTTAATATTTCATTAACATGATTAAGTACAAAATGGTCAAGGTAACAAAGTCAGGATACCGAATGCTTTATGCCAGGGTACAAAATGACTATAATTCCATATTATTGGTCAATACCTCACGATATTTATGTGATAAAACATGCTTACCAGTGAGAGCTTTTTCTTATTCGAGAGTGGTAAAGGGTTATTTCCGTGCTCTGTTTTCTGCCTTTTTATTTCCCGTATTTTCGTGTAATATGTTTTCTCGATTTTAATTTCATGTGTTTCCGTGTTCAATGCCCCCCTTTACCACCCTCTTATTCTTGTATTGAACCAACAGCTATGCACTTACTTATTTTATATATTGGCCAATAACAATCGACAAAACTAGAAAACTGACATGTTTTTACATTGTTTTAGTGGGTCTAAGAACTATTGCCTATTCCGAGGCCTATTCTCTGTTTATTTTTAACGGGACGTACAGGGAGAAGGAAGAGAAACGAGTATTTCTATATCAACTTTTCCTATTATTAACTGTTGCTTGTTACCTATTGAATTCCTGAGACTAGTACTATAACACAGTGTAAAAAATAAATATATTAATTAACTGCTTACGCACATTCTATAGCTATATCTGACGTTATAGTAGTCTCAGCCTATTCTGATAAGATAAAATAAGATAATTAATAACAATAACAACACATACAATATTTTAAGACATATTTTACAGCACACACAATAGACAATATAGAGACGAAAGCTATATTGCATAAGTATAAGCAAAATTCATATATATAAAAGCACACACAAGCAATTAAAGCACTAAACTAGATATAAGCACATCCACTTTATTTTTCTATGTCAGATCAGTGTATCAATTTTCAAAAAAAACAGCCAGTTGTTTCCTTCAAGTTTTGTTTTATGCATTTCTCGAAGAAGACACATATGCCACAAAATATCAAACGCTTTTCTCGCATTCATCAGAGCAATATAAAGACTTGAGTTCGTTTTCTTTGCTTCAATAACACATCCACCTGGCTATATAGGAAATTGATTATAAAAGCTAAAGCAGTCATTAGATACGATCCACCAT
Organism: Mytilus edulis; assembly: GCF_963676685.1. Lineage (NCBI taxonomy): Eukaryota > Metazoa > Mollusca > Bivalvia > Mytilida > Mytilidae > Mytilus > Mytilus edulis. Next base: position 78,206,537 of record NC_092349.1, read on the forward strand.
ATTTAAGGTGTTCGGCAGATATTTTGAGTTCATCTGGTGTCTTTCCATTTTTAAAAGATAAAATAGTCTTTTTAACCATCTTAGTTGTCACTGGTTCAATGTTAGTTATGTTTTCTTCCGAAAAGTAATTATGCAAATTTTGTACATCTTCTCTACACTGGTTTTGAATAGTGGATCAAAGTTCAGATTTTCAGTTGGAGTTGCCAAATCAAAAAAAAAAGTCTGCCCAGGCTTCTCGGATTGTTGTATCAGTGTTCAGTTCTATCCCTTTAAAATTAAACATGGATGCACATGAATTCAGTGGATCTCTTTGTTCACGAACAAGTTTGTAAAATCCTTCTTAGTTTGTCACTTTCATTAAGTTCCATAATGCGTTGATATTTTTCGTTTAGTTTTGTGCTTCAGATTTTCTCTGAATAGATCTCAAAATTTGTTTGCTTTTCTTCAGTTCTTTATATTCTAGCTTTCTGAGTTGGATCTTTCTGCTTTCCTGATATTTTCCATCTACTATAACATTCTTTGCTAGTTTTTGCAGCTGAGGCTATATCTGGGTTCCAATTAATTTTCCCCTTTTTCTGATTTTTTTTGGGGTTGTTTAACCTGCTTTAACGCGTTTTCATGAAGTATTGTGCATAATTGTTCTATTTTTTTCTGCTGCATTGTCACACGTTAGAGCATTGACATCTGCTGTGAAGGATACTAAATCTTTTTCTTTACCATTAGCATATTTTTGTTTATCTATATTTTTCCACACAACACGTTTCTTGATCTTTCTTTCATTTCTAATATCTGCTTTTGGAATAGAACATGGAAGCATCCCCAGTACTGGGTCATGGGTCGAAGTATTTTCTGGTTCTATTTCAAATGTTGTGTACAAGTTTAGGATGTCTTTATTTTAATTGTAGTAGTCTATTTTTGATTCATCCCTCCCATTGTAATGATAGAAAGTATAAATTTCGCTTTAGGCAAGTTTTTGGTACATACAATTTTTGTTCTTCCAAAAAGTTTCTAAAAGTTTTGTCTCTTGATATCCCACCTTTCCTATGTAGTGATGGATGCGTTCATATCACCACCAAAATTATGTCTGCAGTAGTGCCATATTTCTCTATTATCTCTGAAACTTCATTTGAAACAGCCTGGTAATCATCAGATGTTATTGTAGAACCTCTAGTTGGCATGTAGGCGCATATCAGTATCAGTGTTTTTTTTCTAATGTTAATCTGATGGCAACGATCCTGTTTCTGCCATTAGGAATTAGTTCAGTATATTGCTCAATTCCATTATTTACATATAGCAACCCCCCCCCCCCCCCCCCCCCCCCGTGACCTCTAGTTCGCTCTCTAGGCTCAATCATAATATCTTCATCAAAAGCCTTCACATGGCATTTCAATTCTGGAAATTCAGACCCAATTAAATGTTTTCCATGCTTGTATAACCAGCTAGTGTTCCTGAATAAATATAATATCAGCTCTTTTGCTTAATCTTTCTAAATAAAGTTTGTTTGGTCGATAACCTTCTATGTTAAACGTTAATATTGATAGTGTGCGTTTAATGGATTGAAGTGCAGGGTCTGTTGTTGAAAATGGTGTTGCACTTGGTGGTGCGGATTTATCATTTGAGTATGTGGATAAATCTGGTTCTGTCCCGCATGAGTCTGTAGTCCCATTGGCTGTTGCATCCAGTGATGTTGATGTATTGAAGTCGTTTCAACAGAGACATATATATATATATATATATATATATATATATATATATATATATATATATATATATATATATATCATACAAACAAGTCTAAACAAGTGACAAACCATACAACATATATGCCCACTGGATCTCAGAGTGATAGAGATACATGGTTAATACAAATATTTATATAAGTCTGAAAATTACTCCAAACAGTGTTAGAGTTAGATTTTCTACTGACAATTTTTTGTTCGTCCCTCAGCGGGATTCGAACTCACACCTTTGATACACTACAGCACCAATCGCTTAGCCTCATGTCCAGCGCTCTAGACCACTCGACCACATCCGCTATATAAAAATATAACTTCAATAGTCGTAGTGTTACCTTGTCACGGAAGGCTAATCTAGAGATAGACACGAGACACGTGTTTTTTAAGCGTGTGTAGATGTTATATTATTATTTTTATACACAATGTATTTTTCATTTGTCAGTAATCTAACTCAACAATTTTTATATATCATATGGGATCATGATGCATTTCATTATACAGTCACTAGAAATAAGTATATCATACAAACAAGTCTAAACAAGTGACAAACCATACAACATATATGCCAACTGGATCTCAGAGTGATAGAGATACATGGTTAATACAAATATTTATATAAGTCTGAAAATTACTCCAAACAGCGAAAGCAAATTTACAGATCTAACATTGTTGGGTTGATGTTTAGACGAGTTGTATATACATTATGTACACAGCCATGTATCACCATCATTGATGGCGATCCGATGGATACATCTGTTGTAGAGTTGTCACTGACTCAGACGTACTTATAAATATAATTATTTTCTGTGACTGTATATTACATTAATTTGTAGGATCCTTTACTATAGATAATTTAGCTGATCTGTAACAATAACATCTTCATGCCTTATATATCATGTACTGTAGTACGCCGCTAGATTAAAACTGACGAAGAAAGGTAACACACGGCCAGCGAAAGCTCTTTTTTAGAGAGCCCAGGTGGTCGTGTGGTCTAGCGGGACGGCTGCAGTGCAGGCGATTTGGTGTCACGATATCACAGTAGCATTGGTTCGAATCCCGGTGAGGGAAGAACCAAAAATTTGCGAAAGCAAATTTACAGATCTAACATTGTTGGGTTGATGTTTAGACGAGTTGTATATATATATATATATATATATATAAAAGTGGAAAGCACACAATATGTTTCGTTATATATATATATATATATATATATATATAACGAAACATATTGTGTGCTTTCCACTTTTGTCATATATGCATCTCAATGATATCATTCTTCTACAAATGGCCTGAAACTGAACAGGCAATTTGTGGAAATTATTCCCAAAATTTCAGTCATTTTACAAAATGACTAGGTATTTTTAGTCATTTTGTATAATGCCTGTCAGAGTTAGGCATTTTATAAATTGCCTAAAAATTCAGTCATTTAATAAATGCATAAATTTAGTAAATGCCTGTAACATATACATGATAATGTCAAGTACCGCCAACATATATGTAATTGTTCCAATAATGATGATACAGTTATGAGTTGATAATATGAAAGAGAAACTATATATCATATGTTAGGTTTATACCAGAGCTGGTTGCTGTATTCTAATTTATTCAGTGATTTCATAAGCTCTCTTTATTTAAAGCTTTCAATTTACATTGAGTTCTTATAAATCTACTTCAATATATCCATATGTCGATTTTTTAAAATTGCTTATGTTCCGATATTATTTTTTTTTACTGATGCAGGTGTTTAAAAAAACAAATATAAATTCAGTCGACATTCTAATTTTCCATGTCAAAGCTTCAACTTACTTAAATCTACACTGTGTTCTAGCACGAGTCTACCACAATAAGTTCAGTGACAGAAAACGTTGAAACAAACTTAGATTTAGGAGAGACTCAGTGAAAAAAAACCAAAATCAAAATTCAAAATTTCGCCCCTCTGACCCATGAAAATGTTTCAATCGATCAAAGGTCAATTCATTTGGTATAAATTGTAGGAATTTACTATTGAATATTAAAAACAAGGAAGTACTGATAAAGAGGACCTCCTCAGTGGTGTCCAACATATTTTCAAAAATCAATCCATACCTTATGGTAAACCAAATATGCAATATCTTTATTAGAATAACCATTTAATATTAAATATTTTACTTCACTGTTTAGACTGATAATCGATGCCTATAAACCTTTAACAGGTATATTGGTATAAAATAGAACATACGTAAAATCCTAGCCTGTAAACTATATTTTTTTATCATTAGACGAAAGGCTTTTGACTTGGCAAACACATATATATATAAACAATTTAATTTATATAAAAAGAAGTGTCGATACAAAAGAACGAGATTAAAAATATCATAGCTACAGAAAATCTCAGTACTGTTTTTATCTTTTGGTTCGATTTATACAAATGAAAATTACAATTGTTTAACGAGAAAAGGTAAGCTATTTTATCAAATGTGTTTATAACAGTTGAAAACTTTGATTTTAGATTTTAGAAATTAAACAAATATATATATATTAGGGTTAGATACAACGAATTTTAAGTGATAAGGGATGACATTTGCTTGATATTAGATCCAATTTTGAAAAGATGAAGAAGAGAGGATAGGCCAATTATTTTCTAAAATGTCATTCAATCTGAATCAAAATTCACAAATTACCCGTTCCTCGTGAGTCGCTATGGGGTTATATTTTTTGAAGAGATGACCTAGTAGAATAAATGTTAGGAGATAGCTCAAAACCATACATTTTACTGAAAATGCCAAAGTTAAATATTTAACCCAATAAATTGAAAGGCATTCTAAACAAAAAAAGTAAATAATTTGTTCAAAGCAAAGCTATATATATATATTGTCGATTGGATACAATTGATTCATTTTGGTTATATGGACGTTCTTCGATACAAAATTTTATAAAAACATTAAAACAAATATGGCAGTTTTGTTTTTAAATACATGCTTGCAACATCAGCGATTAGTGTAGGTTACATTTTGAATTTAAAATGCAAGTACAATCTATTCAAAGTCCAAAATAATAACATATTAAATAAGATAAATGCAAAAACAGGAAGAAAACATTAAAATAATTGAATCAATAAACAAACATGATTAAATTTCCGTTCCTGAGCAACTGATATCAATTCTGGTATGGATTTGAATTTGTGTTGCTCAAATTATACTGAGTAGTCTGAAGTGTTCGTCTGTTTTCTTTTGTTTGTGTTGGAAGAAAACAATTGAAAATGCTAATTTATTTGAAATTATTTACTTTTTATAATATGCTTTTTATTACACATAGGAAATAAACTAGTATAGCAAGTACTGTAGAGTTGTATTAAAGACGTACAAACATGGCAAGCAAAGACAATACAGATAATAAGGTATACTATCCTTCCTTTCAAATATCAAATGTGTATGACCATATTTGATGTTGCATTATAATTTTTTTTTATCATCTATACTAACTTTTATTGGGTACAGTTTGTTTTCCGCATTTATGAATGGAATATGTACTGTCACAGTTGCGGATTCAGGATTTAAAAGGGTGGAACATCCGTGTGGAATTTAGATAAAAGAACTAACCATGACTGTAGCTCTAAAAAGCCCTTCTGTGCGATACTCATTATAAATGCCGAAAAAATGTCCTATCAGTCTAGAAATCAAAAATACTTTCAATACCTAACAAGGCATTCAAGGGGCACTAGCTACGAGACATTCAAAAACATAAAATATGATTGTTTTGTTCAATTATTATTGAAAGTGATATAATGAAATTATATATCGCTGTTAGCCTACATTATGGTTTAATTTAGTCAAAATAAGCTAAGAAACATTTAGGACAAATAATTCACTTGCAAGCGGATAATTCGACCTAATTTAATCCGTATTCATGTGAACTTCAATTCACCTCTTAGCTAGAGATGGATACCGCATTCATTGTCATTGTTCAATTATTTAAAGAAAAATAATGTCAATATTGAAAGTGAAACAAAGGTAAACCATTTGATTGACTGATTCGATTTACCAAAAATATCATTGTTGTACAGGTAAAAACGATGATTTACATATATTTTTAATCTATAATATGAAATTAAATAGACAGAGAAAAATGAAAATGCACGAGTCTGATATCTATTTTTATCTATATTTATGATTATATCGTTTATCCTAGTCCGGTATATTGTTTATTCTAGACTTTTTATAATTTGGATAAATGTTTCACATTGTTTAAAATAAAACTATTAAGAGAATTTGAGTCAGATTGGTGATCGTGAATTTGACAGCTAGTGCCCCTTTGACAATAATATATGAATGGTTGCATCTGATTTACTTGCTCGGTTTGGGATAGAAATTAAAAAAAAAACGATTTTTCAAAACATGTTATCTAGACAAAAAAGATGCTGGTAGATTTTCATTCTACATGTATATGTAACTTTAATATGTCATGAAATATTGATAAAAATCTTCATATACAGAAACACCCCCTTTGACCATTGCAAAAATAGATAGTAATCTTCAATTGATCCTCCGATCGTGGAGGAATATGATCACTATGAATTTTCAATAAAAAATTAAAGAAGCTTTAGTTTAGAGATGTTATCTAGAAACCAAGATTTTAAAGAATTTCATACAAAATAAAAATTAAAAGATTTCGTATGTCAACCAGAACCACCATCAAGAGTTCAAACTACAGAGAGAAAAAAAATCAATTATAATTTATTGTACGGCTTCCGACAATGAGTAAAAGGCATATTGTATAATCAGCAATACAATGTCCCCACATAGCTGTCTATGCTTGTCGCTGTGACGTTGACACTTGACTTGAGTCCACAATCAGCAGGCGTTGTGCTTTCATACTGTTTACTAATTGCATATTTAAAGTGTACCATAGTGACTACAAATTGCATCTCATATTATTATATTTTCAGTCTTTATTTAGCAGCTGTGACCTTGACCTTTGAAATTCAAATTGACAGGGTTCTTCTTCTTTAATGTATCTTCTCTATTAACAACCGTCATTTGTAAAACCACAACCCAAACTCTAATCCGAAAACCAGTTTGATTATATATATTCAGTTATGTGACCTTGAAACTTTGATGCCAAAATCATCACGATAATTTTTTTTCTATAACTGATATAGGTAAACGTTTTGCTTAACTTTAGCAATTACCAAAACTCAAGATTTTTCCCGGACAGCCTTTGTTTGTGCAAAATAATTATATTTACAAAGTTCCTTCATTTCATTTCAGAGGCTACTAGAGCTTGTAAAAGCTAAAAATTCTAAAGAAGTTCTTGGGTTGCTCAAACAAAATGTTGATATCGGATATATCGACGAGGTGAGTATGTCATATTAACAAGTTCTTTTTTTCTAGATGACCGTAACACAGTTTTCGATCATGTCGATGATTGTAGTTAACTTTTTTCTCTCTTCATCATTTTGGTAATCACGTACTAATTATATCTTATACTCACTTTAAAAATCCTTTGATAAAGTCTCATAAAAGACGAGTATGCTAATTGAGGAATAATGGATACAAGGTGACCAAGAAAAGATTAAAATACACCTATGTTTATATCAATTGTGAAAGTGGACAGTAAAACGATGTTCAAATCCTTCTATTCTTTACAATACCAAATTGTTATTACATATATAACGCATACTAGGTAATACATAGCATTTTGTTTGTACATGTTTCTTTACCACATGATATAGACTGGTTGCACAGTGCTACATTATGCTGCATCAAATGGTCTCGTTGATGTAATAACAGTTATTGGTGAGCTTGACAAGAACAAAACAGAAGTATTTAACGCCAAGAACCGTGTAAGTATATAAATAATGCATACAATTTATCTATCAACTTATTAAGCTCCACACTTTTTTTATGTACAAAATCTTTATAACTTAAAAGATATTTTCATGTAGAAAACCTGAATCTAAAAACAATAATGGACATACTCCAGCGTGATTATTGCTTTACCACGTTATCCTGAAATATAGTGAAAAAACCAAGTCATACTCTCTTCAATTGTTTATAAGTGGGAAGTAATTGAGTAACAATACGAGAGTTGGTATTGTACTATACATACACACTGACCTTTCTTTTTTTTCTTTTTTTTCAAAAGGAAGGAGAAACTGCAGTCTTTTACGCTGTTAAACATAATCAGCTTCAAGTATTGCCTGCTCTGGTGGCTTTTGGAGCTGACTTTAATATTCAAGATAACGTATGTATTCACTATTATGTTTGTTGACGCTCCAATCGACTTTGGGAATGAAATTCAATAGATATTATCAGACTTTAAAATAGTTTGTAATGAATCAAAGTTCTTCTGTTAAAAAAGCTACCTTTATGCAATGTCGATTCTACTACAGTGTTCAAACAATTAGAACAGCTGCTAGAATAAGCAGATGTTGATGAAGTCACTAGTAAAACAACTAAATAATCTAAATTCGCATAAAGTACAAGTACAGATCTATAACATTTCAACGAGATCCGTCAAAGACGACAAAAAAACTTAAGCAATACAAATATTCCTTCAGTTATTAGATATCATCCATTACATCTGGAGAGTGTAACATGAATAAAACTTTTGCAGAGTGAGACATCTATATCAAAAATGTAAAAAGCCCCGTTTTTAGTAATAGATTGAGAACAGAGTTAAGCAATTGCCATTTTGCGATTGGGACATGCAAACAAAATTTATAACGTCAACTGCCCATAACATCTGAAAGTATTTTTTGTAGAGTAAATGAACACCATAGATCAGACAAGATCCATGCGTTTACACTTTCCATTTAAAAAATATCATCATAATTAAGTGAAAAAAAATTAAGTGTTGTTTCAATTTACTTGAAATTGTTCTTTCAGAATAACAAAAGCCCACTTTCACTGGCAGTAGACAAGAAACTTATTGACATCTGTAAGTTTCTGTGCGATATCGGTGCCGAAGTAGATATCACGGAATGGGGTTTGGCTTTGATGAATATAAACATGCTTCGAGGACAAGATCGCACTATACTTGAATTGGTTAAAGAACATAACACAAAAATGAAGGCACGATCATACGGGTAAAACATAGAAATACTATTGTTTTATTCTCTCTATAACTTATAAGGTTGACTTGTAAGACATTAAAAGCAAATTTTGAATGTTTGTGTGGTGCATTACAGCTTTTCAATTTTCGCTTCATTAAAAGTCATCAGCCTCTATAAATGGCAATATTTATCACATTATAGTAGCATTATTTTTGTTCATAAGATAAATCATTGCAGTTGACATTAATAGAATATAAATAACAAGAAGAAGGATTAAAAAACTCGCTTACCAGCTTAAAACAAAAATATTTAACGTTATTTGGTATGATTCACCAGGGTTGTTTCCTAATGTTTCTGACTTTACAGTACACAATATTTCAAATCCAACTGGTTTGTTTTACATTCAAAATATTGCTTCATTTTACCTTGACGTTTTATACAAGTAATAACTTACATCCTTTACCAACACCATGCATAACTCTGATTCTATTCTGACATTGGCTGAAAATTGGTGGTTTTCGTTTTTATTAAATCTTCTTTATTGGGTATTGCTCATTTGACTATTTTAGCCACGATCATCACTTTAACACATTAAAACGACATGCACATCTGATGCAAATGATACAGTTAATGTTGAAATTTCAAACTAGTTCATACAAATGAAATCAACCTGAAATTTTTGTATTGAAAAGGAAAGCATAGTTTTGATTAACAGACATCATATACAAAAAAAATATTCTATTTCTCATAGTTTTTTTATAATAACTGATAATACATTTGAATTGTAATATGTAATTATTGCTTTTCTTGAATATTGTATTGTAGACTTATTAAACAAAAGTTGATTCACGTCGGAAAAGACTATGATAAGAAGATACTGTCCGATCTTGGTGCCGAAGTGGAGTTCTCTACATACACTAACAGTTTTTACTTCTTTATTTCAAAAATATCTCCAGACTATAGCCCAGTATCAAAATATCTCGAAAACAAACAACGAATTTTCAGTGACATTTATTCTACAAAATGTTGGGGTAATGCAAAAATGTCCACACAAATGAAACTCATGGTACCTGGACACACCAGAGGTAATGAACGTATCTCAGTTGTACCAGTTGAAAGGAAACAAAAAGTTCAATTGACCAATGTCAAAAGCTCGGAGGATATACAAAACCCAGTAAGTTAAATACTAAGCGTTGGAACTCATAAAGTCATAAAGCATAATGTAGGTGCATAATGCAAAAGATTAATAGTAGATAAAAATGTTGAAGAAAGGTAAAAGTGTGTGTGTTCTTCAAAAGACTAAAGAAATCCTCTTAAAAAATAAAACCTTCAATCATACACTTTTTACACTAGTAATCTTTGTTTGACAAGACAATTTTATCAGGACTTATTTATCACATACATATACTGAGGATTCAATTTTTCTCGTGGTTACCAATTTTTGTGGATTGAGGAAAACTTGAATTTTCGTTGATATTTTATTTCGTTGTGTTGACAAAATCTGCACGCATTCCTTTAGACAATCTGTAATTCGTTGAACATTTAAATTCGAGGTACTTATGAAATCCATGAAAATTGGTATCCAACGAATATTAATGAATCCACAGTATTTTATGCTGGATTATTTACAGATAACAGAACTATTGGTCAGCCAAACGTACGGGAAGGATGAAGCAGTACAGTTTGTTACAATTGCAACGATATTACCTGAAATCTTTAAAGTACCCAAGTCTGGAACCACGATCGAACCCAAAATAGAACCAGGTTGCTGCATTCAAATACCAGAAGGAACATTCGCATCCGAAAAACTTCTAAGTGTAAATGTACGTAGTTTTGAAGTTAATTCTTAAATTTTGCATTATGTAACTGTAGTAAATAGATATACTGAATTACGGAGAAAATGACAAACAGTTTTACTGATTCTTTAATTACATGTGCAAATAAAAGTTCCAATTCTCGTCTTATACTAGGCCTAACATCATCATTAATGCGCACAAATGTATCGATAATATGTGGGAAAGAAACAGCAAAAAGCTAACAAATACTATGACAACGAAAACAAAGACAATTTTATGTATTTGTTGTTATCAACTGACGTATTACATAATAGGGGTATAAAACTACACACTATGATCTGTAGCTCTCTATCATTTTTTTCACAACTGATTTAAAAGTAGATTTGTATTCATAACTATTAACGGTAACTTGACCTCTGGTGAGTTTTATGTGATTGTTTAAGATGTTGTCGAAATTACCAATAGTGGTGAAGGCAATTATTATCTATTTGAACTCCAAGGCAACAACTCCACACTATATGTTCTATTTACAATAGCAATCATCATGACATAAAGATCATTAAATCCACCCATGTTTGTCTCTCGCGTATAGATGATAATTATACGACCTCTACTATTTTTGTATTTGAATTATGATCACGATCACTGAAAACTATCATATGAATGAAAAATCTCATAGTTTTTAACTGCAGTCAGTTTTCCCCTTACACAGATATTGAGGGTCCCACTTTTGACAGTTCTATTTAAGACCTGTAATGTCTACATGTTATTACGATGTATAAGTTAAAGTTTTACTAATGACTATTTTTGAAACCTTACGACTATTGCAAATCTGAAAACTAAAGACAAAACTCATGTTGACATTTCAATCCAATTTATTTAGGTAGCAGAAACACTTGACTGGAAATTTGAAGAATCCGAAAATACTGATGTACTATACACAAACGTTTTAAAGGTAGTTGTTGCAGGAGGAACACAACCGAAAACGCCTGTCACACTGAAATTACCGTTGCATTCTAAGTCAGTGAAGGTAGCTGACATTGTTATCATGTCTTCTAGTCAGGCTATACCACAGACAAATAATGACTGGGAAGTTGTTGAAACCACCAAAGCAAGGATTGAAAATGGCAAAATAGTGTTTGAGGTGTGTCATTTTTCATGGTATGCATTATTCAATACATATATATTGTAAATGCAACAACATAATCATAAATGTAAACAAATGGTTATTACAAAGTATTATTTGTATTTGTTCTTCTGTGGTTAAATTATCTCTTCAATCATTATAGATTAGAGCTTTGAGAGAACTTATTTTCAATTAATGGAATTGCTTTCCTTTAAAAACCTAATAATGCTGAGGATGTTATTCTATTTTACAGGTATGTGGCTGGGAGCTCGAGGAAAAAATCAATTATTTCCAAAGGATTTAGCCAGGCAACAAAAGCAGTCAATGGGGAAAGAAAATTAGAAATATATGTTATGGTAAAACAAGAATCAGACGGCAGTTTTCAACTTGTCATAGAGTGGGCAATACAAATAAAAGCAAAAGAAAGACGCAAATATTGGAAAACAAAGAGACAATTTGACGAGCAGTGTTCTAAAACATTAGACATACAGAATAACCGTACTTACAAGGTGAAAAAAACTTTCAATGAAATGTCCATCAACAATCGTTTACCTGTTTTGAAATTTCAAAATTTTTTTCTTTGAATAAATAGACAATAACTGTTTAGTGTGTCTTCAAATATCAGCAGTATTTGTACGAGGCTAGGAAACAGGGTGTATGCGAGCTTTAAGCAAGCTATTACCCCTGTTTCGAGCCGAGTACAAATACAGCTGATATTTAAACACACTAAACAGTTATTGTCTTTATCCTGCAATTAATTCTGTATATTATTTGTGTTTTGAAAGACACAAAAACACATATTTTGCATTTATTTTCGATTTGAAATCCCTTGAGGTCCGTGTAGTAATACGATACAGTAATCACACATCTGGCTGAAGACGGGTTTGCCAAAAAAGGAATCTCGAATGATCAACAATAATACATCGCTCAAGGTGAACATTTATCTATTTTAACATAACAACTAATTTTTACAGTAAAAACAAATAACAAAACATTGTCCAATTTGAAACAGGAGTGTACGAGTTGTCCTACGCTTCAGACTCGACATTCACTAAACATGCATGCTGAAATTGACATGGTTGTTTTTGTTCATACACATTTAAGTTTTGAAATCGATAGTTGTCATCGTAGAACAGACTGCTGCTCATGTGTGTATATTATCAGAAAATTGGTGTGATTCTTATTGCTCTAAAAGAAATGTTTGAAAACAAACAGAACATATTAAACTAATCGTTAATTGGCAATTAATACCTCATTGGAATGCGACTGCAATACACATTCTGAGGTCACGCATGTTCATACAATACTCAGTCCGGCAGTGGGCAGAGCTTTAAAGCGATATCTGTATAGTATACAGATACAGCATAGCGATATCTGTAGGGCTCTATCTGTATAGTAGAACACCCAATTGCAGGATAATATCTTTTTTTTGTTATCGTTATCATTTTTGACAAATGATTATTAGTTTTGCTATTATCATTTTTTATCTTTATGAATTTTTCGCAAGAACCAACATTCACATAATTAAACTTTAAAACCATTACATGTATAATTTAAGTAAAACTTGGTTATAATTTCCTTCACGTGAAAATTGTATTTTCACTCTTTACCTGTATTAAACATTCACTTAGCTATCTGTTAAATTATCGTTTAAACTAAATGTGTTAATGGAATATTTGATTTAATATTACTCAAATATTACCATTCTTCACTGCTTTAGAATTATTACTAGTATATATAAGTACATATATTTTGTTAAACATTTATCATAACTATTGGAAAATAACACATTACAATATTCATCGAATACTGTAGCTTTTTACAATTAAATCCTTTTGTTTTATTAACTATGATTTACAGCGACATTCCGTGTATATACTGCCAAAGTTCTTGATTACAATTAGATGCTTCTCTAAGATTGAACGAAAGTTCGAATTATTCTTCCCAAGATCAAATTTGGACTTTTAAACACCAATAACAATTGTTCTAATGTAGAACACTTTAAAGTACTTTAATCCTAGATTTCTTTTGCAAGTTCTAACTCATCACTTTGAAAATGTATTTTACCATTTCCAAAGGAGAGAAATAAGACTTATCAGTGATACGAATCAAAACTGTTTGGGAGCTAAATCAATAAAAAGTTGACAAGCATAAAAAAACAGAAAATTCCGAAACGGTGTTCAAAATACAGATTATGCCCGCGAGGCTAACTTTTGTTTGTCATATTTTCCGTCTTCATCGAACCGATATTATACGTTGATTGTAATTTTTTTTCTTTTAGATGACATTTTCGCAAGATCTCCTGGTAGATGATGTTATGTTAAATGAAAACCAGATGGATATGTATTTTGACCAAAGAAAGGAATTCAGTCTAAAAATGTTTACTTTGGTAGCGACAGACGAACTACCTAGAGGGTATATTTTTATCGAGAAACAAGTCACTCCAAAGCAAGAAAATGACTTCGAGCCAAGAATTGAGAATGTAGACAGTAATTGGATGAAGAATATTAAAAAGCCGCCACAATTTGAATTTGAAAGATGCTTGACATTACCAGTTGGCATGGAAGGCGCACCAGTCGGCAAAGGAAGTACATCAATCGGCATAGAAGACTCATCAGTCAGCACTGAAGGCGCACAATGTGTTATTCTTGGTATTTATTGTTTGTGTTTACGTGAAAGATATATTATGTGTAAGATTTTATTGTAGATAACAACAAAGTGAATAATTGTCATACTTTGAAAAAAGAAAAACAACATGCAATGAATTTCATGCGTCCGAAGCGTTTGTCTGGATAAATCTTTATCAGTTTTTATAAGTTGATAGCATGATACAAATACAGTGAACGTTTTAAGAAAACTACTCAAACCTTACATTCAATGTTTGCTGTTTTACTTAAATACTGTAAAATAATTTCATTAATCAGTAAGTATACTTTTGGGTTTAAATGAATCATGAATGACTCTTTTAACCTTCTTGCAACATAAACTATAAATGACTCTTTTAACCTTCTTCTTACAACATAAACTATAAGTATGGCTCATTTACTTTTAGATAATGAAAAAGATGGTAAAGCGGCGATTCAAGACAAATCAGCTGCCGAAAGTGGTAATATACAACACACAATTTATTTTGTTTACCCTTGTTTTAAATTATCACTCAATTACAGTACTGAGATCCCATGAAATATTTCATGACTAGTGGCACTTATGTTACTTCAATGTTTAGATCTTCTACTTATATATATGACTTCGTTAATTTTGATTTGTGATTCACTTATTGGACCATTTCACCACAACAGCTATTTTAACATTACTACTTCTGTTACAAAATCTAATGTGAGAGATATATCCGAGCAAGATACATTGACACATTGCTGCTGATAACACAAATAAATATGTATGCACACACTTAATGATTTATCAAACATGTCTTTACAAATTGAGCAATCGAAAAATATAAGGAGATGTGAATGACGGCCGTTACATAAGAACCACAAAAAGAACACACACTCAAACAAGACACGACCACTATCCCAGGTTAGTGGAGGTTCAGACGCCAACAACAACTTAATTAACAACTCAACAATTAAGTATTTTCTGTCCAAATTGCAGGTCAGAATAAAATAAACCATTATGTATGGTTTGTTGCTGTATATCATATTTGTTCTTTTCTTTAATTGTTACACACATATTCCCCCACTATACACACTAATCCGAATAATCGGTACTAAATCAGTACATAAATCGTCATTTCAGAATATAGAAATTTTTAATCTCTTTGCAAGGAATTGTTCATCTTTTGTTTTAATCTTGCTTTGACCTACTTGCATTATTACATCCAGATTACTCTCACTGTTCTTATATTTTATATCTTACAGAATATGAACCAACCAGAAGAGATAGAGGAGAGATCAAGTGTAAGTCGAATAATTTATATCTTGTATTTTGTTTATTATGTTTCAATTATAAATTCTCTATAAATCTCATAATGTTTACCAGGAAAACAATCTCAAGCATTTTGTTGTATCTAGAGAAATATTAAGTTAAGTTATTACAAGTTCTATTTCGATTATCATTATTTCAACAATACATCCGTTAGAAAACCATTTTAAAAGGGTTTAACCAACGTAAACGTGAAATGAGGAATATGTAAACAATAGTTATTCAGATAAATCAACATTAAACAATATTATACAAATGAAATAAATAATAGAGATTCAGAAACAAGCAATTTGCTTTAACAAATCTGTCTCCTTTTACACAAATAATACACTATAAATTAATATAAATACTGGCATGCTCTGTAATAAATATATGAAAATGAAAACGGTGGAAATACTAAGAAGACGAAGGAAATAAATAAATAAACATGATCTTTATCATGTTTTTTTAATGTATACAGGGTGAAATGCTTGGGTTCCTATTGAACGATGAAGTATTAACATCAAGGGTGAAATCGAATACATAGTTGAACGGTCACCATCACTTTAGTTAAAATATATAATGCGTCTGTGTCGCATCTCAGTAGACCCATGTTTTCGAAGTCTTGGATCTTTATATGCCAGATTATCCTCTTTACAGTAAATTAAAAACACATGTGTGCTAATCGTTTTTTAAATTATGTTCAGCCTCAACAAGTTTACAAAGTGAAGGTTATTTTCATATATCAAAAACAACTGAGAGACAGATCTTAAAATTTTTTTTATTTCTTTTCACTGGTAAATGAAAATTCGAAGTTGATTACCTCATTTATCCAATGCAAGACTATTATTTTGAAGTTCACAGTTAATAAATTCAACATTGGTTATGTTATCCATACAAAAGCTGATCACATATGATACGATTCTCACGGATAACAATTCCATTGATGATATTAAACAATCTTCAATCTGAAAGATAAGAACGATTTTTAAAACTATTCATTGAATATCTTTGTATGTCCTGATAAGAACATAATTTAAGACTTCTTATATAATCTTGAAAGTTCCAATATAAAGTTATAAGTAATTTTCTAGAAGATTCTGCAGCTATGTTCATAGTTCTACATTTAAAAATGATAAACAATATGCAGCATTATGTGACTTTTGTATTTACCCTTGATCAGCAAACTATTACAATTCTAAACATAATAAAGTATAATCTAATCAATACATCATCAATTAATATGAAATAGTTTGCAATATAAAAGGCATTTATATACTTACACCATCGATGCTCAAAATATCGGTCCATTTGGTCCTCCGGCTTTGTTGTTAACTTGCGTAAATGATTTCTTACTTTTGAACATCCATCAGTAAAATGCTGTTATCTTTAATTTATACCCGAGCTGTCCTATTTAATGTTTTATTTTATCATGCACATCATTTATATTTCAGATAAAAAGTTTAAAGTTAAAGTTGATCCTGACGACCCACAGTGTGAGTTATAAATTGTGGAAGCACACCATGTGCTGAGCAAAAAGTGAAATAACAAGAGTTGATATATATCATATTATTGCAGATCATTTAAAGTTTTCAAACAGGAAAATGAAGATCTAAGGTTTAAAAACAAAGATAATTTGCCAAGGTTGAACAATTCGCATTGAGTTCACATCGTGGTTTTTATACGCCCGTCAAAATTTTAACGGGACGTATTATGGTATACAAATGTCCGGTGTCCGTCCGTCTGTCTGTCCGTCTGTCTGTCCGTCCGTCTGTCCGTCCGTCTGTCCGTCTGTCTGTCCGGCGTAAACATGTCGCACCATAACTTGAGAACGACTTATCCAAATTTCATGAAACTTAACATAGTTGTTTCTTATGATGGTCAAATGATCTGTATACTTTTTGGTGAAAATAAGATTAAAACTTTTTGAGTTACGGCACTTTGTAACTAAAACAGGGGTGTGTTTTTTTCACATGTCGCACCATATCCCAAAAATGATTCTTAATTATGGCTTAAAACTTTAAACACTTCTTAGTTATATTAATCTTAATATCTGTATACTTTTTGGTGATGATTCAAAATTTTATTTTTGAGTTATTGAGTATTTTGTAAAAAAGGGGTAGGGGTTTTTTACATGTCGCACCATATCTCAAAACCGATTTATGATTATTGCTTAAAACTTTACACAGTTCTTTGTTATATTAATCTGAAGATCTGTATACTTTTTGGTGATGATTCAAAATTTCATTTTTGAGTTATTGAGTATTTTGTAAAAAAAGGGGGAGTTTTTTTTTACATGTTGTGCCGTATCTCAAAAACCATTTATGATCATTGCTTAAAACTTTACACACTTCTTTGTTATATTAATCTAAAGATCTGCATACTTTTTGGTGATGATTCAAAACTTTATTTTGGAGTTATTGAGTATTTTGTTAAACAGGGGAGGTTTTTTTTTTACATGTCGCGCCGTATCTCAAAAATAATTTTTGATTATTGCTTAAAACTTTACACACTTCTTTGTTATATTAATCTAAAGATCTGTATACTTTTTGGTTTTGATTCAAAATTTTATTTTAGTGAAATTTAGTTTTTTGTAAAAAAAAAACAGGGTTGGGGATTTTACATGTCCCCGCCGTGTCTCAAAAACGATATATGGTTATTGCTTAAAACTTTCTCAGAAACTATTTATGATTATTGCATAAAACTTCCACACAAGACGTCGGGTGTATCATGCGCTCATGGCGCAGCTGTTTATTTTGTTTCTGGAGTGTTGTCGCCAATAATATATTTTTTCTATTGAAGTACCTCTGTTTTTTCTTACATCTAGTTTCTTCTGGTGATAGTTTTTTGTTTTTCTACAACAAATGCTTTGATTGACACTTAAAATGATCGTACCGTTTCAGATCAAGATTTAATATAAAAATAACAGACATGAAAGACTTCAAATTAGCTCGTTAATTTTTATGCCCCATTGATGGGCATCATGTTTTCTGGTCTGTGCGTCCGTCCGTCTGTTCGTGCGTTCGTTCGTCCGATCGTCCCGCTTCAGGTTAAAGTTTTTGATCGAGGTAGTTTTTGATGAAGTTGAAGTCCAATCAACTTGAAACTTAGTACACATGTTCCCTATGATATGATCTTTCTAATTTTAATGCCAAATTATAGATTTCACTCCATTTGCACGGTGCACTGAACATAGAAAGTGATAGTGCGGATGGGGCATCCATGTACTGGGGACACATTCTTGTTCACAATTAATTTGCATATTTTTTTTTTCATTTGGGGGGTCTTTTGTAGCTGACTATGCGGAATTGGGCTTGCCGTCGTTGAAAACATGTCAATCGTTGTTATATTTATTAATATTGAAACAAAACGTTTTTTAAAACTTTCAAAAGTATCAGCGTATTTCCGGGTTAAAATAACCGTGTTTGAATACTTTCAGGTACTATACAGGTACTGCGAAAAGGGTCTTTGAGAAGAATTGGAGACCTTTTGACCGACGAAGAATGTTATAAACTTGGCGCAATCTTGCGAATAGAAAAAAAGGTTTTAGATAAGTTAAAGGGAAAAGAAAACATTCAGCACAAAATATTCGAAGAGTGGCGGTACAAGCACACCCTCCCAAATGCATCTTTAGTAGAAGTACTAGCAGAAGCATTAGAAAAAATTGGAAGAATTTCCGAAGCAGAAATTGTATGGAGAGCACACGCTGATAAATCAGAATTTAGTTATTCTGTAGACTAAATAGTAGCTGTGTTATATACATAGATGTTGAAAACAATTGATTTGAACTTTATTTATTCCGGTTTTTTTTTATATTCGTATATCAGTTATCCTCTTGACACTTTATGATTTTAATGCAATATAAAAATATTGAATATGTTTGTATAAATGATTACAATTATAACTTTAATTGATCTTAGTATGATTGAAGCTTTGATGCAAAACAAAAACACGTTTCATTACGCAGCACTTAAGGTTTGCTACTATAAGTCGTGACATTTAGAAACTATCGCTACTTTTGTGCTGACATGAATTATCATTTATATGGTCATATTTATAAACTAACTGTTTACAAAACTTTTGAATTTTTGATATAATAAGGCTTTTCTACTTCCGTAATAAATTATTGTAGCTGTATTTGACAAAACTTTTATGATTTTTTTTCCCTCAATGCTCTTCAACACCGTGCTTTAATTTGTCCTTTTTAACTTGTTTTGATTCGAGCATCACTTATGAATCTTTAATAGACGAAACGCGAGTCTGGTGTAAATACGCAATTTAGCCCTTGTATATGTGATAAGTTTGTTTAAACTATTGAAATTCGATTTTGAGATAAAAGGTTGTCCAAAAGTCCAAAACTTGATATTCTTCCAAACAAAAATACGGAATTTGGACCTTTAAATTTTTCTTGCAGACTTTTCATTTTCCTATTCACAAAAAATATATTAAAAGGACAAATATTGTCATGAGTAACATCTTAAAAGTTGTTTTGTCATTCTCGTCAAAAAGTCCAAAGTAATTTCACAAAAATACTGAAATCCGCGGAAAATTCAAAACGGAAAGTCCGTAAATTAATGGAAAAATTAAAAGCTCAAACACATCAAACGAATGGACAACAACTGTCATATTCCTGACTTGGTACAGGCATTTTTTTTATGTAGAAAATGGTGGATTGAACTTGATTTTATATCTAACTAATAATAAGAATAACGATACCATCCCTTGTGCCTGGAACTCTCCAATCAGGTTTTAGATTCAATTTCAGTACGTGCAATGGAACAGAGGAGTAATTAATCACTCCTAGTATCAATAAATTCATTTAAGTTCACAATAACTTATTTGATGTTGTAAATCAATAACTATTTTACCTTTCGTGAAAATATAAACGCAAGAACTAAAAAAAAGGTTTCTTTTGAACATGAAAGTGTTGAATAATGAAACAAACAAGAAATAAACATCTCTTGGTGTGAAAGTGAACATTATTTGTAAACATTTAATTTGCACATTCTACTAAGTTCAAGGACCGTGTTGTTGTTTACATACCATAGTTATTCTATTCCAGTTGTTTTCCATTCGTTTGATTTGTTTCAGCTTTTGGTTTTGCAATTTTGTAAGGGACTTTCCGATTCTAATTTTCCTTGGAGCTCGTTTTTTTTTAATACAAATTCTGACTTTTTCTCTGTTTTTAAGTTCCACGGAATTTAAAATCTCAATATGAACAAAATTAGTTTGACTAAAACTTCTTGCAAAAATAACCCGGTATAACTGTTGGAAATTTTGAATAGACATGCCATGTACTCTTTAAGTGGACGATATTATAGTATTTAATCACTTATTCCGATTTTTCGTCCCATCAGCGTGAATTAAAGTCATACGAAACTTCAATTTAAAAAAACAATGATTCCCTTGTTTTTTATGCCCCACCTACCATAGTAGAGGGGCATTATGTTTTCTGGTCTGTGCCTTCGTTCGTCCGTTCGTCCGTCTGTCCGTCCGCTTCAGGTTAAAGTTTTTGGTCAAGGTAGTTTTTGAAGAAGTTGAATTCCAATCAACTTGAAACTTAGTACACATGTTCCCCATGATATTATCTTTCTAATTTTACTGCCAAATTATAGTTTCGACTCCAATTTCATGGTCCACTGAATATAGAAAATGATAGTGCGAAGTTCAGGTTAAAGTTTTTGGTCAAGGTAGTTTTTGATGAAGTTAAAGTTACATCAACTTGAAACTTAGTACACATGTTCCCAATGATATGATCTTTCTAATTTTAATTCCAAATTAAAGTTGTGACCCCAATTTTACGGTCCACTGAACATAGAAAATGATAGTGCGTGTGGGGCGTTCGTGTACTATGGACACATTCTTGTTTGTTACTAAATGGTTAGTTTTTATGATAAAACTTATACATAACTTTTCCTGTAGAAAGTTCTTTTATTTGTCCAATTTTAGCGGAAATGTACTTGTTTATAATTGTTTGCTTCCAGCCAATATTTCGCCGAATGATTTCCGTATGCCATTGTTTACAAAGGTGGCAATTGATAACCTTCGGTTTCAAAGCACGACCATTAATTAAAAGCTGCCATATTTTCACAACAACCCTGACCTAATATGTTTTTGACGAAAGGACGATATGGCTACCTTAAAAAATGATAAAATCGTGCATAGAAGACTAAGTTTATGATATATGCATCCATTGGTTCAAGAATTGTATTACCATTATTTTTCGCCAAGGACTCGTTTCATATGACTTTAAGGCAACACTATTTTACCAATGTTTTTTGTCTCAGAGGTGAGGCAATGCAACAATAGGTTATATCAATCTCATAACACGATTAAATTATGATAACCATACCAAGATAACACATAAAACTGCAATTCAAATCATATTGACTCTCAAGAGATTAAGAAGAGAATATGCGCATCTACAGGACAAACGTCTACTGCTTTGTATGCTATGTATAAAATTGAGAATGGAAATGGGGGATGTGCCAAAGAGACAACAACCTGACCATAGAAAAAAAAACAGCAGAAGGTCACCAACAGGTCTTCAATGTAGCGAGAAATTCCCGCACCCGGAGGCGTCCTTCAGCTGACCCCTAAAAATATATACTAGTTCAGTAATAATGAACGCCATACTAATTTCCAAATTGTACACAAGAAACTAAAATTAAAATAATACAATGTATGCATAAATAAGAAGATAAAACATTTGTCAAACTGATAACTCAAAGTCAAATTGACATCATTGTTGCCAAAATTAAATAATAAATCTCAATTATACACAGATAATGTTAAGAAACCCTCACTCTATTGAAGATCTGTGTTGTACCATACAAATGGTTGCTGTTTCATCTTTCACATGCAGTGATATATAAAGATAGACATTGAAGATATATAATTATTGTTTTGCTATAAATAACGACTAACAAAAAAAAAATGATAAAATAGAATAAAAAAAAATTATCAGTTACAAGTCAATGATTTATTTGGATTTTTATATCCGTTAAGAAAAGACGCTATTTAAGATGTATAAAAAGGTAAAACACTTTGATCGCAATAGAAACCTATACTGACTGGCTTTAAAAACGCAACACTCATTTTGTAGATTTTTTTTGCCAAATCATGTTTGATCCTCATACAACTACTATTCATGCTTATCATACTTCTTTCTCTTTCGAAACGATCAACATCTTACTTACCTGTGATTATTGAACATACCGGATTTTTTAGATCGCACGAATTTCAAAAAGCAAAATTTAGAACCGATAAAAGATTTTTCGGGTTATTTTTGTGAAACAGGTCTTTCAATCCTTGACCACACTTGAATCAGTTAAAAAATGTTGCATCTCCATATTGCTAAGACTAAGGAATAAAAAACTGAGTCAACCCATTATAATACTGCAAACAGGCAAACGTGAACATGCTGGAACCAGACAATTTGACGTCAGAAACTCGTCTTACTGTCCTTCCGACAATGTATCGGTAGACTGGATTTGTTGAAGACCATCAATGACCAGATCAACATGTAGTGACAATTCAACGTCAATAGAATTTGATTACGCAACGTCATTTGCGAGAAAGGTCTACGGCCGCAACGTCAACTGCTATTCAAATTGCTGAATGCCATTTTGCACAGATTTATGTCCACAATGTTTCCAATTAACTGAACTGTCAAAGAATCTACTGCAGAAAAACATTTAAAGCTTTAAAGTTTCGCTCGCATAATTGCCAAAACCCATTGTAATGGGTGGAACAATGGCAAAATCAGAAGGTGCAAAACAGAACACAAAACGTGCCGAACAGAATTGATAAACCTTTCTGACAATAATTTTGGCGTTTGTTACAGGTAGTTATTGCTTTTAACAGTGACGCGTTCATTGGTAAGAGGAAAACCAGGATTTGACGTAATCAATTCATATTTCGAACTTTTTTCACACATTGTTGTCATTATAATGACATTTGTTGACTATCATGCCAGTGAGAGATGTAAGTTATCTGAATTTAACCCCAGGTTTAATCCACCATTTTCTATGTAAGAAAATGCCTATACTATGCTAGGAATATGTCAGGATTTAATCAGCCATTTAATGTGCTTGTCGTTTGGCTTTTGATTTTGCCATTTGATAAGGGAAGTTTCGTTTTAATTTTCTTTTTTGAGTTTGTGTTTTTGTTATTTACTTTTTGGTTTGAGACGACCCACACTAAACAAAATGTAAAATATTTATAATAGAAGTTAATATGTTTGACAAAAGCAAAAACTAATGGAATACTTCGCACAAATGATAAACAGAAAAAAAGAAAATAAATGTAATTGTATGCAACCTGTTTTCCTTTAAAGGACATCCTGCCATCGTGTTATTGGATTAAAGTGCTTATTCTATGTGTCATCTTATTTTATTTTTTCTTTGAAAAGTTTTTTTGCATTTATAATTATAAGGGTTATAACACAATATTGACTGCAGTATCCCTACTTTTGACATTGTTACCTATTATTCGCATGTTTTGTTCACACATTGTTGTCAATATAATGACTTTTATGTGACTGTCTATGTAAATGAGAGATTAAGCTTGCTCTAACACCAGGTTTTATTCACCATTTTTCTACATAAGGACATGCGTGTACCAAGCAAGGATTATGTCAGATGTTGACCAGTCGTTTGGTTTGCTTGTGCTTGTGCTTAAGATTTTAGGTTTGCCATTTGATAAGGGACTTTTCGTTTTAATTTTTCTCCTTTGAGGTGTATGTTTTGTTATTTTACCTTTTTGTTTGAGACCAAACATACACAAAATATATATGATATAATTCAATAAGAACAAAAACTAATGTAAAACTTCGCACAACTAAAAAAAAAAGGAAAAGAAATTTTATCTTATATAACTTGTTTTATTTTAAAAGACACTTAACTTGAGATTAAAAAAAAAAGATTAGAGTAGCACCATGTATTTTCATTAGTCGAATTCTGATATACATTGATGTGTAGGATTATTTAGAGGTCGGCCACTTCACATGTTCAAATTCCATTTTGAAAAATATATATATTTAAAAAAGAAAAGGAAAAATAAGACCTTCGTTTTAAAACAAAAAAAAAACAAATGCTTAAAATAGAATTGTAAATTATCTAAAGAATTTCTTTGAGGTGGTAAGCACACATTTAATGTCCAATTTATAGATTTAATTTCAATAACTCATATGTTTGTATAACATTCGTTATCTGCAACAACGAAAGAATGTATTATAACTGCTCACACTAATATGATACAGGAAGTTCATTTGGAACATGGCTCTCCTAAAAAAGTATCCGAGGCTGAAAGTTCTTGAAGGAGGGGATGTACTAGATGTTGTACCTGTTAATCATGGTAAGCAAAAATTATCATTGAGTGAAGAATTTTAAACTGATACGTCATACAACAATTATATATGTTATATTGTTATATTCATAACGGGTGTGAAATCCTTTGATGTGATACAAGCATGATTTTTGTAGTTATCTTCTACTTTTTTTGTTCTATGAGAATGCTAGGTTATTTTGTTTTGTTTTAAGGTGAATGCCTTATATTTTTCAGGATACCCTTCCTTTACAAAACATTTTCACACTAAAAAACCAAAAAAAACTTGATTTGTGGAATAATGACCTTATTTTCTTTCTGCGAAAATAGTAGAAACATATTTGACCTTCCTTTTTTACTCTTTATACTAAGTTTTGTTTTCTCAATATAAACTAAAGAAGAATGAAATAATCAGTTTGTTTTATATATAATGGAGATAACAATATTGTCTTTTAAGCTCTATCCGATAACAGTTCTATATGTTATATCCCATATTCATTTGAATTATAACACAATTAGTTGAGTCATTTTTATTTAGTTTTGTATGATAGTTCTCTTTTTAAATAAAATACAATCTCCTTGTCCTTATTCATGATAAAATGCATTGCACGTTCTGGGTAAAACACACTTTAAAATATATTACGATCTATATATTAATCAATTTTCAATATGTTTTAATCAATTTATCATAACTTAAATTCATGAAATCTATATTTTACGATGGTGGTCTTTTGCAACGATTTAGTTAGAAACTATGGGTCACGGAATGGCATTCATCAATGAATAAAACCAATACTTCATAGTCAACTATAAACAAATATCCTACATAGCAAAATGTATAATTCTAACTAAGAAAGACACCGTTTCTGATCAGTGTTGAATCATAATCATAAGTTCTTTAAAGAGATGTTGAGACGACGAAAAACAAAAAACATATGTGTATTTTCTGTTGTTTAGAATCGCCTGACAAAGCGTAAAATGGTGCTGCTCTCCTTATAACAGGTCTCCAGTTAAAACAAATGAAAGATTCAAAACTTTTATGATATTCAAAATCTGTTAATTGTATAAATTGATTATACAGTCGAATAGTTGTATTTTATTTTTGATGAAGAATGTTATTAATAAATCCTTTTTCTTTTATTCGTTTTGAATCTCCTGAAACTTGTTGGGATGTCTAACAACAGCTACAGTCCATAAAAAACTAGATGAATGTCCAAAATAAAGAGAATAGCTAGTGTGTCATTAAACTCAAAGAAAGACATTCAGTATCATTTGCAAACTAAAAATGCCGAACTGATAAACACGTGTACAAACCACGACACAGAAAACTAACTCTAAAATAACTCAATCTTCCAAAAGAAACAAGGAGTGCTCCGGATGTATATGTTTATCGTTTGGCTCTACTGGCGACACCAGTCTATTTATTACTGTTAAATCTGTTGTAGAGTCATAACCATTATTCAGCTATTAGACATAGCCACATTATCCTTGCATATTTTTTGAAATTCGTGTTAAAAGGTAATTGTTATTTCATAATTATGTTCAGGGTTTGCAGTTGAATGTGCTGGCAATACTCTGATTAAAATTACTGGAGATATACTAGGTAAGAATTCTTTTTTGTCTTAATAGTTTTTGTTTTTTCTAAGACAAGTGGATACTTTACGTAGATGACATGTACGTGTCATGGTTTTGGGTTAATGTAATATTTCATTGCAAAATAAATGTGTTGGTGGAAATTTTCGGATTTAATAACGTAGTAATTCACATATACTTATAACTCTTAAATGCATTGTTGTTCTCACAAATTCGTATAGAAAATCACCATAAATCATTTGCTCACTTTTTGACAAGAAACAGTGTACACTTATCGATCCTTTAAACGAACTGAGTTATAAAGGTTATTTTATCAATGTTGTAATAAGATCTTTGAATATGGTTTACATTGGCACAAAAATCGATTTGTCGTCAACAAATTAAAATATGCAATTTGTATTCTTTTAAAATGTTTTAGGATGTATAAATACTCATCCACGTTCATTTTCAATATAGAGATTTCTTTACCTATGTATGACAGTTATTGTTTTTGAGTTGTCCATTGTTTAAATGCTTTCGTGTTATGCATGTCGATGTTTGAATTGTTAGCAAACTGGATCCTTATAAAATGTTTGTTACAATATTTGGCAGAAAATGGAATAGTAATAACAGAGCAGGATAAGCCGTTTCTATCTGTGAAAAGGGATACACGAGACATCATATCGCAAACTGTATCAGTCCTTCGAAAAATCAATATAATATTACTTGAAATTCAAAATTGTCCATGGTGTAATATAGAGTATATGTAAGTATTAACGTGTCATTTTTGAAAATTAACATAAGAAAATGAAGGGAAAAAGACAGCATAAAAAAAAACAAAAAAACGGAAAAGCAGCAATTCAGACACTCACACACAAAATAATATACACACATACCCATAAATATATATGGTTAAACAAACAAGAAGTCAGCACAACAAAAAGTCACACAAAGGACAAACACACTCTGGAATCGGTTTAGACGTCAACATGCATATGGTTGAAGTTTATCAAAATGACAGAGATCTTTTCTTTCTTTTTTAACAAATTTTATTGACATACAGTGTCAATGAAAATATGTAAAAAGACCTAACGATTCTTGGTATAGCAAAGACAAACAAAATCTGACTTTAACAATAATATTCATATTGAGTTTGGTAGGATATATTAAAGCACACACTATTAATATCTCATTTAGTTTAAAATTAACTTTGTGCCAACAAAAATTCATTGCGTTATATATCGTTGAAACTGTATACTATTTGAAAATGCCTTGTGAATGTTCTCATTCTTGTAAATGGGAGATTAAAAGGAACATATTTTTATACCTAGTTTATTAGACACGTGATCGTAAAAATTCTAATTCAGATAAATTGTGAAATTAATGTATGGGTAGTATATTAAAATACTTATTATGTGTGAATTTTCTAATTTGATACAAATAGTACTCGGTCGCCTTTATTGTCTTTTAATATTCTTTTTTACATTTTGCAGTTGGACGCCATGGGGTAACCGATACGAAATTCGTGCTGAAGAGTCAACAAACTTAATATTCTGCATTAAATCAGATCCTGAAATTCCCCAAAATTTTATAGTAAGTTACTTATAATTTTCGAATAATTATGAAAACTTATATTCACATGTATAAGACTTTTGTGTCGAAATGATTTAACTGCTTACTTTGAAGTGCTTCTATAATCAGATATAATCCAACTTGAAAACAAAACAAAATTATATCAAAACATAACATATAAAAAGGAACCATTTCTCGATAGTTTTTCGGTAGCTGGAATAATCATGAAGATGTCTTCACATTAAGTAAAAGCGTCTGTCTATGTTAATTGATAAAGAAATGCGTGGCTTTTCAAAACACTATAGTGGTCTTGTATCTTGAATAATGAACTGTTTAGAATTAGTTATCTTGAGGAGGATATAAAAGGGTTCATTTGTTTTATATATTTATCACGGATCATAAGTAACAGTCTTCATTTAGAAATGATGTTTTTGTAAATGCTATAGATTGCACTATAAATTAGTAGAGCAACATATTTGTGTTGATAATTTTTTGAATTGCGTTTAAGATGTGTACTTTTTATAACGTTATCATACAAAAATCAGAGTAATCAATTATTTTAAATCGATTTAACAAAAAGTAGTCGATTATTCGATTTCGTTACTCAGAATCTAAAGGTTAAAAAAGCCAAATAAAGTACGAAGTTGGAGAGGTATGGAGAATCCTTATTTTTAAAATGTTTTGCCGGATAAGCTAAAGTAAATTATTTTTGGGATAGAACATCCTAAGAATATTGTGTATTTGGGAAAATTCAAGGTTTTTTAGGTTCACTTAATTTATTAGTATGATTATAAAAGTTCATGGCAACACAGAAGTGCTGACTACCTGGTTGATGATACCGTCGGACAGGAAACCTCCATCAGTTGTAGGATCAATCAAATGGTTGTAAATAAACTCATAAAACATGCCAAGATTGAAAACTGTGAACGGCAGACGCGCATTTCGTCCTCTAAAGACTCACCAGTGACGCACGATTAATATTAAAAAGGTCAAATAGCAAAGTTAAAAAATTGGATGGTTGGATATGTTCTTTGTGTAGGCAGATGGAAAAAGTTAAAATAATTATACTCATAAATTTTGATTATAATTCTGATTGAAAATGAGTCAAAAGTATTATCTTTTTAAGTCTATTAAGTCTTAAGTTATACCCACTACAACTCATACCAAAATCTGTTTTCTAATATTTTATTTCAAAAGTCTGTCTCACCGATTTCTTTTTATGCACAAAAATGGGGGTTTTCACGAACAAAATAAGCACATTTTGGTAATTTTGAACGACTCGTACCTTGAAAAATAGCGCGGTAATCCATACTTTTCATATTTTTTCTAAAAAAGATTGTAAAATCTTCAGTTTTGCAAAGTTTAAGAAAATTCTGTGATTTTTTTTTTCTATGCCCCTGAACTACCGAAAGGGTTTGGGTTTTTTTGTAGTTTTCTTTAACTGGTTAACCTTATAAATAAATCGTTTTTTACGCCCTATATATTGGCATTATGTGTTTTCTGGTCTGTGCGTCCGTCCGTCCATCCGTTCATCCTTCCGTTGTACCGTTCGTCCGTCTGTCTGTCCCGCTTCAGGTTACAGTTTTTGGTCGAGGTACTAGTAGTTTTTGATGAAGTTGAAGTCCAATCAACTTGAAACTTAGTACACATGTTCCCTGTAAAATGATCTTTCTAATTTTAAAGCCAAATTAGATCATTTATCCCCATTTTCACGGTGCATTGATCACAGAAAATGATAGTGCGGATGGGGCATCCGTGTACTGGGGAAACATTCTTGTTTAGAACTGAAAAAAAGACTCTTTCTACAGGTGATAGATAGTAAAAAGGTGAAGAGGTATGAGATTAAGCGAAAAGATAATAAACTACAAATCAAAGGTGAGATTTTCAATTATCGAACATGCATCTGTGATTTCTGAGAGTCTGTAGTGACGTATCATTGAATGATATATGTATATGTACAAAGTGAATTATTTAGCAATTTATCGATATTTACCGATATTTTAATCTCTTTATCCATTTTTGCAAAATAAATAAATAGACAAAACAGTTGATTCGCATGTTGCACGAACGGAGCAAGACCAGATACTTTCACATGCAAATTTAGACTTAGTGAAAAAGTCCCATCTCAGCTGTTAACCAATTCGTGATGGCAAAACTTGCTCCTCATCGATTGTAGTCGTTCATCCTTATAACCCTTTTAAAGCATCTTATGCATCAGAATAATGAAGTTCGTATATGAAGTAACGTTTTAATTGAGATATAACTACATGTACAAGAACAAAAGACTGAAATCGTCATGTTTGTTAACAGTCCTATTTGATGTGGTCAATATAAGTCAATTTCAAGAAAAAATGTTAGATAATGAAAAAGACCACATCTTTAATATATCGAATAATGAATTATGGTAAAAATGTCATCGAGACATCAATCACCAGAGAATAAATACTACCTTCGTTCGACAATTGGCAAATTAGATACCGCATAGTAAGTTATAAAAGGCATGATAAATATATAACAATATAAACGAAGATTTATGTAAAAAAAAAAAAAAACGGAAGTACAAACGTGATATACAGGAACACACGACAACCGTTGAATAACCGGCTCCTGACTTGGGACAGGCACATACAGAATTTGATTGTTAACGGGTGACGATGTTATTCAAACTTAAAATAGTTCTATAACAGCTATTAAAACGGCTATTCATAATGCCGATGTGCAGCGCACCAACTACCAACAAAAATACTAAAGAGACAAAATACCAATACGAGATTGTACTTAAAATTATTTGATATCTAGTTCAAAGCCAATACTATATAAACTAATAAAATACTCGCCGATAGATAAATGCATATATTATTTTGATATAAGAAAACAATCTCATCTAGAATGTGAAGTTAACTTAGTTTTGACCCGCGTTGGATACTTTTTAACTCAAATGCCATTAAAAATATTTTGTAAACTACGGCTTTTCGTGACATTGTCAAGGAAGGTCTTTTTACTTATTAAAATATAATTGTAAAACACAATATAAAATATTTAAAATGGAAAAAATAAGAAAGTTCTTCTTTAACATTCTTAACTCTTGTTTTTTTTTTAATTAAAGGATACATGTACGCCCTCTTCCATGGTATAAATACCAGAAGGAGAAGATGATATATTCATCGTAATCTTATTTATATGTTTTGTTGTACTTGAAAAATCAATATGTTGATTAACAAAAAGGTCTTTAATAAATAAATATCAAATTGAATAAAAAAAATTAAAATGTGCATTCCTTAATTAAAGTAGAAGTAATTTCTCATTTTATACAGCAATTAAACATGCAACCACCTTACTTAAAACAATAGATATCTAAAGGTCAACCAATTTACAATTCAGGAGTCAAAAAAAAAGTTTCTTTTTGGCATGCTGAAAAATCAAAAAAATGTTGCCTAATAGTACTTTTTCTTTTTATTTCAGCCATGGAACAGGCAAATAATGACAATACCACGTCAAAAAAAGAATTATTGAGAGACAAGCTTTTACTCGTGTGTACTTCAGTACTGATAAGCACACCAGAAACGAAAACAAGGATATGTTGTAACTTTAACCATTCAGATACCACGAAGAGTATCTGTACTTGCGACGTGAACTGTAGTTTGCAACACAAAACATTTTTTGTTTGTATTGTTTTATTCTTGTTAATTTTAATTTGTACTGTTTCGTTTTCTTCTTGGGTCTGGTAATTGTAGAGGTTTAGGAGCATGAAAGGAGTTTAGAAAAAGGTAATATATTGCATCACACTCGATGCAGTGGAAGAATCTATGATATACGTCGTGCCATCACCGATTAAAAATATCTTTTTTTAATACTGGTTACCGACAACATTTTGACTTCTGCCAGTGAAAAAAAATGTTGATATTATAAACCAATAGATCATAGTTCTCAAAGGTTTGACCGCATTTACACAAACATAGCTATCACAAATGTTTAAGTTCAGAAAGGTTCTTATTTTTATGTATACTAAGGTAAATTTGAATTTGATTAATAATTATGGAGAGGTGAAACTAGAAATAGCGTATTGTCGTCATTCAGTATACTAAAGTTGTGGTGTTATATATTCTATTATATTACTGATACTCGTAAAAGATTTGCGACCAGATATAACCTCTTTTGATACTATGTCAACATACAAATGTATGTGACACACTTATGCAATGTTTTGAATGTAAATAGTGAAAGCGTGTCTGCTCACAGATTCGAAGGTCCGAGTTGTTATTTCATATTGCTTTATTTAACCGATAGTTCACAATATTGCTACATCACGGTGTATGCTTGGATACAGTAAGTATCACATGGATGAGCGAAGGGCTAGGGATAAATTGGGATTTTAAACACATTTTTGTCGATGGGAATAAATAATATATGATATCTGTTTTCTTGTTCACCACTGTCACGCTGAACGTTGAAGACTTTCTAATGTATGTTTATTGTAAAATTGAGAATGGAAATGAGGAATGTGTCAATGGGACAACAAACCGACCAAAGAGCAAACACCAATGGGTCTTCAATGCAGCGAGAAACTCCTGCACACGGAGGAGTGCTTAAGCTGGCACCTAAAAAAAAAAGTATACTAGTTCAGCGATAATGAACGTCATACTAAACATATACACAAGAAACTAAAATTAAAAATCATACAAGACTAACAAAGGTCACAGGCTCCTGACTTGGGACAGTCGCAAAAATACGGCGGAGTTAAACATGTTTTGGAGATCTCAACCCTCCCCCTATAGATATAGCCAAAAAAGAAAACCACAACAATACGCACAGTAAAACTCAGTTCAAGAGAAGTCCGAGTCCAATGTCAGAATAGGTAATAAAAGAAACTAAACAAAATGACAACGATACATAAATTAACAAAGGACTACTAGCAGTTACTGACATGCCAGCTCTAGACCTCAATTAAACTGATTGAAAGATTATGTCTTCATCATATGAATATCAAATACAATCCCTCCCGTTAGGGGTTTAGTGTTATATTTACCATCATAAAATATATGAGAAGAACATAACCCGTATTACTGTGTATGTTAGGCAAATAAGATATCCTGAAAATTCCTAAGTATGCTTGAAATATAACATCTGTTTCATGTTCTTTAATAAAATTGAGAATGGAATTGGGGAATATGTCAAAGAGACAACAACCCGATCAAAGAGCAGACAACCGCCGAAGGTCACCATTGGGTCTTCAACGCAACGAGAAAATCCCGCAACTGGTGGATGTCCTCACCTGGTCCAAAAATAAAATCGTGTTCTAGTAAAAAGAACGTCTCACTTAATCTTTTTTTTTCAAATTCCAAAGCATGGCTCTAAACAAAAGCTTAATTATTACATAAATTCTATGATTAATTGGATGTTAACTTTCTTAAGTCTTCAAATGTTTGGATATGATTTTTCATTGCGGAGACGACTGATTTTTAAGAAATATTCTTTTCATCAAGTACTTGTTTTTTTAAATATTTAGCGGTAAATATTACATCAATAAGAACTAAATATGAATATACCCTGCTTTGGAATGGTCAGAAACGCCAAGTCGATCCCTAAATATCCAAATTTATGACCAATATAAAAAAAAAGAAGATATGGTATGATTGCCAATGAAAAAAATGTCCACAAGAGAAGAAAATGACACAGACATAAACAACTATAGGTCACCGTACGGCCTTCAACAATGAGCAAAGCCCATACCGCATAGTCAGCTATAAAAGGCCCCGATATAACCATGTAAAACAATTCAAACGAGAAAACTAACGACCTTATTTATATAAAAAAAAATGTACGAAAAACAAATATGTAACACATAAACAAACGACAACCATTTAATTGCAGGCTCCCAACTTGGGACAGGCACATACAAAAATAATATGCCGGGGTTTACATGTAAGCGGGATCCCAACCCTCCCGTTGTGGTATAACAGTACAACATAAGTAGGCACTATTATGACTACAATGAAGAAAGGCTAGGCAATGAATTGCAGCAATAAGTTTCCATTTTTTTTTCATACAAATTTTGATTATAAAAGTAGATGTTAGTAATATGATGTAGATATGTACTTTGTACATTGTTAACATATGTCTTTAAGTGTGTTCATTTAGTTCAATCGAAGATCCCCAGTGGAACAAATCAGAATTCAAATGTATAGAATTCCTATTTATAAAAAAGATTTGGCATCCATATCAATTTCAATATATATACTGTTACATATTATAAAATATTAAATAAACAGATTTGTTACGTTTCGTACATGTATGTCCAATAAGGAGAGAAATACACACAAAATCCGTTGACTGCAAAACAATGGGATGTGCTGAATGAAACATAATACGACAGCCCAGACGGTGGTTGTTTTTTTGAGTTATAAACGCACAAGAAATCTGTTCTTGATTATTTTGTATGCCCCATTTATAGACATTGTGTTTTCTGGTCTGTGTCTCCATTCGTCTGTTCAATTTTTCGTCCGTCCATTCGTCCGCTCGTCTGTCCCGCTTCAGGTTAAAGTTATTAGTCGAGGTAGTGTTTGATGAAGTTAAAGTCCAATCAACTTGAAACTTAGAACAGATTTTACCTATGCTATGATCTTCTAATGTTAATGCCATATTAGAGTTTTCACCGTCCACTGAACATAGAAAATGATGGTGCGGATAGGGCATCCGTGTACTTTGCACACATTATTGTTAATTTTTGCATCTTTTTAATTTTTACCTCTAAAATATGTTAAACGGAGGAACGATATTCGTGGAAAATCAAGATAAAAATGCACTTGGATTGAATAATTAGATGTTGCATAATTCCCTTGTGAGTAACAAGGAAGTTACTTCAAAGTCTGGATAAATTTTAACATAAACAAATTGCTCGGTTTCCCAGTATCGAGTTATATATTATTTTAAGTACATGCTTTTAAATTATATGTGACAATAATAAATGAATGTATGGCTGCACGATTTGAAAATTACATACTGGATACAGTAAACATACACGACGTACTAATGTGCATGTTTATCTTTTCAATGGCTCATTTTATTTATAAATTAATTGAATTTAGGGTGTTTAGTACTTAAACAGACTTTATAATTGTTAATATAACACGTGTCTTGTCTTCATAATAATGGTCTACACAATTTTTAGAATCAAAACAAGATTTGTTTAATAAACAATGTATTTTCTTATCCCAATTCATAGAGTTTTATTTTCACTGAAATTGTTGCTTTATTTCATTTTTTCAATTTATTGAATCGGTTATCATTACAGAGCACACAACACAAATTATCCTTACATTAAGCAATAAAGAATTTGTCATTAGAAAAGGATCATTACGGAATTAATCAGTACTCTGTATAATGTTGTTACAACACCAAGCCGAGTACTGTCGTTTTTATATTTTTATAACAGAGTACATACAATGTACTTAATCTCTACTCGTTATAAGATTTACTTTAATCTCTACTCTATAGAAGATTTACTTGATTGTATAAACATTTTTTTATTATAAGTATGCAACCAGTTTAAGTAAAAATCATAAACTGTCTTCATACTCAGTACAATAGATACCAATTCGATACATACTGCAAACATGTCTTACAATCATGCATTCCAAGGTGAGTTAATCATATTCCAAAATACGATCTTTATGAAAGGATGACTTTAAATTGAAATTTTGTCATTTTTTAAAATCTAGATATTACTGCATTTTTGCGGTTAAAATTTTTTTTAAATGAATGAAGCTTAAAATAAAATATTGTTTTATTTTTTTCTTTCTAAATGTTTAACAATTTATATAAACGGATGAAAAAAAGTCCGCACTGCCCCAATCAAAACTATATTTCAACAATTTGTCATATTCTGTTTTATTCAGATGTTATTTTACTACAAATCTATCAACAGTCAAATAAATTTAATCAGGTCAGCATTCAATATTTTCTTTTCTTTTATTTATTAAAATCGGCCAGTAACTGTTTATTAATGAATAAATAAAAGAAAATATGACAAAAAAGAAATGTCAACTGAAATATTTACTAGCAGACACATCTATTTGATTTATCATACAAATTTTAAACGAAAAGTGCATTTAAATGTTTTATTTTATTGCAAGCAATGCCATCATGTACGTTTCTTAACTGAACACATTTAAATTATTAAAAACGTCTCATTCCTTATTGGTTTTACTATTCTTTTGTTTCAGATGACTGTTACACTTCCTGTATAAACGATGATGAATCTAAGTTGATGGTTCTGAAGGATAAGCATGCTTTATGTGAAGATTTAAAATATATTCTGTCCGTGCCTGATCTATGTGACGTTACATTCCTTGTTGGTCCAGAACAGCATCCCATTCACGGACTGAGAGCGATCTTAGCTTCCCGCAGCAGGTAAAACAAATGTTATTCATATCTTATAAACGTTCATCTTTCAGTCAAATAGACACTTTTTTGTACTCTTATTGTCATCTTTTATCTAATTGTACTATCAATTATAAGCAGTATGCACATTTGATTGCTTAACCACCAGTGGACAACATTACAGATATAAAAAGGCAAAAAATTAGCGAAACAGGAGATTTCATTTATTGTTTTTAGTTAGGTTCTTGTGGTGCAAACTTTATATTTCTTTGTTTTACTTTGATGACCATAATTGCAAATAGTTCCCTTTTCTGTTTGCTCATTGGACCATAAGGTAGATTATCATCATGTTCCCTTGTTGTCTTTTATGACAATTTTATATTTCTTTATTGTAGGATATTCTACTTAATGATTCTTGCAAAAGAAAAGGAAATGAAAATTAAAGATTCACAGAAGAAAATAGGATTCATGAAGAAATTGAAACAGATACGTAAATTGCTTATATCCAAGCCGACACACAAAGCAATAAAGTCCTTACCATCAAAGTTAACGATTTCTGTAGAAGAGTATGAAATCAGTGTATTTGAGAGGTTGCTACGTTACATTCACTGCGGGGTAGTCTCAGTCGACGTATTTACAGTAGTAGGTAAGTCCTGTCTCCTCTGTATTATTTTAAAAGATATTTCGTTTCGTTTAACAAATCTGCAATGTTGTGGCCTAGGAATATTTCTCAGCAGTTTCAAGCACTACCATATACAACTAGTTTTTTTTCAATTTATATGAACTAAACAAGGTTTTCAAATCAGGAAGCGTTTTCTAAAATTGAAATAACGTTAGAATTTGGTTATGATTTAACAATTGTAAGGTCAGCTTCATTTAAAATGTATATGCGTTGTCCAAATCACTATGCAGACAGTTCCAACAAAAAATAATGTGTTGGTATTATGTTTAAGAGAGATATCTGTTTTAAGCAGAGATATTTAAAAACATATAATTCATATATTTTCGATCATATTATTCTTCGTCACACAGTTCCGATCCAGGAAAGTCACGATTTCATTTTGTAGATTCTTGTATTCATTTACATATTTGTTTTGTAGGACTGCTGAATGCTGCTGAGAACTTCGAGTTGGAATGTTTAAAGAATGCATGCTGGGAGTTTGCTGTCAGTTGTATCCGCCCTGATCTGGTACATGATTTAATTGCTTCAGCGAATGAGTACTCTACAAGTAAACTGACCAATCAGCTTCTCAAAGAGGTAAATACTATTCTGTTATATATGCTATTTCTAAATACAGTCAATATATAGTCAATATACTGGCAAATTTGAAGTATTTACAAAACAATATTTTATACATCCTATACATTTGACGCAAGATAAAAGATAATTCATAAATGTAACTGACAGAATCTTATACTCAGTTTGATATATCACGAACAAAATTTCAATTTATTTTGGTTATGATTTAACAAGTGTAAAGTCAACTTCATTTAAAATGTGCTTGCTCTTTAAAATGTGTATTCGTTATTTTGTCTCTATTTTTCAATTGCACAAAACTATCTTGTCTAATATTATTATAATTGTATCTTTTTTCAGATTCAGGAGATATCCTATAACCAGCCAGAATTGCTCTACTACACACCACGTTCCCGATCATGCAGTACCCTGGACGTCACTGATAACAGACGGAATAATAAAACTACCAACGGATTCCTAATGAGAACTGTGTTATAGATCGTACTATATAATTATATATACCTAAATTTATTCAATTGTAAATAATAATATACAATTTGTACATATGGATGGATATCCCTATTTATTAAAATCGCATGTTAAATTACAAAGTGCTAAATATGTAAAACTAATAAAATTGAGTAAACCAGAAATATTATGATTGAGTTTTTATACGCCATATTTTTTTTATAATGGTTGCTACTAAACTCCCACATATTTTGCAAGTGCGTGTCCCAGGTGAGAAGCCTATTATCTAATGGTTGTCGTTGTTTGTTGCCTGTGTTATTTGCGTTCCGAACTGTTTTTACATAAATCGGGCCGTTGTGATATTTTCTTGTGTTTAAATTTTGTCACATGTTTTTGGTCGTTTTTAAGGTAAAGGTTCGGTTCAGTTCATTGATGAAGGCCGTTCTGTGGTATATTGATCATCCATGTCATTTGTTAGTTTTTTGGTGGATCTTTTCTGAACATGTATCACATATTTGTCACTGGACGTTAAGCAATCAATCAATATCATTCTCGATATTTGGTTATTTTGGTGGATAGTTGCCTGATTGGCAATGATACAAAAAATAATATATAAACTGATAAATATTATTTTAAATAATTATTCTTTTCATTTGATAATTATTCAATGTCTTTTTGTAGGATGCAATATCCTCCTATTGAAATTAGGGCGTTGATAATTTGGTTCAGCACGTCGGTCTTGCAAAAGTCCAAATGAAACCCTGGTGAATAGTTGTTTTTATGGCAATCATTCTACATCTTCTTAGTTTTTACAATTTTTATCTTATTTCAACATTTTCTTGTCCTTATGTACATGCTATATTTGTCAATGGAGATTAACACCAACTTATAATTATCATCGTCATCGTGTATTTTCTATTCGTTTGAATTACTACCATTTCTATGAAATCCTAGTCTTATAAAAAAAAAAGAGACGTATGATTCCCAATGAGACCACTCCTCACATAGAACCAAATGACTCTGAAATTAACAGCTATAGTTTATTTCTAAAGTTACTGCATAGTACAATTAAGTTTTTGATAATTGGAGTGTTCCTTTTTAGTTCTTGTTTTCTTTTTTACAATATCGTCCTGAACATGAATGAAATATTTGCCACTGGATGTTAAGCAAACAAAAATTAATATTTTTTACATTTATTATTTTAATGCATCGTAGTCTTTATAAGTCATAGTTTACTTTTTTGCCTATTTTCTTTGAAATTATCCATTTGATACAAAGAACATATGCAGTTTGTCTTTCACGAAGGTGATTAAATATGCAAGTGTTAATGCCAATTTAAAGTATTACATATATCTTCTCGTTGAT
Organism: Mytilus edulis; assembly: GCF_963676685.1. Lineage (NCBI taxonomy): Eukaryota > Metazoa > Mollusca > Bivalvia > Mytilida > Mytilidae > Mytilus > Mytilus edulis. The sequence continues at coordinate 78,246,069 of NC_092349.1, forward strand.
CGAGTTCATCCCCGGTTTTCTTACTTGTTCCGTGTTGGTCATTTTTTTTTATAGTGTTTGATGACTTTCATTTCGTTTTTAATTCTTTCGATCATGGCGCTGTATGTCTTTCTTCCATTTACAATTTTTTATTGCCTCCTTAGCATCTTGAAAATGTGGGTAGCCCTGCTTTGGCTATAACGCAAATTGGCTTAAAACTGTGATGAGTGTCGGGCGGTCAGGAAGAATAAAATATCTGCTATATGTATTTTTTCATAAATCCTACAGTTTCAAGAGTTCTTTTTCGTTTTATTAAAATGTTTGCCTTTGCATTACATTGTGCTAATCAGTTTTTGTTCATATTTGTCTAATCTTTATAGGAGTTTTTGATAGATGACGAAAAGAAATGCGTTTGTATATCAATTAATGACACAAATCAGTTTAAACAAATAAGGGAAAACCCAAGTAAATGAGTTCTTATTGATGTTCCTATTTCAAGTGACAGAGAAACCGCCAGTCTAAGACGGCCCTTTGCACCTGTTTTGCGGTATTTCTTCTAGATATCAATTATACTACAGATACTCCATTCAGAACATCAACGAAAAGTAATAATTCCATTACTATTATATTGCAAATTAAATTGCAACGCATCCATATTTGAGAGCAAATTTGTGTTTTAAAGTTAACGAAAGGCGAAGGAAACAGGCGCCACCTAGGAGATGGCAATAGCTGAAATCAACCTTTTTGGTTAGGCGAGCTAAATATGAGGTTGATCTTCGAGTGTGAAAGCAATTGACAGGGAAAAAAGACAGCAAATGTAAAATTACAACTGGGCACATATAAAGTTTTATCCATTTTATTTCATGACATCCTTTTTAACACAATGTCATTCAGTTTTGAATTAAACATAATTAAGCTACACACACTGTACGTGTACTTCATAACTTAAATAAACTTTTGTTCAGAATTTCAAAGCACATTCTACCAACAAGGGCATCTTTTGAAACTCAGTTGTTCGTAGCTTTTATTTGATAGAATAACGACAGAAAGCCACGATATTACAAAGATAGCAAAAATAATAACAAATACATCAGCCTTTACGCGAAAAGCTGCTTTCCATTCTAAATTGTTTGGTCGTTCAGTTATTCAGGTTCAAGTAACTGTAACAGTTAAAGTTTTTCTCAGATGACGTACAACAAAAATATTTTAACTCAACAAAACACTGATGTAGCTTCAAGGTGAACATGAATACCAAACAAGGTTCTTAAAGCAATATGTGAGATGGAAATAGAGAACATCTTGGTGGAAAGCATTATTCTTGAAGTATATACCATTTCCGACATGGCCTTCTTTGGTATTACAACTGAAACAAAACTGGAAAGTACCATAAATCCTCGATGTTGTACTTTTAACAGAAGCACAAAAATACAAGCAAGGCATTGTGTGAAATTCAATAAATAAAATGGTCCCTCTCATATTTGATGATTATCAGTCTGTAGGTTTAAACGTTCTGACACACACTACATCTCCAACCCACATCGTCTACAAAGGAAAAGTAAAGCAATAAGAGATCAAAGAAAGTTATCAAACATAGCATGCAATAACAGGACAATTAAAAATTCAAATTTATGCATGCACGCTGAACTCGAGTCGTTCGGAAGTATTTTTGTATATAGTGTATGTCAATTTTGCTTTGTCAATATTGTAACAGGATAGGTTTCATTATATATTCTAAAAGCCTTTGAAATTATATAATGAAGTCGTTATTCAATTAGCATTATAGGCCAAAGAACGGGTTTATAAAATGTATAGTAAAAAAGCTTCAGTCAGATCTTGTTTAAAAGATGGTTACCAAAAATACTCTGCTACAATCAAAAACAGTATACCAAATATTATATAGACAATTTGAAATTGTGTCAATTGATTATGTACAATTCCATATATATAACTTACATAACGAGATGTCTTCAACAATTGAATATTAAGTGATCAAATTAGTTTTATTCTCTCAGTGTATGTATACAATGTATATATGCATTGCACAACAATTATCCTTATATCAAATATCTTCATTTTAAGTCTTGGGTTGCTTTTTCTCATTGTTGAAGGCCATGTACGATTACCTATAATGATAACTTCTATGTCATTTGGTCTCTGGTGGAGATTTGTCTTACTGCAATTTTATCATATCTTATTCTTATATTTGACTCCTTTTTTAAACCATTTTCTTGCTTAACATACTAATTCCGGTGTCTCATCAAATGTCATATCCTCCTTATCGAGTCTTGTCAATCTGATCGTAAAACACACTTTAGACATGTAAATTTAACTTGATTCTAGAATATAGTCTACGTTTGAATTATAATTGATACTTTATTCCCTTGTAAAAATCCTTCACTAATTAACATATCTAGTAAGATATAGATATTGACATTTATAATTAGTATTGGCATCTGAAACGAATTATTTTGTTCTTGTTAACATCAATAAGTTAAGGAAGAAAATCTATAAATCTGTCTATGATTAAGTAATTAATGTCAAAATATAATTAGAAGTTTGTCTTTAATGTGTTAAGCTCTTTATCACGAACTTCAAGGCCTTCATATGAAATATTCAAAACCAAACTTCTTCAAATTCATTTCTCAATTGTCATTTGAATTTATTTCGTGACTATACATTGTTTTTTACTTTTTCACAGAAATTTGCTTTTGTTTGTTTATATACTAAATACATGGATTGCGTTTCGACGTCTTATATCATATACGACAGCAACCATACAATACACAAAACTACAAGATATCTAAGGGAGAATAATACACATGTGCCTCTACAACATATCAAGCTTTGAATTGCTGTGTATATATAGCCTCGTTTTAGAATTGTTACCTGAACCAATTCATCGTTGACACGTTCTCTCTGGAATTTCTGTGTCTTTCCTTTACCGTCAAGAGGATTAGCTTCTGTAATTAGTTTATTGTTTTCCCATTTCGAATTGCACTGTAATAAAAGTTATACATATATAAATGTTACTTGTAATGTATTAGGCTACTTGGTTTTTTTTTTTTGTTTTTTTTTACATATATATTTTGAAAATGATAGACGTGTATGTTCTAAAACATTTCCGAAGATTCCAGATTACAGAGTTTCTTCCTGCTTATTTACACTATAGTATAGGAAATTGCCTCCTTTTTATATTTTGTAGTTTTCATGTTGTGTGTCATGAAAAGTTACGTTTTATCCATGCTTTTATTTGAACTGTTTAGTCTATTGTTCAGCAACATATACTTCGTTTAGAGAGTGTCACTATCACAATAGACACAATAAAAACGAAAAAAACGAAAAAAAAATGTTGCATCCCACTTTGCCTTTAAACATTTTCTACAGAACATAATCTATTTTGTTATGAATTTACTTTTACAAATTGTGACTTGGATTAAGAGTTGTCTCACTCATACCACATCTTCTTATATCTTCTTGTAAGTTTTCATCAAAGATCATAAACTTACGTTCATTTCCGTGCCCTCAAATGACTGTTGGTATTCCCCATCAAGTTTTATATTTATAACTTGGTTAAAAAAGCTAACTTTGGATATCATCTTAATTGTGTTGTCTTCTATTGTAAACTCTACTACAGGCTTAGCAGATTCTGCCATTTTTCTAAACACAACATTCAGACCTAATGAATAGAAAATACAATCAACATTGAAAATAATGTACTTCTTTGCAAGTACAAATATAGAAAAATAGCATTTTAACGTGTACTTTAGTAACACAATAGTTGTCTTTCTTCTTATGGACAAAGCGCAATACTAGTATCAATCAAAAATTTTTATTTTTTTTATTTTAAACATACTCAATCAATTGTACTGTATACATTTTTTTCTTTTTATAAGAAGTGGAACAATGACAGCTACATATTTGAAGGAAAATATGAATAGAACTTCCGGACACGTGTATTTAAAAATCAAACAAAAGTTACATTCAATTTCTAAAGTATTACACTGTATCACGAAAGACAATCCTTTAAAGTATACACATAAAGTTGCTAGACCTACTTTCAAGACGCAGTTCAATGATTGTAGAATTTGCTGATTGATGAGAAAACAGTTTGACAATGGGTAGAGTGGGGTGCTCATTTTCGCCATATCTTTCCATGTTTTCTTCGGTTTATGTTCAGGTCTTTATGTTTTTGAAGTATACTGATATTTTTATATGAAGATAACTTCACATGCAAAATATTCTTAGCTTTAAAACGTGTTTGTTTTGAGAAAAATCATCTGAAAAGTTGGATTAAAGGGTGTTTGAAATTTCCTAATGTTTTGTCAACAAGGGACACATATTCGCCGTTTTTACACATCTAATCTAAACCAAATAATTGCAGCTTTAAACAATATTTATCAAATAAATTTCATTATAGATGAATAGCAGACATTTGAAACGTGTAAAAAAACTGAAGTTTAGGGCAACAAGTCACAGAAGTACTAAGAAATACTTCTTTTAAATCGTTTTTTTCATTCAGGAAATTGGCTGAAAATCGTTGTCCATATTTCGGTTCTTTGCGGTAAGTGCCGAAATTTAGTCTCATTTTCAAAATAATCATATTTGTTATAAAAATATAATTTACCGGCATATTTCTTCCATTTCAAACATCCTTTGAAGTTTTTACACCTCAAAATCATGAAACGGCGAAATTGTGTCCATGGCGAATATGAGCGCCCCACTCTATACAATAAAGAGATGTTGTATGATTGACGCTATGAAGCAACTTTCCACCAGAGATCAAATAACATAAGCAAGTATAGGATCAACGTACGGATTTCAATAGTGAGTACATTCCATACCGTATATATATATAAACCTATAAAATATTCAGTTATTACACATTGTAAAACAATTCAAACAAAAAAACAAAAGGCAAACACAAGAACTTTCAAATATTTCTGTTGTTACGTTTTTAGACTGCTTGTAATGAACAAATAAATTTACTGCCATATTACGTGTATTATAGGGTTATTGCATGAATATTGGGGAATATTGTCCCGAGTAGACTTTTATATTGCACGAGCTTGCGAGTGCAATATATGTTCTACAAGGGACAATATTCCCCAATATTCATGCAATAACCCTTTTATTGTATAGCAATATAATATTTGAAGTAAAAATTGGTTTAAACTATAAGATTTTGTCATTGATGACGTCATGAATTTTGAACATTTATTGCACTAGTGCAATATTAGAATTTATTGCACGCTAACTTTTGGTTACTTTCTGTTGGAAATATTATATTGCTATACAATAATAATAATTATTGTATTATTTAGATTATTTCTTTGTCTTAAGGACTCAATTTAAATTAAATCAGTAATATATACAGTTCATATTCAATTGTTCACCTGATAGATCAAAAATTTATGGCAAGCTCCATAGAATTTCTTTACAAATAATAGAGACCTGTTTCTTCAGATCGCCTCTAAATAATAACGTATACTAAATCAGCGAAATGGACGCCACACTTAACTCCGAAACATACAAATGAACCAAAATTTAAAAAGACTAAAAAAGTCTAGATTTTCCTGAGTTGGGACATGCAAAAACATGCGTAATGGTTAAACATGTTATGTGAGATCTCAACCGTATATCCTATCAAACACACATTTAAATTAAAATTGAAAATGGAAATGGAAATAGGGAATGTGTGAAAGATACAACAACTCGACCATAAAGCAGAAAACGGCCGAAGATGATGGTTGTATGAAATAATTAAAGTACAAAATCTGCTAGATTGGATTTTTACAAAATTCATTTGTACACGGAAGATATAAGTTTTGATGGACGAAAGAAAGAAAAAAGTATAATGTGAATTTAATCTGTGTTGAGTAATCGTTTTGGCAGTAATTACTATCATTGGCATTGTGGTAAAATGCATCTTACTGATATTACAAGTATCATCACCTACAGACAAAATATCATACAACATTTCCGGTACAACTGATACCAAATGCCATGTATTTACTACATAAACTTTTATTAGTGTTCGGTGTTATTTTGTAATGAGTTGTCGTTTCCAAAATAATTTTCAAAAAGTCATTGGTACTTTGATGTGAAACTTACTAATAGCTTATTGGATGACCGTAAAAAAAAAGAAATCAGAAACATTAATATTAAGTTAACACAACAAAAAGGTTTGTATCAGTCTAACCATAGTACAACTATTGCCTGAAATATAACCTTCCCTTAGCCGCGATAGATTATGTTGTAAAATATCGCGAGATTTATAATAAATCATCATACTTTATACAGTACAACTGTAACAGAATACTTATTAAATGGTGTTATATCTTCAAGTTCAATCATTAATACAGATCCTCCTACAGCCATTCTAATTCAGTTGTCATTCATATCAATTCGCCCACTAGACAATACCATTTGTTTTATAACCTAAGCTTATACTTTGTCCTGTGTTAGAACAACTATGTACCTTTAACATGATTTATTAGTAGATATATAAGATAATGGTAGATAGATATTGACACTTCAATTACTTGTTCATTGATGGTTCTGTTTTATGATCTCATTTAGAAAAAAAAGTCTGTTGAACTTTCAATACAGCAGTCAACGTAGACAAGGCGCTTGATCTCTATCTTTCAGACAGCTCTTCATTCTTCCTTATTAGTTAGCCATAGTAATGAAATAAAATGTTAAATTTAGTGTTATTCAATAGATACTAAATTTGGTTTATTACAGAATATACATGAAACAGATAAGATATGTCTGTATAAAAAGACGTGTGATGGATTTATGTGGTGTTTATAGCCTTGGAGTCGACATTTCAATTTCAAACTAGTTACATATAAATGAAGATCTCAGTTAATTGCAATTCTATTCTAGAAAAAAAACCATATAGGTTTGTAGCTCTGTCATGTTGGGGGTGAAATCAATAAAATTGTTCACAAAAAGTTCATAGCCACAATAACCTTTATCATATTTAAAATAAAGGTATCTGCATTTCGATGCACTCGGAGTAACCGGTTTGTGTTGTCTCAGTAAACACTTTAAATCACTCAAAAAAACTTCATGGTACAGACAGGAATGCCATACATGTTATATAGGTTGAGGACAAAAACGCCATATTTGTAATCTCATTTACGGCATGAAAACCATGTTAGTTATCTCAGTTACAGAAATGGACATCGTGTGGGTTGCCTCAGTTACAGAAATGACCATCATGTGGGTTGTCTCATTTACGGACATGAACACCATGTATGTTATCTCAGTTACGGACATGAACACCATGTATGTTATCTCAGTTATGGACATGAACACCATGTATGTTATCTCAGTTACGGACATGAACACCATGTATGTGATCTCAGTTACGGACATGAACACCATGTATGTTACCTCAGTTACGGACTTTAACATCATGTATGTTATCTCAGTTACGGACATGAACACCACGGTGTTAACTCAGTTACTGACATGAACACCATGTATTTTATCTCAGTAACGGACATGACCATCATGTATTTTATCTCAGTAACGGACATGAACACCATGTATGTTATCCCAGTTACGGACTTGAACACCATGTATGTTATCACAGTTACGGACATGAAAACTACTTTTTTTAATCTCAGTTACGGACATGCACATTATTTTCGTTATCTTAAAAAATAAATACTTTTGATCTTTTATCTCAGTTACGGACATGAACACCATGTATGTTATCTCAGTAACGGATATGAACACCATGTATGTTATCTCAGTTATGGACATGAACACCATGTATGTTATCTCAGTTACGGACATGAACACCATGTATGTTATCTTAGTTACGGACATGAATACCATGTATGTTATCTCAGTTACGGACATGAAAACCATGGTGTTAACTCAGTTACGGACATGAACACCATGTATGTTATCTCAGTTACGGACATGATCACCATGTATGTTATCTCAGTTACGGACATGAACACCACGTAGGTTATCTCAGTTACGGACATGAACACCATGTATGTTATCTCAGCTACGGGCATGAAAACCACTTTTTTAATCTCAGTAACGGACATGTACATTATTTTCGTTATCTAAAAAAATAAATACTTTTGATCTTTTAAAACATCTGTTTTATTATATGATGTTTACAAAACAAAGTCCCCTGTCTGTCTTTTACCGGAATTTGAAGTTAGAACCAAAGTAGTTTCTAGAACACATAAGCTACCATGATGTAGACACATTTGAATCATTTATACGATACACATTTGCATGACAATGGACATTACACAAACATGCCGTTTCATGAACAATTAAACGTCAAAAATAGCTTTTATTAAATAAATTCCAGTCCATGAAACTGCAAATGCAATCAATTGCTAAATATAAACGATGTCATATTATATAATTCTTTGAAGCTGTAGATATCGGAAACATTTATCATTGTTTTATAATGAAGTTTGAAGAACTGAGCCCCGCATTTAGATTATTGGCGTAGACATGAAGAGACGGAACATGTTAGTTAAGACAACTGTTATTCCGCTTTATATAATGTCTATTAACCTAATTATTGCAGGTGAAGGAAATTAAAAGAACATTGGGGGAAGTCTTATTCACTCCAATTGTACTAAGCTGTGGCGGATCCATAACTGTTTCCAAAAGGTGTGTGGGAGGGGGATTACTTACTACATCATAAGAAGGGTACAACAGTCATGCATCAGTGATTCCATATATAATCAGAATTTTTTTTCCCACAAAAGAGGGGGTCCCTGGATCCGCCTATGCTACTGTATGACCCGAAAGTGAAACTAGTCAGAATCACAAGAACTCCAAACGTAGTGAGACCTTGTTCTAACAAGGAAGCATTTCCTGCTTAGTTTGTATCTCCTTTCATTTAAGATTATTGAAGTTATTTTAAAAAAAATTGATATTTTATTCCGGTAATATACCTTAGCTTTAAATAAATTTAGTATATGTGATATAAATGGCAATGAGACAATTAACCAGTAGAGTCCGAAAAAAAAATATTAGTCCACTATGAATAGAGTTCTTTTAATTGCTATTATAAGCACAGTTAAATTCACTTTTAGCTTAAAACGAGTTAAACATCTAGCGCTAAAATGGGCTATATACTTTGGCGCTAAAACATCCGTTTTTTTCTACCCGCTAAAATGTCCTTCCTGTTTCAAACGTCAGAACCATTCTTTTGTTTGACTTTGTCACATTGATTTTAAGTACGTGAAAATTGTAAGTCAAAGTCGTATGATATCGATGAAAACTTTAAACAATGAACGATCAACTATTTTTAGTAGAGGGTGAAACCTATCTATATTTTAAGTTCTTACAAGCGTAATCTTTTTCCGTACATATATATAACGTTATCGAGCATTTCTTCTATCTCAATCTAAGCACAATTATGTTATTCGTAAAACCTATATGCACTTTGTTATGTAATGCTTGCAACTTAAGGGTTGTCAATCAACGAGAAAAAATAGATATTCTATAATCATTATATAATACTTGACCTTTCCTTATCATCTTCAGCGATGCTTCGGAAAAAAATGAATGATTGATTGTTCAGTTTTACGCGTCGTGAAATTTAGGTATCTTAACAATTATAGAATGTTGTGATCACAAAACATGTTAGCAAAGTTTTAACATCTAGTATTGCTATGTTGTTGATTGGGAGGGGTATCTAGTACTTTGACTTAATAGGTTTGGCTCGGTTCATATTTATAAAATTGTGTCAATTTATAAAAAAATATATAGTACGTACGGATTTTTATAACAGTTTAAAAGCGACTAAAGCAAGTGAAACTACGTGTGAATATAAAAATAAATATATCAGTTACTTTAAAATTTTCCTAGATACAGTAATTATATATTCTGTAGAAAGAAGTACCAAAATTTTTGAATAGTTTATAACTAAAGATTGCCTTTTTTTCTCAAAATTGTGTGCTACGGCTTTAAGTTAAACTTGATATTGTCACTATAACTAAAAAGTGGGTTGACATGTCTTTCTGCCAGCTAATGCAATGTTAATAAGCACTAACGCTATGAAAAAGAGGCAAAATCCTACAGCAGTTGTGATGAACAAGAGTTATTGGTAAAGTCTACATAAAGACACATTGCATCTGTGCACGACATTAAATAAACTACCACATCTTCCTATATCTATGAAGTACCAATAAATTTATTGCAGTTTGCCTAACAAACGGCAAATTTCTAATGTTCACAACAAGTAAGTTCTGTAAACTACAACAATCGGAAGAAAGAAAACATTTTCTTAGCGGGACGATGGTAGAAAGTAACGAACGGCGTGAAAGTAAACATGTTTCGAACTTGGCGAAGATAGAAAAGTCAAAATATCACCTGAAAAGCTTCTGAAGCATATAGGCAAAATTTTGATTTAAAATAATTTCAGAATCTTCCTAGACTGTTACAAAGTGTTTCAATTGGTAGAGAGCATGACGCTCATTATCGGACAAGTAACTCCTTACACTATGCACATTTTAATCGCTTCTTTCAAAAAGTTTATAAGATCGATTTAATGTTCTTCACTTATATAACATGTTCTAACAATTACCTAGTATCTGAACCATGTCAAGGAATTAATCAAACCATGTCAATTTTTGATATATCGCTTTAATCGCTTATATAAAGTCTCTTTTTAAAAGAAACACGTGTCTGACATACACAATTTTACGATGAGTTTATTGTTGCTATCTTTTATCAGTTTTATCGTGTCTTTAAAACGATTTGATGATTTATGTTAAAGCGATGTTTTAGGGCATAGTTTGTTATTGATGTCTTTATAAGTTATCCCGGAATTTATAGTCTTTAATCCTTTTTAATTCCAATTTATTTTATTATAAGTAATTTCAAAAGTTTTTATTCCTTCCGGATTTAAACATTAAAACGAAGTTCCTTAATGATATTCTTTTATCTTTCTGAGTTCTGATAAACTTGTGAAAGTATCCGTTATAGCATGAGAAAATCTATAATCCTTCGATACATCAGACTGAGTGTTTCAAAGTTTGAATTTTTGAATTTTTGAAGAAAACATAAGTTTAAACTGGGCTTTTTCCTTAACGTCAAGTAATTATAGATTGGTACTTTGCGTTTTTTTGTCTTTTATGGTCTTTGTTGTTCTCATCAATCTGAAGAGTCAACCCTTTTCCAATTTATTTGTACAGTTTGTTCCTTTGTTGTGCTAGTACATCATTGTCCCAGGTTATATGAAAGTTAGGCGTTCAAAAAAATATTTTACCGTTCCACGTTATTTATGTGCATGTTCCAAGCCAGGAGCCTGTAATCTAGTGGTTGTCGTTGGTTGTTGTTTACCGTATCATTTTTACAAATGTTGTTTTATATATTAATCAGGCTGTTACTTTTCTGTTTGGAATTGCTTTCCATTTTTTGTAATCTCGAGAAGTTTTATGAGTTTTGCTCATTGCTGATGTTCAAACAGTAACCTACATTGTTCTCTAGTCTTTTGTTGATTGCATGCGCGTAGCTACGTTTACGTCAAAACGCCCGGGCGTACACTTGAATTTTGAAAATAAAACAAATAATCGACATAAAATAAGAAAAACTGGTCAAAAGCACATCAGTCTTGTGCTTCTTTTTTCAATGGATTGTAATTTTGAATAAAAAGGGACTAAATTTACTCAAATAGATCACTTAATATATTTATTCGAATCTTTTGTAAAAGTCTGAATCTACTATGAATTCTACGTACTTTTCTTATATTTAAAGCAATTCACTATCTGCTCAGATTCGATATGCTGTTTGTATTTTTGTCGAGCCTGTGATTTATGTCCCAAAAGCGAGACAAAGCGGTGTCAATATTTAGGTTCCGAATGTGGATAAAGTCTTTTGAATGACTCTCCGTGAAATTTTACGAAAGTTGGACAGAAACTGTTCATGGTCAAAAGAGTAGTCAGAGCAATAGAATAATGCAATTATATCATTCTTTAATTTTCCCACATTTTAAGGACAAAATGTATTTCTTTCTGCAATTAATAAGTGGTCGCAGTTTGGGCTTACATTTTGTTATTTCTCAATTACATTAACTACTTGTCGAACCTTCATCGAATTTTATGAAAATGCCGAAGAAGCTTTTTCTATGACTAATGTCTAAAGCTAAAATTTTGAAATCATTTGTTTTCGTTCATTTTTCTGTTCTTTTCTGATAGACAGATAGCCGGACTCTTCTTTACGCAATTAATTGTTTTACATGCTTAATTTATAAAACCTTCATAGATTGTCGTGATTTATTCCAGACCCAGAAAAAAATATCAAAAGAAAATTTTAGATTTTTTTTTTAAATCCCTTTAAAGGAATGATAAATTGATTCACTTTTTGTGGGAAGAAATCCTAGGTGTTCCAGAATTTTTTTTATATTGCTCCTCTAAGAAATATTTTTTTTCGTGTTCATTAAAAGGTGCTTTTGTCGATTGTATGCTCACTCACGACACCCTTTAAACTTATTTAAAAGTAATATTGGTTTGGACTTTTTCTCTAAAACCAATGACTATTAGGCTAGCTTCCAGTTTAATACGATGAATAAGTTAACATATTACAAAATTTAACCAAAACAAATAAACCATTTAGATTCAAAAGTATGTTGCTATCAATGATTTTTTACTGACAGGAATCATTATGGTACATTCTCGATAGCTTTCCCTTTCGAACCCACTACCAGCAGGTGCTTTAACATTGAGCGGTTGGAACCCCTCATATCCCTCGCCAAGCTTCGGGCGTACACGTAAAAATGACCCAGCTACGCCACTGGATTGTTGACTCATTTAAAATCAAACTAGTTCATATATCATTTTTGTTTGTAGTAATAGTAATGTTATAAGTTTAACTTTTGAAATAAGCATTGAAACCCCATGATGTTTATTTCCCGTTAAGCTTGCATGTGTCTCCATAGGTATATAAACCGTCTGACCGAATATGAAACGATAAATATAGATTTTCTAACACGCTTTTTAATAGGAAATTCAAAAACAGTGTTGCTTAATCTTTTGTGTATATTTCCTTTCGCTTATTCATTTATTTTCAATCAATCCTGTCGAGTTTTGTCATATCAACTAGATTATTATGGAAGATATATATCCTTATATCAGAAGCTAATTTTGTAATTAATATTCATTTAGTATAAGTCAGTTACGTCAAATTTAATCAGAGCTCGTTCGTACTTTTGTAAAGAATAAAGTTGAAACATGTTTCACTCGAAAAAGAAACGTTTTGCCTCGTTCCATTATGTTCCCTTTTGAAAAATAAAATTTCTTAATCGATTTGAAAAAAATCCTGTAAGAGTTGATTCCAAAGTTCTTTAACATGCAGGAAGCGTTGAACTCGGGAGAGATCCGTTTGCGCCAAAAATGCGTCATTTTGCGTCACAACTTTTTTTTTGCGCCACATGTTTTAAAATTAGATGGTTTCATTTGCGCCTAAAATAAAACATACGATTGCGCCAGTTAAAAGAAAATTACTTCCTTACTCCTTTTTTTAATGTATGTAGTAGCTTTTAACTTCTTTTTATTGTCCAAAAACACAAAAATTGAAGGATGAAATCCATAAAATAGTTAATAATAGTTCATAATAATAATAAAGCCCATACGCATGGTGGGAACAAAGCTATTTTCTATATTGGCATATCTTTGTTAAGCAAAGCAATAAGTTTTATTCTCTCTCTGTACATTGACTGTCTAATGCTGCTTAAGTCATTTGATTCTCTTCAGAAACTCGTCTTTATGGTGAAATATCTCCTAACATGTGATACCTTTTGGGGCAAAAATAAGAATACATATATAGTAATAATTAATATTTATGATAGTTATATGTACAGGTAAATTGGCGCAATTGATACATTTTGAAAATAAAATTTGGCGCAAATGATACCCCTGAAAAACAGTAATTGGCGCAAAAGGACTGCTGCCTTGAACTCAACCCACGCTAAATTTCGGATTTAATGTCTAAAATCTTACCGGATATTGTACAATATTACTATACCAAATTCAACCCTTTAGGTATTGATAAAATCAAAAGGAATACTTTTTTACTTCAATTTCGCTAGTATATGACGAGGAGGGTTACGTCGTATCATAACCCTTGGCTAGCGAAGATAGTTCCAAAAGTCAACACAATGTAAGTTTAAAATACCGAAAATATTATTCAATGTTCTTTTGAGTTGTTACAAATTAATGGTGTCTAAACTTGTAAGAAAAATGTAGTCGGTAGAAGAAAGGAGAATAAATGTAGCGGTCAACGTAAACAGTGGACAATATTTCGCGACATATGGATGTATTTATTTTTAATTCTATCAGCGTATAATAAACCAAAAATATCAGTTTGATTTTAATAATCAACAGACGCTATTTACTTAGGTGGTGAGATGAACTAAAATAAACTTCGTCATATCCCCCAAATCAAATCTATATTGAGTCGGTTTCTACATTTTGTGAATTAATTGATATCGAATTTCAAAAATAAAATGTATGAATGACATTTTCAATCAATATCTAGAAGAAGAAAAAACGATCCAATCGGCATTTGAATTGCATGTTCAGCGAAAATTATATTTTAGTGTGGAAATTTATGCTGATATAAATCAAATTTCCAAAATAATTTATTTAATCATCGCTTCCTGTTTATTTGGATATTTGTCAATCATTCAATCAACATGATCAACACTCGGTAATTGAAATAAACAAGATATCAAATTCACGTTTAAAGCTAGTTAAAGAAGCGTGCTCCGTGCGTGTACTGTTTACTTTACCTCGATCACTTCCGGATTATTACCATAACGAGGCTATTGCTGGCCGAAGGGTAAATGTGACCAACATTTTGAAATACACGTTTTAATAGGAACTTTAAATGACAATTTACATTTAGTATGCTGTGTATAGCTCTCAATAATTACTGAAACTAATGTTTCATCTCCACCAGGCAAAGTTTACCTCTAACAAACGACGCTATATGATTCAATTATTTCACATGCTCTCTATCGATGTGGTCTCCAGCATATACGTAGGAAGTTTTTGTTAACATGTTCTGATTTGGAATATTGGTAAAAATGGCAAAGATTGGTTTCAAATTGCATTGTCGCTATTTTCATTTTGAAATATTAGATTCATTGCGGTTTGGGCTTTCTTCTTTTAATGCCAATGTCTATAATACGACGCCATATTACAGTCATAAATGTTTTGACTTGTTTAAGGACATCATGAAAATTAGAACATTCGAATCAGCAAACCCGAATGTTTTGCCAACCAACGCAAAGTAGAGGATATAAAAAAAGAATAACATGCTGTTATAATGGCAAATTTATATATGGGGGTAAAATAAAAGCCACAATTTGGCGCCGAAATAAGTATTGTTTGTTGAACTATCTGAATTAAATACTCGCAATGTTTTACTAACTGTTTGTTAAATAAATGAAAATCAAGTTTGAAAACATTTCGTAAATTGTAGTTATTCTAGACAACAAGGAACAAGAAAGATTATTAAATTAAAGGGGGAACAAGAAAGATTAGTAAATTAAAAATATGGCCTTGTATCAAGATTATTGTAGTTTTTTCATTTCCTGTTTTTGCTAAATCTTGTTCCCCCAGAACGTATTAGGCCTCTTCAAAAATCTAGCCATTGTCTACGCATTAAATTAAAAAAATGAAAAATTGTGAAATACTTTACAGATAAAGGCAACAGTAGTATACCGCTGTTCAAAACTCATAAATCCATGGACAAAAAACAAAATCGGGGTAACAAACTAAAACCGAGGGAAACGCATTAAATATAAGAGGAGAACAACGACACAACACTAAAATTTAACACACACAGAAACGGACCAAGCATCAGACAAAATCCCAGGAGAATAACAAATATAACATTAAAACCAAATACATGAATTTGGGATAGACAAATACCGTGACACGTCTTATCGCAATGTGAAATTACACTCAAAAATAAGAGAAAACAAACGACGCAACGTTAAAATGTAACACACACAGAAACGAACAATAATATAACAATAGCCATATTTCTGACTTGGCACAGGACATTTTTTAAAGGAAAAAATGGTGGGTTGAACCTGGTTTTGTGGCATGCCAAACCTCGCACTTTAATGGCAATGTTAAATATAACATTGAAATGACAACATAATATTACAGGACTACAATTCAAATAAATAGGAGAACGTATTAGACAAAGAAACACATGACTAATGGATAACAAAAAGCATCAGGTTTAAAATTCAATACGCCAAAAACACGCCTCGTCCACACAAGACTCACCAGTGACGCCCAGATATAAAAGATCGAAAGTAACCTTAAGTGGATTTGGCTTTTACATTAAGATTCCATTTTTCCATTTTTTCAGACATTATAGCTCAGCACTTGAGTGGGTACTTATACATCATAGATTTTCAATTTTTGTTTGACAAGAACTGTTCATGATGAAGGTAAATCCCAAAAAGCGTTTCGGACGCTTACAATTTATAACGTGGTATTTTCATTTATTTGTAGACAAACTCATCATAGATACAAGTACCGGAAATTTTACATTTGCGCCAGACGCGCGTTCCGTCTATAAACGACTTATCAGTGCGCTCGAATAAAAAAATGTAAAAAAGAGCAAATAAAGTACGATGTTGATGATCATTGAAGACTAAAATTTCCTAAAAGTGTTGCCAAATAAGGCTTAGGTAAACTACTCCTGAGGTAGCAAAGCCTTAGTATTTCAAACATTCAGAGTTTTATAAACAGTTAATTTCTAACTATGACCATATATCAATGATAATTCATGTCAACACGGAAGTGCTGACTACTGGGCTGGTGATAGACAGTGAGTTGGTAGCGCTGGAATGAACTGTAATTACCAGATGGTATCATAAGCTTAGTAGTCAGTCTAGCCGTACTGTTCTGACATGATGTATAACATACCTTTCGTTTGATGTGTTTGAACTTTTGATATTGCCATTTAATAAGGGACTTGTCTATATGAATTTACATTGGAGTTCGGTATTTTTGATATTTTGCTTTATTCTTCAACTGTCCGTTCATAAATTTAGAGATTATTATGAAACTAAGGTTCTACCTACCACAGGCAAAGTTGACTCTACAAGATAGTTTTGACTTTGATCTTATAACTCTTTTGGTCATATATGATATAGCTCTTCACAGATTTATACATTCTTGGTTATGAACTAAATACGTTTGGCTTTTAGTTTTTCTGATGAAGGTAAATTCCCAAAAGCGGTTCTCACCCATACAATTTATTTATTATTATTATCATTTGTTAAAGCTCTGGGTCGATAGCATTCCTAGTGAATTGTTGTTTCCCTAAGACAAAATTACATCAGTAGCCAGCGCTAAGCTCCTGAAATTCTGTATTCTATATCTTAAGTTGTTTCTTTAATTGTCAGTTCATAGTTTCAAAAATTATTATGGTTCCAACTCCATCATGCAAAGTTGACCGTAGATAGTTTTGGCTATTTCTAGGTCCCTTTTGATCAAAGACATGTAACTCTTCATCTGTCTTTCAATTCAATTTTTTTTACTTTGAAATGAAGGCTGATCCGAACGCATACACTTTAAGACGTGTTTCATTTTTGTAGTGCTGGGAAGACAGCACTGCTGGTGAGTTTTTAAACACCGAGGGTATATATCGACTCATTAGTCATTGCTTCGGAACAAGCATAATTTTTAACAAACCGTTCTTAGAAATTATTAAGAACCAACGACAAAACTGACCCTGGATGGATTAAGCTATTATTTTCAGATACCTTTTGGTCATATTGAGCTATTCATGTGTTTAAGTTCTTATGCATCTTTGACATACATTTTTTTTTATCTTAGCATTCCAGACGACGCGGTTCGGACGCTGAAATCTATAATTTAAAGTGTTATTTTATTTATTTTCTATATACTAAGAACTAATTTGATATATTTTGACAATATTATTGAAATATTGTATAAGGATTTTAATATAATTAAATAAATAAATATGTGATGCTCTCTCTCTCTCTCTCTCTCTCTCTCTCTCTCTCTCTCTCTCTCTCTCTCTCTCTCTCTCTCTCTCTCTCTCTCTCTCTCTCATAATAACACTTGTTTGCATGGAAGTTCTGTACTAATTAACTTAATTAATTGATCTCAATAAATAAAATTAAATCAGTCTTACCTAATTCCTTTAAAAATTCATCAAAGTTTTCACTGCGATCTAATTTCCATTTACCACAAAGTTGAGCTTTTATTTCATCAAGAGCCATGTTTCAAAACCAAGAAATCTTGATTGGAATTCGTCCTCCTTCCATTAAATATTCTCGGACAGATTAATATTAATCATTAGAAAAAAAAGTTGCATTAATCAGCTATGTCGATATCAGCAGTCAAAAGCTAATTCTTAATACAAACACCATCTAAAGTTAGATTTCCGCTAATCAATGCACAAATGCTATCGGCTAAGTACTCGATCATCAAAAGTTATTTACCAATAAATAGGCAACGAAATGTCAATTATTTAAACATTCACACCTACTGTTGAGTGATGTGTTTTGTGTCTGTTTCATTTAAGCATCAAATACTAATTAGGTTTTATATGCTGATGTAATTTTTATTAAGGTGTGAACAACGTCGAAGTGACTTTATGGTCCCAGTGATTCCAACGTCTGACGGATTGATTAGGTTCCCACATAGATATACTAAAGTTTTCTTTATTTGCTTATGAACCAGATGGGGACAGTTTTTTTATGGAAGCTAGAAATACTTGTTATTACGGATGAAGCAATTAAAAGTAATTGTTCTTTATTTGGAAATCGGTCAAGATAACGCTAATTTAGCTCTAATATAGACTGCTTTATGGGTTATGAAAACATCAACATACTTCAAAATTAATTTGACCAAATACTAAACGAAAAAAGAATAACAAAAAATGACCGACAAAGAAACAGTAGGAACAAACAATGAGAAGAGATATTGGCATGTCAACATAAATCTGATCTAAACGAACGAAACGATGTTTATATATATAAAAAGGCCATTATTGTGTTAACCAAAATACTAAAATATTCTAGACCCAATCAACATAGTCTTTACAGGATGAACAAGGAGTTTTTTTCATTATCAATTATTTTTATATAACCACGTGTAATGGAAAACTATTTAATGAATGTAATCAATGTTTTCCAACAGAAACATGTTGTATAATATATTAAACACCTGCAAACGTGTTTATATAATTATTTAAAGTCTGGGACCTCGTCTGATTGTCTTAAGTTTTATCTCGATGACTGTGTCATTAAAGGGGTTTTCATGTACAGGACAGACCTTTTTTTTAAATAGTTTCCATTTATGATAATAAAGTTCTGAACTAGGATTTAATTCCTATAGAGCTTGGCTTATTATATACCATTGGTTATTGTTGACAACCTGATTCCGTCATAACCTTTTTTTGGTTCTTTTGTCTTTGGCCTATCTCATATGGGTCGTTTTCAAAAAATGTCGAATTTTCAGTACACCCATGCTAACTTTTTTATTTCTAATGGAAATTTCAGTTGTAATGGTTTAAATGAAAGCTTGTCGGATTTGTGATTCAGAACATTAATAATAAACACACCTTACATCTATTTTGATAAGATTAAACTGCATTTAAGACCCATTTTGGGGGTATTTGTCTGCGTACAGTGTCAGAAAAACACATTTCAAATGATTTTTTTGCGATTTTCTGATCGCCTTGATATCTACAAAAGGGACTTTTTAAGAACGTTAAATATTATTCTAACGAAAATTCGTAGCTTCTATATCACTGTATGTAACATATTATCTACAAACTAAATTGAATCTGCGTACAGGAGGTTCATGTCTTTCCTGTTACCGCTACTTATATCAGCCGTGAAATTAATCTCCCTATGAATATTGAATCAGTCAGTGTTGATTTCAAAAGTGCAAAGTAATCTTTACATTTAAAACGCCTCGTTTCTTGAACGACAGTGTAGAGAAAAGAAATTTCAAGACATTTAGTGAAAAAAATATAGCGTACTTTTTTTATGTCTATGCTGTTACCACCAATTTTGATTAAATACACCAACAGTATATTTGTAAAAAGTGCAATAACGTGTTGGAAATCAAATTCACAATAGAAAAACATAATCACTTCTCCAAAGGGAGTAGTTATTTCACAACAGCAATCAAAAACGAAGAAATTTGTCTATCCTGTTATGTCTATCCTGTTACTATGGTTGCTATGGTTACAGTAACAGCATAGACAATTGTAGACAAAAACGTCGTTAATTTTTTTATCTTAACATATAGGTGCAAAACGAATGAAATATTTCGTTGTTTGAAGTCATCTTCAGGTTATAACGTCTTAATCTTCCCAATTAAGCATTCGCAGGTGCAATACTGATATCGGTAACAGGATAGACAAAAAGGTAACAGGATAGACTTTTATATAGTAATATATCAGAAACGTACGTTCCTGTTACCAATGAAATATAGAGAAAAGTAAACTAACTTATGAGGGATTTACTTGATGTTGGGTTTATCTGAAAGGGTGAAAAAATGCCGAACAATATAAATTGCTATCTTAGACTTGCATTACTGGTGCTAATTTTTACAACCTTTGAAAACCAATTTTTAGAGGCATTTTTCAGTACAACCTGGAAAATTGGCAAATTATCTATTATATTACAGAATGAATATATATAGAAGTTTATTCTCTTGAAAACCATCTAATTGTCTACGTAAAACAAGCTTAACATTTTATCTTAACCTTTTCTTAATAACCCAAAATTTCTTTTGAAAATGGTAACAGGATAGACAAAATAATGTACCACCGATCAAAAAATGTTATAACATATTCTTTGTATGACATCATTAAGATTGCATCTTCTAATATGTTGTTCTTAAAGTACTGTTTGTTATGATTTGCTTATGTAGAGGGTTGTTTGATTAAGTAACTTTTAATAATTTTTTCAATTTCAAAATTCGACATTTTTTGAAAATGGCCCATATACGTGTACCCTACATCGCTTCTTAATAATGTTCAAAATGACTCATTGACCTAGGAGACCACAAGTATAGTATAGCAAATGATTTTTTTTCTAAAGTCTAGTTTATTTTGAAATGTTGAAAAATTCGAAACACTAATGTTTTGTATCATTGCAATAGACTGTCGAGACCGTATTTCGCACACAATTTCTCAATTTGAAAGTTTTAATGCTCTTTAAATCGTGTTTGATTTCCCCTTCCTACCGTTTCGTTTCGAGCGCCCTTGGTTAGTAATATGTAAATATTACGCGCGTCTGGCGAAGACAACTAAAAGTATGGTATCTTTTAAGAATTGTTTTAAATAGCAATGTTAAACTTGATATAAAATTGAGAATGAAAATGGGGAATGTGTCAAAGAGACAACAACCCGACCATAGAATGTTTATCTGCTTTAATTTTCTTACAAAATTGTAAAACAAATCCTACATTGTCTCCCGGCCTTCCTTGGTAATATTTCGTGATCACTGTATGTGATGTTCCTGGACCGGCTATTTACAAACATTTAATTTGATAATCTGATTCAAACTAGTAACACTTCTATATCCTACTTGATGCATTACTGTACATGTTTAGTTCATAGGTCAACTAGATCTTAGGACCTACTTTGTCCGTAGGTTGAATTTATTATTAGATCAACTTGTTTTTGTCTAGTAAAATATACATATAGGAACTATTATAATGCCTTCATTCAGATACAACAAAAGCGTTAAATATTGCCATCAAATTATTTTTCATTACAAATGCAAAATCTAATGAAAGCGTTTTCAAGATTACGTGACAGCGTAGGATATATATATATATATATATATATATATATATATATATATATATATATATATATATATATATATATACAACTCGTCTAAACATCAACCCAACAATGTAAGATCTATATATATATATTATCAAAGTGCATACGTAGTAATCATATTTTATTTATACTTGAAATACACAAGACGTCATAGAAGGCAAAATATCAATCAATTATTCAATTTAAATATGATTTACCCTACATCTTTTACATGCAAATCGTATTATACTCGAATTTTACATCGCAATGGATAATCGGAATCACCCAAATTCGTTTGATCTCCGCAAGTGTTGTAATGCAATTGGAAATAGCCACCACCTGGGATTCAACTCGTGTCTTTAAATAATCTGTTCTCCACTGTTTGAAAACCTTTGAGTATTCAACCCATTCTGGCGCAACTGTTTTTCCTAACATTATCTTAGCTCAGTTCACTATTTCAAGACGCCTACACGTCCGTCAATAACTTCTTATGCAACACATTTTGATATCTATATGTTTGAAATTGAAAACTGCATGCTATTCTAACCAATGACAACCATACAATGTTTACCGATAGATGACTCAGTTTTGTGTAATATGTAGATTATCTAATAAAAGGTTTGGCTGTAATCAATAAAAGAAAACGAAAGGATGCATTGAAAATAGTCCCTTATAAATTCAATCCGAAAACTGCACCTTTCATTTCGTATACAAAAATAATACACATTCACAAAAGATTATTTTATTCGCATCGGTTTTGGTTTTATTCAGATGTAGTCTTGCCGAGAAAGCACGTTATAACCGGAGATCCTTGGTATGTATTGTACCGATGTTCAAAACTCGTAAATTGATGAAGTGAATACGATACAGTTTTTATCCCGTATTTACATTTTGATGAAAATTTCCATATAGACTATTGTTTACCTGATTAAATCAAATATGTAATAACAAATATACCTTCATGTGATACTTTTTGAGTAAAATTAGTCGAAATTTCAGATATTTACTCATAATTAGGATTTGTGGACGTATTTTTTCTTTCAACAGAAATACATAACTTTTTTGTTTTAAAAAATAAATAGAAGCTGTTTTTTTGTTAATTATTTGTAATTTCTGTTCCTTATAAATGGCCTATAAATTTACACATTTTATTTTTCCAAATTACTCATATTTATCAAATGTTCATGATTGTAGAAAAAAAGTCAATTTTTGCTGTACATTTATCAAATTTAAAAAAAATGCACTATTTACGTTTTCAGGAAAATTGTTACAAATAATCTTCATACGTAATCAAACCAAATTTCATTTTTAAAAAAAGAAGGGTGTTTTCAAGTTAAATACGTTCGAATAATATAAATCAGTCGAAAGATGCATCTTTTCCCGATATGTCAAAGTTTGACGTCGCGAAAATAACATTTTACGTTAGGAACGTCATTACGTCCCCTGTAACTATATCGTATGCCCTTAAGATTACAAATCATGGTAACAAAACAAAACTTAATGTAATCGATTGGAATCCAATAGAGCAAGAATGCGTGTTCATCGAATTTTACATCGCAATGGATAATCGGAATCACCCAAATTCGTTTGATCTCCGCAAGTGTTGTAATGCAATTGGAAATAGCCACCACCTGGGATTCAACTCGTGTCTTTAAATAATCTGTTCTCCACTGTTTGAAAACCTTTGAGTATTCAACCCATTCTGGCGCAACTGTTTTTCCTAACATTATCTTAGCTCAGTTCACTATTTCAAGACGCCTACACGTCCGTCAATAACTTCTTATGCAACACATTTTGATATCTATATGTTTGAAATTGAAAACTGCATGCTATTCTAACCAATGACAACCATACAAAGTTTACCGATAGATGACTCAGTTTTGTGTAATATGTAGATTATCTAATAAAAGGTTTGGCTGTAATCAATAAAAGAAAACGAAAGGATGCATTGAAAATAGTCCCTTATAAATTCAATCCGAAAACTGCACCTTTCATTTCGTATACAAAAATAATACACATTCACAAAAGATTATTTTATTCGCATCGGTTTTGGTTTTATTCAGATGTAGTCTTGCCGAGAAAGCACGTTATAACCGGAGATCCTTGGTATGTATTGTACCGATGTTCAAAACTCGTAAATTGATGAAGTGAATACGATACAGTTTTTATCCCGTATTTACATTTTGATGAAAATTTCCATATAGACTATTGTTTACCTGATTAAATCAAATATGTAATAACAAATATACCTTCATGTGATACTTTTTGAGTAAAATTAGTCGAAATTTCAGATATTTACTCATAATTAGGATTTGTGGACGTATTTTTTCTTTCAACAGAAATACATAACTTTTTTGTTTTAAAAAATAAATAGAAGCTGTTTTTTTGTTAATTATTTGTAATTTCTGTTCCTTATAAATGGCCTATAAATTTACACATTTTATTTTTCCAAATTACTCATATTTATCAAATGTTCATGATTGTAGAAAAAAAGTCAATTTTTGCTGTACATTTATCAAATTTAAAAA
This sequence comes from Mytilus edulis, assembly GCF_963676685.1. Classification (NCBI taxonomy): domain Eukaryota; kingdom Metazoa; phylum Mollusca; class Bivalvia; order Mytilida; family Mytilidae; genus Mytilus; species Mytilus edulis. Next base: position 78,270,416 of record NC_092349.1, read on the forward strand.
AAATGCACTATTTACGTTTTCAGGAAAATTGTTACAAATAATCTTCATACGTAATCAAACCAAATTTCATTTTTAAAAAAAGAAGGGTGTTTTCAAGTTAAATACGTTCGAATAATATAAATCAGTCGAAAGATGCATCTTTTCCCGATATGTCAAAGTTTGACGTCGCGAAAATAACATTTTACGTTAGGAACGTCATTACGTCCCCTGTAACTATATCGTATGCCCTTAAGATTACAAATCATGGTAACAAAACAAAACTTAATGTAATCGATTGGAATCCAATAGAGCAAGAATGCGTGTTCATCTTCATGATCTTGAACAATGAACAAGGTGTTAACTAAATGCATGAAATATTGAAACTCCGAATATCTAGAAAAAAACACTTCAGGTTATTAAAATGTAAAATAACAAAAATACAAATTCCTCGGAAAATTCAAGACGGAAAGTCACCTAATAAAGGCAACAGTAGTATACAGCTGTTCGAAAGTCATACATCGATTGAGAGAAAACAAAGCTAACAAGCTAAAACTGAGGGAAACACATCAATTTTAAGAGGAAAACAACGAAACTATAGAAACACTAAAGTGCAACAAAAAACCAAACGACAATGTAACACACACGGAAACGAACTATAAGAGAGCAACTGCAATTTTCCTGTACAGAATATTTTAATAAACAAAAAAATGGTGTGTTGAACCTGGTTTTGTGGCTAGCCGAACCTCGCGCTGTTATAGCAATTTTAAATATAACACTAAAAGGACAACATAACATGACAGGACTACAGTACAAATAAATACAAGAACATTCAGGACAGAGAAAAACACAAATAAATAATGCAATAATTCATTTCGACGACGTGCTAATAGCTATCAAAGGTTCCAGGCGTATAATTTTATACGTCAGATGCGCGTTTCATCTACATAAGACTTATCAGTGACAATCAGGTTAAAATATTCAGAAAGCCAAACAAGTAAAAATTTAAAGAGCGGTGATGGCCCAACATTTCAAAAAGTTGTTCAAAATACGGCTTAGGTTATCCATGCCTGGAATAAGAAAGCCCTTTAGTATTTAAAATAATTCATACTTTTGCAAACAGTCAATTTATATGAAAAAAAAACCAAACCCCCAAAAAAAATAACATATGATTGATATTCATGTCAACTCCAAAGTGCTGACTTACAACAGGATAAAAACGAATAGCAAAATTTAAAGCTCAAAAACATCGAAAAATGGAAAACAACTGTGATATTTATGAATTGCTACATGTATTCCTCAAGTACACAATGTTTTATAGCTAGGTAAACCTTTTACTTGTATAACAGTCACATAAAATTCCATTGCATATATTAATGGGTACAGTTGCAAACTCATGAACATTATTCAAGCGCGATATAGATGAATCTAGGTATCTGAACAGATAAAATATATTATATCATGCATTTAGAAATCCATTTAAAATTGGCGATGATTTTTTTTTTAATTCTAAATAATAATCATAATTGAAAAGTATGATGTGCTTTACACACATGGGTTTCGAGTGATCGATTATCTAATCACGACACGTGTGTTGTTTTTGAAAAAAAAAATTCGGCAAACCATATGTAAACTCTACTCGTCTATTCGTCATACTCAATTTAAAAAAAAATCTAACAATCTTTTCTTTAAACAAAACAATGGAGAAAAAAAAATGTCATTGTGTCTGTATTTGTGAAGTATCACAACGAGTCTAAGAACATTAATGAATAAGCAAGACATCATTAAAATGCTTGATCTTTCAAACGAAATTGAATGTGTCGAGTTTTTTCAAATGATATTTCAACTAACAGACGATATTCCAATAGGTGCTGATTACGAAAATCTTTTGGCATACTTTTATACATTCATTTGAAGAAGAATTCATACGACAATTTATCAACGTCAAGAAGAAAAAGCTCTTTGCCAAGTTCTGTTTTGTCACGTTCCATTCTGTACTTTTACTGTTTATAAAATGATGAAATATTAAAAACACTAAATAATAAATGTTTTTCTTACCCAGGTAAAAACTGCCTCTGCTATATTTGTATTTTAGTTATACATTAAAAGGTTGCACTTTGTAAATACAGCTGTTTTTCAAATCACGCCTCTTTTGGGGAGATTTAGAACATTCATAGAAAATTAATTTTGTTTACATACTGGTTCCCAGTTATGCTCTCTGTGATCCATCTCACAGAGACATAATTTGGGAAAGTTACCAGTAACTTTACATGTGCATATTGTTTACATTGAAATCTGTGGTAATCCTTCATTCGAGGCAAGGGTAGTTAAGAAAATTTTAAAAGTTTAAACTTTGTAAAGTTCAGGGCATATAAACGTTAAAAATATGCCGCACAGCCCTATATTTTGACCTTTGAAAAAAATTGTAGTGCATATGAACTTTCAATTCTATGATAAGATTTTTTCAAAACTTCATAGTAAAAGTGGTACAGTCTAGCCGTAAAATGAGTTCCTATGGGAAATTGCATTGTCAATATTTACAGAAATGCAACCTATACACTTTTTAATTTTGTAATTTTTTTTTGGCATTACAACTGTTTTATCTCAAGCTTCACTGATCAGTCTTATGCAAAAAAAAGTAAAATTACAAAAAAAAACCTGAACTTTGAGGAAAATTCGAACGGAAAGTCCCTTATCAAATGGCAAATTCAAAAGTTCAAACTCATCAAACGAATGAATAACAACTGTCATATTCCTGACCTGAGTCAAGCATACGGGACTCTTGTCTGTCATACAAAATTATTATCATGATATCTTTAATGGGTTTTAATCCTGTCGACACACCCAGTCTATTTTTTTTTGGCTTTTATTTGCATTCATTTATATAATTGTTTTTGTTTTGTTATGGTGGCGTCTTTTAATAAGTTTTGAATCAGTGGTTACTACGATTGGCTCTTGTCCGATAACTATATAAGCATCAGCAATTTATCCAAAATAAATTCTAAAATTATTGTTTTATCAAAATCAAAGAAAAAAACACCATATTTTTCTGATTTTCTAAACAGTAGCACTTCGCGCGTTTTATAGAGATGAGGACAATTAAATCATATTTATGTTGCCAGAACGATGCGAAGTTTTTTTCATGAAAAAATAAATGCATGTATAACAAAGACATATAATTACATTAGATGTATGTTTCATTATGATACGTTATTCTGATTGGCTATCTGCACAACACGTGTCATTCCTTAAGCAATTGCATTACACTATAAAACTTATCATTCATGATAACATGAGGTCCCACAGTAAAGTGCACAGGTGAATTAAATAAAAAAATGATAAAATTCGTCTATCATGATCCTAGCTAAAACAAAAATGTAATTATAAGTATTGAATGAATCTTTTTGTAATTTGATAGTGTTGTAAAAGCGTTGACCGTGCGCACATTTTAAGAATGAAGCGCTTCCGCGCCTTTTACCAAATGTACTTTGGTCAACGCTTTTACACCCCAATGAAGTTAAAAAAAGAAGCATTCAATGCTTAAACATAATACAATTTATAATTAGATAAGTTTATGAACATGACTTCTTTTTTGTTGAATTTTACACAAAAATACATATCCAATCATAGCTAACTACATAAATCATATTCAACATAACTGTTTTTGAGGAATGGTATGGTGCGAGTGCTACTGCTTGCATTTTTATGTGTTACTAATTATTTACTTTTTATTTCGATGAATTTTGGCGTAAAGCGAAGTTTTATGAAGATCTGTGTCGGGTTTTTTTTATAGCACATTTGACGTTGGCAATATAAACGATTTAGTAAATACTCTCTGTTAGTATTTAATAATAAGTTGTCCGAAATAATATCAACTTTATCGTTTTTATATATACACAATAGTAGAATGCATTCAGGTTTACCAAGATTTCTTAATTCCTTAGACACATTAATGTTTTACATGAGGTCAAAGTAAAATAGTTTATACTTTAAATAAAATTACAAAACAAACAAACGATAATATGATTATCTTGTTAAAAAAATAGATTTGTTTTTATCAGCTGATTATTAGACTTCGACAATACAAGCGGGGCGAAAGATACCAGAGGAACAGTCAAAATTATAAATTAAAAAAAAAGGTGACAATGAAATGCCAAGGCTAAAAATGAAAAAAAGTCAAACAGACAAATAATAGTACACAAGAAACAACATAGCACACTAAAGACTGAGCAACACGAGCAACACCAAAAACTGGGGGTGATCTCAGGTGCTCCGAAAGGGTAAGCAGATCCGGCTCCACATGTGGCACACGTCGAGATGCTTATGTTATTACAAACCCACTAAAGAGTCTAATTCGGTAATGTCACATTCATGAACAGGGAAGGGGATTGAAGTTATGACGTCAGAAGCATATCCGATATCATCTATGAAAAAGTTATTTCACAACGGTCAACGAACTGGTGATGGCGTCCGTAAAATTTACGCAGGGATGATTTAAACTTCACAATATGGAACTCTTGGTTAACTAACTTCCTTGTGTGCAGCAAGACAAAATAGAGAAATTGTGACTTGATTAGAGAGTTGTCTCATTGACACACATACCACATCTTCTTATGTCAATAAACAATGTTACTGCAGTTATTGTTTTAAAATATAGTTAACAGTTAAGAAATTTGTTTTACAACTTTTTATAGAGTCATGTTTACATTCGAACATGTTTGTTTGTTTTTGTCTATTTTGAATATAAACAAAATTATATTACTCACAACTCATAACCATCATATTGTCTCTGCTCTAGATATGATTTGAAAAGATTGAATAAATTGTTTCTTATACATTTAAAAGACAACATAAAGCCGTATCATCTGTAGACTATTTATTTGGGTTAATAATGTCATGCTCGCTACACCGAAATAGTGTATTCTGATCTAAAGCTTAGGAAACACTCTGTAAAGCTTTACAGTTAACATACTTTTCATTGGCCAATTTAGTTTCTATCAAAATTCTAGATCTTAGTTTAAAGTATTGTACCGTACTAAGCTTGCAAATACGCCAAATATTGTCGAAGAACTTAAAAAAAACATTACGCTGTGATAAATCTAATGTAAATCTAAGAAAAGAAAAACCTGTTTTTCTTTAATAACATTTGTGTAAAATAAATTCATGGGATAATTTTCAATTGTTATATACTAGAATTGTGTTTCTTTCGAGTAGCAAACACTTTTCGGTTCAGACCTAGCCAGGACTACATATATTTTGTACTTTGTTCAGGATGAATTCTGCCGTATGATGTTAATAAGTCTGCTGTAGAATGATGAAATACATCTGCAAATATCCATTGCATTACATTCCATTGATTCTGTCATTATGTTATTATTTAAATCGATCATGATAATTCATCTATACTTGAATTTAATTGGTTCAGTCATATTACTTAATATCAAATGGTGTATCTCAGTGCAGTTAGATATAATTGTATAATTGCTTCCGTCTGTGTTACCAGGTCAACTATGGTACATGATGGCACAAAATTGGTAGTCAAACAATATCATGAAAAGTTAAATATGGAACACATTTGTTTCTAAGTACTCAATTGGAACTGATACCAATCGATTTCTTAAATATTATTTTTTTAAAGGTACAGGTACGAGGTACTTTTTGTCAAATATGATTTTTTTGTCAATAGTGTCAATAGTGTATCAGTAAAATAAAACAGTATAATTACTTCTGTTAGTTTTACCAGGTCAACTATGGCACACGATGGCACAAATTTGGTAGTCAAACAATATCATGATAACTTAGAGAAAAGTTAAACATGGAACTAATTTTTTTCTAAGTACTCAATTGGAACTGATATCAATCGATTGTTGCACGGTTTCTTACAGTAATATTTATTCTTAAAAGTACATTCACGAGATACTTTCTGTAAAATATAAACGATATATCACCCCATTATATCTGTTAGATAATTCCACCATCATATTCTATACAACTATTCGAAGTTATATATGTTACTTACTATGTTTTGAAATTTATTCTTCTAAATAGGTAAGATAAAAGCTTTCATAGTTTATGTACATTGCCAATATGTAATATTATATCTATCGAACCTTTGCGTACTGATTTTTATCTTGACATATGATGTTCAGAATACAGATTATTGTATCAGTTACATGTATTGTTTACTTTTACTTTGTGTACCGTACTTCAGTACGATTAGATTACATGATTATTGTGTTTTTCATTCATAATTCGATTTTGTCTGATATATATTGCTTAGAAATAACGGAATGTAGGAATTTAAGCCTAATTAATAATTTAATTGGCGAAGTTATCATTTTGTATTTCAATATTCATTACATGCAATTGATAGATATTTTTAACAATATCAACAATCTACTTCCTTCTTTATATAGAATAATTTCATAGTAGAACGTTTTGAACCTGTTTAATTTTTAAAAGCAAATTGTTTCGCATGTCAGATAAAACTGTAGAATCGACCCGATGCAAACCAACTAACTACTCTCAAATGTGACTTTTTATGCATTTCAATATCTTAAATTGGTTAAATCAAATGTTAATGTTATGATGATTGATTAAATTTTGCTAAAGGTCAAAGCCTGCACAAAAGTTGAGAATTTTTTCCAAATATTATAAGATATCTTTGATTGTCGTTTGATACTTCAAGTCATACTAAGGTAGACCATAAACATACTGTTTCCTGATTTGATTTGACAACTTCAAATATATGAGACAAATCATATAGAAGGAATATTTACTTTTCATGTTTGACACCAATTCTTAATATGTCCGACCTAGTTTGGAAAATTGAGATAGCATGAAACTAGATATAAATATATGATTAAAGCAATTCAAGAAATTAATATATATGAAGAAAAAATATAATTGATCTTAATCACGTACTTCATTGAAAATCTCAATGATGAAACAATTATATTGTTTTCTCCATTTTCTGGCCAGCAGCATAAAAACAAGTGTAGCCTACAAAATATTTGACATGTTTAAAAATATTTTTGTATATCTTTAATGTGCTCGTTTTTTAGTGATAGTGTTTACTGCTTTCTCAATACTGGTAAGCTTAAGTTTACATCGAACAATTATCTATAGTTCATTTAATAAATATGTAATTATTTCCAAAAAAGTCATAATTTCTATATACATAATATATCACACACTATTTCGAGATTACTGTGATCTATAACTTTAATTTTTTTTATCATTTAGTCTCTTGTGGAATTTGTGGAGAGTCGTATTTTTATATATAAATATGATAGGTTAATAGATGATAGAACTCCTGCTTATAAAAAATTCACTAGCTTTGACTTAAAAATAAACTCACTAGCTTTGACTTAAAAATAAACTCACTAGCTTTGACTTAAAAATAAACTCACTAGCTTTGACTTAAAAATAAACTCACTAGCTTTGACTTAAAAATAAACTCACTAGCTTTGACTTAAAAATAAACTCACTGCATATCCCTATGATTAATGTGAGTGATATATGTATATCAGTTTATTGTTTCGTTTACAATTGTAAGCAAGCGCTATAATATAACTATAACCAGCTCTGGTATCATTTTTCAAATATTTACCATACGTAGGTGCATTTGTATCTTTTAATGTGCTCAGTTTTTTATGTTAAGAAGTTTTATTTTTTCCATTGAGTAATAGATTATATGATTTATAGTTCATTTATAACATTATTTCCAAATGAAACATAATTTTTATGTACCACACAATGTATAAAGTGTGACATATAGTTGTTAATTTCTGTGTCAGTTGGTCTCTTGTTGAGAGTTATCTCAATGGCAATCTTACACCATATTTGTACATCTATATATGAAAGGTTAATAGATGATAGAACTCCAACCACCACTAAATTCCTTTCAATGATATATGCTTGTACTAAAATATCGACTCCATGCATATCCCTATTATTAATGTGAGTCATATGTATCATTTTATTGTTTCGTTTACAATTGTAAGCAATCGACAGTAGTAGAAGTCAAATAGAATATAACAAGCTCTGTCGTCAGCTTTCAAATATTTGCCATGCGTAGGTTCTTTTGTATATTTTAATGTGCTCAGGTTTTTTTTTACGTTAACAAATATTCTTTCCATTATTTTTCTCTATTGAACAATGATCTACAGTTCTTTTATTTCATCATTACCAAATGAAACATTATTTCTATATACCACACACATTTTTTGGATAACTGTACTAAAATTATGATTAAAACTAAGCTCTTCAGTTTGGTCGGGAAAATGTTTTTAATTTCTATAATATTGAAATATACGAGTGAAGTTGTTTGAATAGAATGCTTTTTTTATAAGTATATTTTTTTTGTAATCTAAATAACATTTTTGTTGTATTGCTGTTTGCTACTCCTGGAGTTTTTATTGACTCTTGTAGTTAACTATCAGTTTTTATATTATCAACTACTTAGGCAATTCCAATTTTCTTTTGTAAAACACAAATATATATTTCAGTCATATCCACCTAATTCTAATTTTTAATTACATAAATTATACTTATAACGAAGAATATCCATTCTTTTTTTCTTTTTTCATCATTCATTCTCAGATAATTTAACATTATTTTAGCTCTTCAACTGATTCGGTTCTGATACATCGTTTGCTATCAAATATTTGACGTTTCTGATGACGGTAAATGCAGAAAGGCACTTAAGATGTTTGAAATTTATAACATTTTGTTTTCATGTTTTTTTATTAACCACATCGTAAATATGAACCAACCTTAACCCATTTTGTGCTTGTTGGTTTTAAAAAGGATGATTTACGGTGCGGCGATTGGCCACTATAGCTTCAGATATTGTATATCTAAACAACTCAATTATAAGTTATTATCGAGTTGTTCAGATATTGTAAGCATTTGATATTAGTTGTATACCTAAAATGTAGTTGTAAAATTTGGGCGTAGATCTGTATGACAGGAAGAAGGCATTGTCTTCTTTTAAGTCTTCTTTGTAATTTTTAAATTAAATAGGGCAGTAAGTACAAGCAGGTCTTATTTAAGTTATGGAATATTACATAATGACTTATGTACGAGTTCGTTTTATATAACATGCGTATTTAAAGTTCTGGCCTAAAATTTGTTTACCTTGTTTCTCATCATTGTATTCAATCAAATGAACAATCATTTGTCTGATAGAAAATATTGACTATGAAATGTATCATGGTATCAAATGTCACCTCTGTTTAAGTAAGACCATTCTCCTAAGAATCGCAAGTGACCTCTTTAGAAAAAAATTTAATTTATTTATGTTTGCAACGGTTTGTTAATAAATGTAACATTTTGACAGTAATGTTACGTATTTGCTATCCCTTGGAAGTAAAAGTTCAATTCCTGATATATATAACGACTGTGCAAGTTCTCTTATCGTTTCTGAATTGGATTTTAAACCAAGATTTACTGCTGCATTAGATGGTAGGTAGTTTTATAGACCAAACAGCCTATTGTGTATGCTCATAAGATAATGCAACTTGATTGTGACATGAAAGCTCTATGATGTGTCAAGCTCGGCAAAATGCGGTCGATTCGAAAGTTTCACGGATCCAATATGATGTGCGAGTCAACATACGTTTAGATAATACAACAACCATAAATATTTAGAAGAAATCAAACAAAAATTAATGCATAAGACCAACGCTTAGCATTTCGAATTGTCTTGATATGCACAGTTGAGCTAAAAGTAGCTCTAGTAGATTCGATTAACGGGCAGCAGTTTTGACTATTAAACTAGCTGATTCCCGTAAAACATTGTTCGATCACAGATCTATGCATACTGCCAGATTGTCAAAATCTTTAAAAGCAATAAAAGACGCATTGAATTTTGCCATTGCTTAGATAAGGGACAAAATTATAAAGAAAACCTTAAAATTCTTATGTATAAGTTTTGGCGAGAATGTAATAAATCATACTTTTTAAAATCAAAGCACAAAGAATCTTTAACTCTACAATCTTCAATTGATAAATACAAATGTACTGTTTAATGAGAAAAAAAAGAGTTATGCTTGTAGGTTCGTTTTTATTGGATTATTTGAAATTATAAATAACAACCAAATAATGTTCATATTGCGGAAATGCACGAAACTGGGGTTGCTATAGTGACGACACGAAGTCGGTGACCACCAATTTTTTTCAAAATATTCTATTACTAAAATGCTGAAATACCTTCAATCAAAATTTTAAGAAACAATCAATAGTAGAAATTATTAGGCTTTTATTCTTTTTACTGTATACAAAGGATACTATATATCCGAACAAAAAACAAAACAAATTAATATGTTTGAAATTTTCAAAAAAGAATTTCTTCAATATCACGAAATATTGATAAATAAAGAAGGCAAATATGAAAAATTCCATAATCTGGTTGCAGCAAAGATTAAATTAATTTCATAAATTAGAATTTATAATACATCATGTTATCATATTTCTATTCCGTTACATACATGTCATTATTACTATATATATATATTTTCTGCACTAACAAGTACTAACTTATTAATGAAATGCTATATACTAACGTGAACGAGACCGGGATAAGGTACCGGTACTTCATGTATCTCTAACAAATACCCCTTACAAATATAGATTTATTTCGTCTTCAAGCCATTGTTCAACTACTAAATTGTCTATTCTTCTTACCAGCACACTTGGTACAATTAAAAACCTGATAATAAATTGTTCAAATAAGGCCTTCGAAAATAGTGGAATAAATTACTTTTGGAGTGTCAAGAACTCGTTGGAAGTACTTGATAAATTGCATGCTTATATTGGTGATTTTGAATCTGTTCAAAGTTTTGATTTTTCTACCCTGTATACCACATTGCCTCACATTCTCATTAAGAAAAAATTCACACACCTAATTAAATGGGCATTCAAAAAATCAGAATGTGAATATATATGTTAAAACTCTTTTAGATCATCTTTTAGTAGCAATAAACAAAAAAACTATGTTAATTGGACATGCTTTGATACTATATATGCCCTTGAATTTTTACTAGATAACATTTTTGTACGCTTTGGGGATTCCGCATATCGTCAGATTATCGGAATTCCAATGGGGACTAACTGTGCACCACTTATTGCGGACCTGTTTTTGTATTGTTATGAGTTACAATTTATGACAAAAATAAGCAAAGACCCATCGAAACAACATCTGATAAACCAATTTAATAATACTTTTAGATATTTGGATGATATTTTGGCTCTCAATAATGACTACTTCAGTATGTATATTAATGAAATTTATCCTGTTGAACTTACTTTAAATAAAGCTAATACTAACAATGACCACTGCCCTTTTCTCGATCTTGATATCTATATCACTAATGGAAAGCTGAATACTAAAATTTATGATAAAAGGGATGATTTTTCATTTCCTATCGTTAATTATCCGTTTTTAGATGGTGACGTTCCCTTGTCACTATCTTACGGTGTTTATATATCTCAACTTGTACGATTCGCTCGTGTATGTAACAATGTTTTAGATTTTAACGAGAGAAATTTATGTACTACTGAAAAATTATTACACCAGGGTTTTCGATATCACAAACTAGTCAAAACATTTACTAAATTTTATCATCGGTATAAAGACATCATTCGTAAATATAGCTCAACATGCAGACTTCTAATACGTTCAGGTATTTCACATCCAATTTTTTATGGTAATATTCTTTATAAAGCACAAAGGTGTCAGTATTCACCTCAGAAACTTACAAAACCTTTGAATAGACTTATTAAGAAGGGATATAATTACGATACTGTTGTCAAGTCATTAAAGATTGCATATTTTGGCGTTAATATTGAGTCACTGATAAGGTCTTTGCATCGGAACTAAACACATTTATTCTAAAAACAGCTGTTGACATGACACGGGTTATGTTCTTCTCATATATGTTATGATGGTATGATACTAAACCCCTAACGGGAAGGATTGTGCCTGATGTTCATATGATGAAATCATAATCTTTCAGTCAGTTTAGTTGAAGTCTGGAGCTGGCATGTCAGTTAACTGCTAGTAGTCTGTTGTTATTTATGTATTATTGTCATTTTGTTTATTTTCTTTGGTTACATCTTCTGACATCAGACTCGGATTTCTCTTGAACTGAATTTTAATGTGCGTATTGTTATGCGTTTACTTTACTACATTGGTTAGAGGTATAGGGGGAGGGTTGAGATCTCACAAACATGTTTAACCCCGCCGCATTTTTGAGCCTGTCCCAAGTCAGGAGCCTCTGGCCTTTGTTAGTCTTGTATTATTTTAATTGTAGTTTCTTGTGTACAATTTGGAAATTAGTATGGCGTTCATTATCACTGGACTAGTATATAATTGTTTAGGGGCCAGCTGAAGGACGCCTCCGGGTGCGGGAATTTCTCGCTACATTGAAGACCTGTTGGTGACCCTCTGCTGTTGTTTTTTATTTGGACGGGTTGTTGTCTCTTTGACACATTCCCCATTTCCATTCTCAATTTTAAATGTAAAATTCAAATAAAACATTATAATTTAAAAAAAAAAAAAAAAAATTATTAGGCTGTTTGGTCTTTAGAAGGCGTTTACGTATATAAAGTGCCGTTTAATCTGCTCGATCATCATGACTTGGAAATAAAAACATTTGTGGTCATATTTCACGACAGATGACCGATTTATACTCATGCATTTGACTTTTGATGAATTAATAAAAAAAAATGAATCAATATGCATCTTCTTGTACTTCTACTAGTGGAGATATTAGATAAGTAGAATTATGGTTGTGTTTCTAATAATAAACCTTTAAAAGAAAATCGTTATAAGAGTAGCCTTATCTAAATACTGTAACCATATCAGATTTTATTCAAGATTTAGGCGCACTTGATGTTAAACTCCTTTGTTTACTTTTAACCAGTAAAATGTATATGCGTCTATCAATGACATAGTAGGAGTTCTACAAGAGTACAAATGTCTGATATTGTCAATAAAGCATTCGATTTTTAAAACAAACAAAGGTTGGAAAGGAATGTGCTTATCAATACTCTGTAAGGTGTGTTTCATTCGCAAAAATTTACAGCTCTGCAAACAGCAAACAAGAAATTGCTGATAAGGAGTAAATATAATAATGATGATTCCAAATTTAAAAATATAAGCTAAAGATGCATGTATGAAGGTATACATTTTGTACCGCTTTCGTCTTATTTTTTCAACAGTTCCTGCGTTTTTCAATACTTGAATTAATTTTAAAAACTTATTATAAAGTTTCATATTATCCAGAAATTCCTTAACATATATAAAAAGATGCGGTATTAGTGTCAATGAGACAACTCTCCATTCAAGTCACAATTTGTAAAAGTTTACCATTAAAGGTCAAGGTATGGTCTTCAACAACGCAAAGTATAGTATCAAGAAAATTCCATAACATGCTAATCACCTCTAATAATTGTATATTCTGCATCCTATCAAACTGTCACCAAAAATAGAGGATTTTAGCAAATTAAATTTTCCTAAAAATAAGTATGTATTTGGAAAGACTATTACCATGTCGACCTAGTCTCATCTACAAGTGACATGTGGGTGTTGGATTAGAGCTTTAAAGACAACTTAAACTTGTTTCTAAACATAATGACAATATTGAAATGCCAAATGTACAACGGGAGTATAGTTCTATCCTATTCACGTCGATTTGCAAACGATCAATTCGATTTTAATTGACACACTAGCTATATCACGTCCTATCATATTGGAAATACATTATCTTAAAATAATATTTAATTGACATATTAAGATTTCCTCATTAATTGTGGGGGTTTGAAAGGAAATTAATATATATGTAATTGATCTGTAAAGTTGAATAAAGGACGACTATAGAGTGAAATATATCAATATTGGTCAGAAGTTTCAATTTAAGCATTGTTAGAATATGAATGAAGATGAAATAGAAATGATAATACTTAAGATATATAGTTTTTAATATGTTCTTACATAACATGGCTTGATTTTATTTCCAATATCAATCAGAGACAATATGATGTAAAGTTACCCAACTATAGATTACTACACGATCCCTAACAATGATCAAAACCCGTCCATAAAGGAAGCTATAAAAGACCCAGCAAAAAATATTCAACAATTAAAAAAAAAAAACAATAATAAATAAGTACAAAATAAAAAGCGAATATCAAATATGATATATAAGATAAGTTTTTTTTTCTGATAAACAGCGACCAGCGAAAGTCACGGAATTAAATGCTTTTTTGGCTTTTGGACATGCATAAATATAATGATGCGGGGTCTAAACATGAAGCATTATAATCACTGCCATGTTTAAAATAATATAGGCCTCATTTCCAAATACAAATATACATATAGCTGGATATACTTAACTTTCCAGAGTTTAGAGAAATAAATTAGTTTATGTTTTTTCATCAAACTACTTAATTGTTTAATGTGTTTTTAACCTTACATGTTATTGCCAAGTCTTCAGGGACATAGTTCTAATATGCCCTTACACTCGTTTTTATTTTGTCTAAGTTACAATTGCACTGTGTCTTCAATGTATATAGATAAATATATACCACATCCAAAAGCTTTTGTTTCCTCGAGAAAAAACCTTAATATTGTTAAGGTTACGTTATCTTTTCGAAAGATATTCAGACGCCAGTATAATTTGATTGACCGTCGGAAATGATAACAGAAATGTTTTATTTGTTGCTGTCATAATCCTCGATCATCACCTAACTATATTTAAATTGCAATTAGAAGTACGACAGTTCTATGTGATCTGTCCAGATTTCTGAAGTTCCCCACACATTTATCAGGAGAAACGTGTAAGTTTGGTCTAGGTTTTACAAGTTGGGAATTTTTCAAAGCCTTCACTTTCAAACGGCACAGGTCTTGTCAATCCATTTATATAAAAAACTGTTTTATTACAAACTTTCCCATGTATTTTTCTATGTCTCAGAGTTCGACAAATACATCCATCAATTCGATTTTAAATGATGCTCTATTAACGATTGCACTTGTAAAGTGCCAACAGATTAAAATAGTAGTTACACGATATGTACCACTAGACAGGAATTTATTATCTTCCGGAGATCCACAGAGTCAACCACCTTTTGTTTCTGTTGTTTAATTTACAGTTTTCTATATTGGATTAAGTAAAATCACTTATTAGCAAGATGGATGATTACATAAATATTTACCGTGCTGTCACCAAGTATTGATACATACAGATCTTTATTATGGTTCGAGGATGATAAAATTCGTTTTTTCAGATTTAAATATCGATTGCTTGCAAATAACATATCGCCTTGATAAATGCAGATAATTGTTGAAAATCTGTTCTCTGTGTGTCATGTGTCATAAAAATCAACAATAAAAAGGACACATTTATTGACTCCTTAATTACACTAGGCGATTTATAAAATGTAAACGGATATAAGTATTATAGAAGTATTTTTGTCATTTTTTTTATATATAAAACACTAATGGATTTTCTTATGGAATAAGTTTTTTCAAAAACATGCTATCAATAAGAATGTAGTCTTTATATCGTAAAATTTTGTTGCTGTTGCATAAACTCGTAAGAGGTGTGGGTAAAAGTCAATGGAACAATCTATGTATTCTTTTGTCAAAATGCTCATGTTTCAAATACGTAACTCCTTATAAATATATAATAGTTAGTATTCCAGTATTTTTAGATCACCTCCGTGAATTCTAGATATCATTTTTGGTCAGAAATCAATGCTACTATCGAAATGTTATATTTGACTATGTTTTTTCTACGTTTTCTATGTAATAGAGAGGATAATGCTTATGATAGTTCAAAATGTCTACAAACAGACCCTTCAAACCCTTGGGTAATAAAACTAAACTGCATGAATACATAATTATTATATAATATGTTATCAATATGACATTTAATTCTCCCGTTGAAGTTTACATGCCATTCGACTGCCTTCTGGAAAATTGCATCTGTTATAGTCAATGATCAAAGCCAATATTTCTGTGGTAAATGAGCTAATAATGCTTAGACAATATTGTATCAATTTACTGTATAGATAATTCCAACATTTATTAGGTAAGATTTGTTATCTGCAGACTTTAGGGACTGTAGAACAAAAGTTTATAGAGATAGCAAGTATTTATTTGTCCCCTTAGGATGACTTCCTCATTTTTCATTCCATATTTGGTATCATTCTTAAATTTCAATCCAGTTAAAAGGTCAAATCACAATAATGTGGAATTTGGTATCTATTCATAAATCGCATGTCTCGCATGTACCCGCATTTATCACTTGACCTATTTTAAATTCAAACGAGGCGAAAAGGCGTACGCCCAGTGCAATAGGAAAAAATACAATCTGTGGACAATATTTGCCTTGTTACGAAGTATCTATTTTCAACATGGTGGACAACTATGTTCCCCTTTTCTCGAAACAGGAATCATCCCCTGAATTTTGTATGTACCAATTAAATTTTATAATGCTTGCATTCCTGTGCGTTGTTTTACCATTTGTATGGCTATGATTCTATTGGTTTTGAATTCGGAACACGTCATGGAAAAGTGTAAAAATTATATATGGATAGACTTACGGTAAGGGTATTCGAAATCACATCCATGAATGTTTGCTATAGAACCACATATTTTGTATACATTTATAATTACGCATTTTCAATGCTTTACTATTATCATATCCTCAGCTATTACATATAGTATGCGAATATGATTACTATTTTCACTAAGATGTTTACTAGATGTTTGACCAATATGTAATTATAAGATATTAATTGTCAAAAGTAATTTATTAAATTATCAACAATATATCATTTGTGGTACAAGTCAAAAACAGGCAATCACAACAACCATCATACAAGTATTTAACGACAACTTGTAACTTCACTAATATATAAAGATAATACATAGGTTTGACTCCTTTATCTTGCATTAAATCATAAAATTATATAGCTAATCATTGGTATATCTACATTTTATCAATATGCCCAGCTTTTTTTTCCACGTAACGAGGACTTATTTCATCGAACGTCAAGGCAAACACTTTACTTTTTATACTATTAACGTGATAACGTAGACGATATTAAAAACACCAACCCGCATATATAGCATTCAACACCGAAACTACATACAAGCATTCTAGGAAATGTGTAAAAATTGTTTACCAAATTAATCAAAAACTCTGTGATGGTTTAACATCTTCTTAAAGTATACAAACAATGATACTGTACATAGTTTTTAAAATTAAAAAAGGCAACTTCATCTTATCGATACGAAAATAACACTTGGAAAGGAAAATGCAATTGGAAAAGTTAGGCGTTGTTCTAGTGTTGATAAAAAATAAATTACATAATGAGTTACCTACCTAGGTGTTATTCGTGTAGGTATTTAGAATCCACTAAAACACGACAGTACATGGCCATTAAGAAAGGCATTACAATTAACAACTGCTTACAAAGAGAGCTATTTGATTAATGATGCAGAAAGTAGTTATATAATATGGCAACATAGTTGGGTATTAATAAGTGCAAGTCGTCCTGCATTTCAATCTTACAAAGCCATACAGCTTAATATATTTTAACTTCAAAAAAGGAACCCAAACGTGACAATTTTTAACATTCTTATTTTACATCATTATCGAGTGAATTAGTTTAAACATATTTTATTGTTCAAAACAAATGGATTAGACACAAGTTTTTCAACTTAGTTCCGTCTTCTCCATAATATACATGAATATACATTATATTTATATAGCAAATTACATAAATTTGTATTTTTCTAATAATCGAGTGAATTGAATAGTGTATACTAGTATGCACTTTTACGATTTCCATTGAGTTATTTATTTCCATATCACAGTGTAACCCACATTAATTGACAATGAAGGTCGGTTGAAAACAAACTGTTACGACAAAAGAGATGATTTAAGATTCCTAATTGTGAACTTTCCATTTCTATGTGGCAACATTCCAGTAGCGCCTGCATATGAGGTATATATCTCTCAATTGATTCGATATTCCCGGGCTTGTATTTCCTATCATGATTTCCTTGATAGTGGGTTGCTGCTTAAAAGGAAGCTATTAAACCAAGAGTTCCAAAGTCTAAATCATACCTTCGTAAATTTTACGGACGCCATCACCAGTTGGTTGACCGTTATGTAATAACCGTTTCTCATATGATATCGAATATGTTCCTTACGTCGAAATTCCCTTCCCTTTTCATATATTTGACCTACCGAATTATACTATTTACCGGGTTTGTAATCACATGAGCAACACGACGGGTGCCACATGTGGAGCAGGATCTTCTTACTCTTAAGGAGCACCTGAGATCACCCCAACTTTTGGTGGGGTTTGTTTTGATAAGTCTTTAGTTTGCTATGTTGTGTCATGTGTACTAATATTTGTCTGTTCGTCTTTTTTATGTTTAACCGTGGCGTTATCAGTTTATGTTCGATCTATGAGTTTGACTGTCCCTCTGGTATCTTTCGCCACACTTCTAATACAATAACGATTTGAGTTTGATAATTAACATTGTTTCATTGTATTATTTCTCATTCGTCGTTATATGTGTGATCTTAGTCATCAAAACATTCAAAGAACAGATTTGAATTTTATATATAAATGTTAATAAACTCGATTTTTAATCTGACAATTTTTTATTGCACATTTGCTTGAACAATTTACTATGGGTTTATTTTTCAAATTGTAAAAGAGATTAACCCTCATAATTGTATACGAATACACATACAAATCGTTTTAGATTTTTATTTTTTTCAGAATTAACTCGGTATTAAAAATAATTTTTAAAAGGTAAAAGGTGCGTATATAGAAGTGACAACCGTTTGATTTAGATCATACAAGGGAAAGTTCTTGGTGTGAGGCTTGAGTCAAATAAAACCTAATTTATGTTTAACTTTTAATATTCATCAGTTTTGTAATTTTGTCATGACGTTTGCTCATCCACAAAGTCCGTACAGTTACATATAGCTGTAGTCAGCTACGTTTGAAACCTTTCATTTGATAGTTGTCTCATTGACGATCATGCTACAAGCGTCAAATGAACTTTCCTCGTCACTTGACGTCAAGCATCGGTCGCTGTCGACGTCTGTTATTTTGCACAACAATCTTCTTATCTGTAACTACTAGAACGATTTAACAAACTTGTATGCAATCATCATTCGAGTATCTAGTTTGAATGATATATCCGATGACTCCACAATGGATAAAAATACAACATAGAAGTAAAATGCAAGTTTTGTCTTTTTTTATTGAAAAATGCTTTATATAGAGATAATGTTACTCCTTTTTTTGGATTATTGCCCTGACATGACGACTTTTAGCAATTATTTCCTATTATCTTCAAAACAATGTAGTTTACAGAAACTTTTGAGGCAATATTTGTTAAGCAAAACAAGATCTACAAATATGTCAAAACGCCAGAAAATCGTCTGTTGACCGTAGATCACTTTGGCTATATTCTAGGTCCATTTGTTTAGTTATATAGCCTTTCAACTGTTTAGGTTATACATTCTTCGCTTTCAGATATACAGTTTTGTGGTTCGATCCAAACATGAACTTCGGACGCATGAAATTTATATTGTGTTGTTTAAATATTTTATAAATAGAAACTTTAAAAAAATTATCAGCAATACAAGATTAACGAAAAAGATAGTTTTGCCATGAATAACATTCTGATCCACAATGTTTGAAAGTGTCCATTGTTGAACTTGCACATGGTCCTAGGTGAAGGACATTGGATTTTCAGATCCTCTAGTTATCTCGTACGTGTTACATGTTTTAGTCACCCACTGATATTTTTTACATCTTCTGTAGATTGCAGGTAATTGACACACTACACATTGGTGAAATTCGTTACTATTAAAAATTTGCCACTGGTTATAAATTGTAGATGTCGTTGTGTTAATAAACAATGGACCTTAACAAATCTGCTATTATATGATGCAAAGTCATCTGATAAGACTCATAAGAGTCATCTTACAAGATTAATACCGCTGTTGTTTTACTAAAGGTATGATAAACCCGTAATCATCATCGGTTTTGTAGTGGGGTTCGTCTTGACAAATGCTTTCTTTTCTGTGTATTGTTTTTACGTCGTTTTGTTTGGTCAAGGTGTTATGGGTTTTGCTTTCGATATTTGGTTTTGTTTTTGCCCTTAGGTATCGTATCCCTCTATTTGTCAAGTTTGGACAGATTGTGTAATAGTTGTATCTATAGTTGTCTTCAAATGATATAAGTAATTGATTCAAATATGAAGTAATACAAAAACTAGTTTACCGACTGTCTTTTCCATTCATTTTATGTGTTTGAGTTTTAGATTTTGCATTTAATTATGAAATTTCCGTTATGAATTTTCCTCGGTCCGTTCAGTATTTTTGTGATTTTACTTTTCATTTATATTCGTTTGATACTTATTTTTGTGAGTACAGGTAAACGAAAAACAAATGTTTTTAAGGAAAGTATGCAAGCTTTGTGAAAGAACAAAAATAAATATCCATGAATATATTCTTTAATCCACGAAAGTTAGTACCCACAAAAATAAATACATCCACAGTGTTCTTAAATCTCAAAAATCCAAACAAATACTGAAGGAATCGTAAAAACTCCAAAAGAGCGAGACCAGCGTCGTCTCCTGTTATACATGCATAATCAGCCATGCGATACCACAAATAAGAATTTAAAAAAAATTACAGATATGACGTATAGAGATAATGGACTGCGAAAACAAAGTCACAAGTGATTTGGTTCACATACCTATATCGGATCATTTAACTCATTTTTGTAACCGTTCAAATCTGTACTGTTGATGTCTTTCGTTATTCCTCATATTCAAGTCGATTCAGTTAATATATAAAGTAAAAAAACCTGCGAATTAGTTGTGACGATCAAGTATTTTTAATTCGGCCATTGTTGCTATATCTACACATATCATAGAATGAGCATAAAACTCAAACGTCATCAGAAATATTTCGCACTATTTGACAAAGAAATCAGTTAACTACCTGGGTGTTTCTAGTGCAGGTACTTATATTCTTCTAATTATACGTCAGTAAAGGGGCCATTAAGGAAAGCATTAGGAATTGTAACCTCTTACAAAGAAAATAACTGATTAATTATGCAGAGAAGAGTTATATAATAACGTTACAACATAGACGGTATCAATTAGTGCAAGTTGTACTGTAAAAACAGACGAATAGTTTTCAAAGAACAAATTCCGTTTTAAATCATTTGTTTTGTACAATGTATCTTGAATTTTATTGTGTAAATATTGCTCAATCTAATGTTGTCTTTGACTCGTATTTTGTGTAATTGGTTTTTTTTTATGTTTTCACTGAGAAACTTTATCGACACAAAAGTATGCTTATAATACATTGTAATACTCCTTGACAAAAATACAAGTAACCTACCCCAGTGTTTCTTGAGTAAATAATCTATTCTGTTTAGTTCCCGACGTTTACGGTACAATTGAGCAAAACATAAGAAGTATTAACCACTAACAATGAAAGCTATCTAATTAATGATATAACAAGTAGTTATATAATAACGCTGCAAAATAGACATTATCAATTACTGCAAAGTGTATACAGTATAAACAAATGCATTTTTACTTTTAAAAGAGGGACGAAAGATACCAAAGGAACAGTCAAACTCATAAATCTAAAACAAACTGACAACGCCTTGGCTAAAAATGAAAAAAAAACCAGAAAAACTATAGTACACATGACACAACATAGAAACTAAAGAATAAACAACACGAACCCCACCAAAAACTAGGGGTGATCTCAGGTGCTCCGGAAGGGTAAGCAGATTCTGCTCCACAAGGGTAAGCAGATCCTGCTCCACATGTGCCACCCGTCGTGTTGCTTATGTGATTACAAATCCGGTAAATAGTCTAATTCGGTAGGTCACATTCATGAAAGGGAAGGGGATTGTAGTTACGACATAAGGAACATATCCGATATCATTTGTGAAACAGATATTCCATAACGGTCAACCAACTCGTGATGGCGTCCGTAAAATTTACGAAGGGATGATTTCAACTTCACCATTTGGAACTCTTGGTTTAATAGCTTCCTTTTGAGCAGTACTTAACCCTCTATCAAGAAAATCATGATAGGAAATGCAAGCACGGGAATATCGTATGAATTGGGAGATATATACCCCGTATGCAGGTGCTGCTGGAATGTTGCTACTTAGAAATGGAAAGTTCACAATTAGAAAGCTGAAATCATCTTTAAATGATTTAATTCATACTTATAATTTTATTATGAATAAGTTTTTCAGTCTCTTGATTTCTATGAAAGTTGTGTGTTATTGGTTTTATTTTCATTTTTCATTTGGCAAAGTATTGTTGTCCTTGTCTATTGTAGAAAACACATATATAAGACAACCTAATATTTGTTGTTTTAAATGTTATTTGGATGCTGTTTCATTGACACATATCAAAAATGTCCTTATTCATTCAACTCATAACCACTTTAGCCAGACAACAATTATTGTATTTTCGGTTTTGTACATGTTTCAAATAACAGTCAATCAAACTAAAACCAGACACATCATCTGTCCATAACAAATTATAACAACTCATTTTATTTCACCTACATTATAAGTTCAGCATACAGATGACAATATGCCCATCACATCATTATAGCCATTGGAATTCGAGACTATATGAAGTAATAAATGTAATTTTAGATTTCTTTCTTTAAGTCAATATAACATGATCTGTATTGCTGTTTTGCACTTTACTTTGATACTTGTTTAACACAATTCAAAGAATGAAGATATATCTCACTTTTCCTGACATTTCTGTCAAAACTTTGTCCTGTTGAAGAACAAACCAATTAAAGTCTCAGTAATCAAACCTTTACTTTGGCTGATTTACGACTTTATTCCTAAGTCGGTTGTACTATTAGAATATTGGTGCATCCTGTTAACTTTTTACTTTATGTCTGACCGGTATATATGTATCTTATCCGTTAGAATTTTTCTGACAACCTTACACCTACGTACCAGAATATAATGGCTTGTGACCCTCCAGGGCTTTCGGAATTGCCATGGCTTAGTTAAGTTAATGTTAATGTGTAATAAATTTTGCCTTTTCGGTTGAATGTCTTATTCATTATATTTAATCATTCACTATAAACAAATATATTACGCTATTGAAATATAACAGATGTAAATATAGGGTGATATACTACGCAACCAGGAACTATAAATATGTTAGAAGAGTGTTGAGAATCCCATTTCTGCAATAAATAAACATATTGAGTTAATCATTATTACACTTTTTTCAATATGCAAGTCTGTTTTCTTGAAATGTCTCATTCATCTTTTTAACAGAAATAGTAAAATCTATCAAGTCAGGAATATGACAATTGTATGTGTTTGATCTTTTGAGTTTGCCATTTGATTAGCGAGTTTTCGTTAAAAAGTACTCCAAATAACATCTATATTTTCGTTGCCAGTTATCAGTTATATTCACTTTTTTCATTTGCCAATTTCAACAACAAATGATAAGTTGTGAAAAGACAAATTAAAGTATATAAGATATTTTAAAGAGAAAACGCATTAAACTTGATACTTTTCATTCACTACAGAGTAAAAGAACACTTTATTGGCGATATTAACGTGTCATGTTCAAACATCTTCTAGGAATTTTGGGTCCTCAATGCTCTTCAACGTTTTACTTGTTTGGCTTTATAACTAATTTTATCTTAGCGTCACTGGTGAGTCTTATGTAGACGAAACGCGCGTCTGGCGTATTAGATTATAATTCTGGTACTTTTGATAACTAATTCTACAAGTCTCATGAATTATTGCGACAATCTGTGGTCTTACACAATTAGTTTTACAGCAAACTGTAATTGAAAGTAAAATAAATTCTAACCAGTCAGACCTATGCCTGAAAATTGTCTCAGTGAAGAAGTTATTAAAATTCGTGTCTTTAATTTGATTGATTGAGTATTCTAAGTTTTTCCCTATTACACGTAAGTCTTTTTGAATACTGATATTTGAGAATCGATTAAATAGATTCTCTTAATGCTGCCTGTAATATTGAATAAAAGCACCATCATTACCACCATAAGTTTAGCTTTAATTATGTAAAGTGTCGAAATTTCATGAATAAAATTTCATTATTAATCGCTGTTATATAATTTATCCCGTAACTTGAAGCTCTTTACGTGATTCTGTACATACACATCCTTGGCTTTTGATTATTTTGGTTTGTGTTCTCTTGGTGTTAGTAAATTCAGCAAAACGCTTGTGGTGCATTAAATGTATAGATTGTTGTTGTAAGGTGTTGTTCTTGTTGTTGTAATGACTTGGTAGTGCTAAAGGTTTTACAAATACGTAAATGTAATGCATTGCAATCGTATACTATAAAATCATTTTAGAAATTACTTGTTTTTATTCTAGATGGTTATAATTGCCCTTCATCAGTGTTTATAGAATGAGAATCCAGCTAGTTCATTTTCACTATCATATGCGAGTATGTCTATTGTAGAATAAAGGATCATGGGAAAACTGTATTTGAATTTTATATATGAACATGATGAATGTCAATAAACTCGATTTTTAATCTGACAATTTTGTATTGCACATTTACTTGAACAATTTACTATGGGTTTATTTGCCAAATTGTTAAGAGATGAACCCTCATAATTGTATACGAATACACAAACAAATCGTTTTAGATTTTTATTTTTTTCAGAATTAACTCAGTATTAAAAATAATATTTAAAAGGTGCGCATATAAAGTGACAACCATTTGATTTAGATCAGATAAGGGAATGTTCTTGGTGTGAGGCTTCAGTCAAATTAAACCTAATTTATGTTTAACTTTTAATATTCATCAGTTTTGTAATTTTGTCATGACGTTTGCTTATCCACCAAGTCCGTACAGTGACATATAGCTGTAGTCAGCTACGTTTGAAACCTTTCATTTAATAGTTGTCTAATTGACGATCATGTCACAATCGTCAAATGAGCTTTCCTCGTCACTTGACGTCAAGCATCCGTCGCTGTCGACGTCTGTTATTTTGCACAACAATCTTCTTATCTGAAACTACTAGAACGATTTAACAAACTTGATTGCAATCATCATTCGAGTATCTAGTTTGAATGATGTATCCGATGACTCCACAATGGACAAAAATATAACATCGAGGCAAAATGCAAGTTTTGTCTTTTATTATTGAAAAATGATTTATATAGAGACAATGTTACTCCTTCTTTGGATTATTGCCCTGACATGACGCCTTTTAGCAATTTTTTAGGCAATATTTGATAAGCAAAGCAAGATCTACAAATATGTCAAAAAGCCAGAAAATCGTCTGATGACCGTAGATCACTTTGGCAAATTTTCTAGGTCCATTTTGTTTAGCCTTTCAACTGTTTAGGTTATTATACATTCTTCGCTTTCAAATATACAGTTTTGTGGTTAGATCCAAACATGAACCTTGGACGCATGAAATTTTTATTGAGTTCTTTAAATATTTTATAAATTGAAACTTTCAAAAAATTATCAGCAATACAAGATTAACAAAAAAGATAGTTTTGCCATGAATAACATTCTGATCCACAATGTTTGAAAGTGTCCATTGTTGAACTTGCACATGGTCCTAGATGAAGGACATTGGATGTTTAGATCCTTTAGTTATCTCGTACGTGTTACATGTTTTAGTCACCCACTGATATTTTTTACATCTTCTGTAGATTAGAGGTAATTGACACACTACACATTGGTGAAATTCTTCACTTTTAAAATTTTGCCACTGGTTATAAATTGTAGATTTCTTTGTGTTAATAAACTATGGACCTTGAGAAATCTGCTATTATATGATGCAAAGTCATCTGATAAGAGTCATCTTACAAGATTAATACGGCTGTTGTTTTACTAAAGGTATGATAAACCTGTAATCATCATCGGTTTTATAATGGGGTTCGTCTTGCCAGATGCTTTCTTTTCTGTGTATTGGTTTTACGTCGGTTTGTTTGGTCAAGGTGTTATGGGTTTTGGTTTCGATATTTGGTTTTGTTTTTGCCCTTAGGTATCGTATCCCTCTATTTGTCAAGTTTGGACAGATTATGTTATAGTTGTAGCTATAGTTGTCTTCAAATGATAGAATTGATTCAAATATGAAGTAATGCAAAAACTAGTTTACCGACTGTCTTATCCATTCATTTTATGTGTTTGAGCTTTAGATTTTGCATTTAATTATGGGATTTCCGTTATGAATTTTCCTCGGTCCGTTCAGTATTTTTGTGATTTTACTTTTCATTTATATTCGTTTGATACTTATTTTTGTGAGTACAGGTAAACGCAAAACAAAGGTTTTTAAGGAAGGTATGCAGGCTTTGTGAAAGAACAAAAATAAATATCCATGAATATAAAGGTTTTCTTCATCCACAAAAGTTAGTACCCACAAAAATTAATATATCCACAGTATTCTTATATCTCAAAAATCAAAACAAATACTGAAGGAATCGCAAAAACTCCAAAAGAGCAAGACCGGCGTCGTCTCCTGTAATGCATGCATAATTATAATCTGCCATGCGATACCACAAATAAGAATTAGAAAAAAATACAGATATGACGTAATAGAGATAATGGACTGCGAAAACAAAGTCACAAGTGATTTGGTTCACATACCTATATCGGATCATTTAACTCATTTTTGTAACCGTTAAAATCTGTACTGTTGATGTCTTTCGTTATTCCTCATATTCAAGTCAGTGCAGTTTATATAAAAAGTAAAACACCTGCAAATTAGTGACGATCAAGTATTTTTAATTCGGCCATTGTTGCTATATCTACACGTATCGTAGAATGAGCATAAAACTCAAACGTCATCAGAAATATTTCGCACTATTTTACAAAGAAATCAGTTAACTACCTGGGTGTTTCTAGTGCAGGTACTTATATTCTTCTAATTATACGTCAGTAAAGGGGCCATTAAGGAAAGCATTAGGAATTGTAACCTCTTACAAAGAAAATAACTGATTAATTATGCAGAGAAGAGTTATATAATAACGTTACAACATAGACGGTATCAATTAGTGCAAGTTGTACTGTAAAAACAGACGAATAGTTTTCAAAGAACAAATTCCGTTTTAAATCATTTGTTTTGTACAATGTATCTTGAATTTTATTGTGTAAATATTGCTCAATCTAATGTTGTCTTTGACTCGTATTTTGTGTAATTGTTTTTTTTATGTTTTCACTGAGAAACTTTCTCGACACAAAAGTATGCTTATAATACATTGTAATACTCCTTGACAAAAATACAAGTAACCTACCCTAGTGTTTCTTGTGTAAATAATCTATTCTGTTTAGTTCCCGACGTTTACGGTACAAGTGAGCAAAGCATAAGAAGTATTAACCACTAACAATGAAAGCTATCTAATTAATGATATAACAAGTAGTTATATAATAACGCTATCAATTACTGCAAAGTGTATACAGTATAAACAAATTAATTTTTACTTTTAAATGATTTAATTCATACTTATAAGTTTTTCAGTCTCTTGATGTCTATGAAAGTTGTGTGTTATTGGTTTTATTTTCATTTTTCATTTGGCAAAGTATTGTTTGTCCTTGTCTATTGTAGAAAACACATATATAAGACAACCTAATATTTGCTTTTTAAAATGTTATTTGGATGCTGTTTCATTGACACATACCGAAAATGTCCTTATTCATTCAACTCATAACCACTTTAGCCAGACAACAATTATTGTATTTTCGGTTTTGTACATGTTTCAAATAACAGTCAATCAAACTAAAACCAGACACATCATCTGTCCATAACAAATTATAAAAACTTATTTTATTTCACCTACATTATAAGTTCAGCATACAGATGACAATATGCCCATCACATCATTATAGCCATTGGAATTCGAGACTATATGAAGTAATAAATGTAATTTTAGCTTTCTTTCTTTAAGTCAATATAACATGATCTGTATTGCTGTTTTGCACTTTACTTTGATACTTGTTTAACACAATTCAAAGAATGAAGATATATCTCACTTTTCCTGACATTTCTGTCAAAACTTTGTCCTGTTGAAGAACAAACCAATTAAAGTCTCAGTAATCAAACCTTTACTTTTGCTGATTTACGACTTTATTCCTAAGTCGGTTGTACTATTAGAATATTGGTGCATCCTGTTAACTTTTTACTTTATGTCTGACCGGTATATATGTATCTTATCCGTTAGAATTTTTCTGACAACCTTACACCTACGTACCAGAATATAATGGCTTGTGACCCTCCAGGGCTTTCGGAATTGCCATGGCTTAGTTAAGTTAATATTAATGTGTAATAAATTTTGCCTTTTCGGTTGAATGTCTTATTCATTATATTTAATCATTCACTATAAACAAATATATTACGCTATTGAAATATAACAGATGTAAATATAAGGTAATATATTACGCAACCAGGAACTATAAATATGTTAGAAGAGTGTTGAGAATCCCATTTCTGCAATAAATAAACATATTGAGTTAATCATTATTACACTTTTTTCAATATGCAAGTCTGTTTTCTTGAAATGTCTCATTCATCTTTTTAACAGAAATAGTAAAATCTACCAAGTCAGGAATATGACAATTGTATGTGTTTGATCTTTTGAGTTTGCCATTTGATTAGCGACTTTTCGTTAAAAAGTACTCCAAATAACATCTATATTTTCCTTTCCAGTTATCAGTTATATTCACTTTTTTCATTTGCAAATTTCAACAACAAATGATAAGTTGTGAAAAGACAAATTAAAGTATATAAGATATTTTAAAGAGAAAACGCATTAAACTTGATACTTTTCATTCACTACAGAGTAAAAGAACACTTTATTGGCGATATCAATGTGTCATGTTCAAACATCTTCTAGGAATTTTGGGTCCTCAATGCTCTTCAACGTTTTACTTGTTTTGCTTTATAACTAATTTTATCTGAGCGTCACTGATGAGTCTTATGTAGACGAAACGCACGTCTGGCGTATTAAATTATAATTCTGGTACTTTTGATAACTAATTCTACCAGTCTCATGAATTATTGCGACAATCTGTGGTCTTACACAATTTGTTTTACAGCAAACTGTAATTGAAAGTAAAATAAATACTAACCAGTCAGACTTATGCCTGAAAATTGTCTCAGTGAAGAATTTATTACAATTCGTGTCTTTAATTTGATTGATTGAGTATTTTAAGTTTTTCCCCATTACACGTAAGTCTGTTTGAATACTGATATTTGAGAATCGATTAAATAGATTCTTTAATTAGTTAATGCTGCCTGTAATATTGAATAAAAGCACCATCATTACCACCATTAGTTTAGCTTTAATTATGTAAAGTGTCGAAATTTCATGAATAATCGCTGCTATATAATTTATCCAGTAACTTGAAGCTCTTTACGTGATTCTGTACCTACACATCCTTGGCTTTTGATTATTTTGGT
The DNA here is from genome assembly GCF_963676685.1 of Mytilus edulis. NCBI lineage: Eukaryota > Metazoa > Mollusca > Bivalvia > Mytilida > Mytilidae > Mytilus > Mytilus edulis. The sequence continues at coordinate 78,299,908 of NC_092349.1, forward strand.
TTGTGTTTTCCTTGTGTTAGTAAATTCAGCAAAGCGCTTTGTAAGGTGTTGTTCTTGCTGTTGTAATGACTTGGTTTTAAACGTTTTACAAATACGTAAAATGTAATGCATTGCAATCGTATTCTATATAATCATTTTAGAAATTACTTGTTTTTATTCTAGATGGTGATAATTGACCTTCATACTATTAAAGATCTTTATATCTCACATAATAAACAAGAAATGATAGATATGCTATGATTTGTCAACATATTTTTCTTAATATTTAAACTAGACGACCTACAGAATCTGTATGGGCAACCAGAATGTTACCATGAATTTTTCAGTGCATTTCAAAATCGATGAGAAAGAACCGCTTATGTGGATGGGAGTGTTCTGTTTGTATTGGTTATTATCTTTAAAATTATATTAAACTTTTCTTATTTAAACAAACAATAACATTAAATATTTAAGGTCCCTATTCAATTTGTTTACTTAAAAAACAATGGTTTTAGCTATTGGTTGATTAAAACTTGAATGCTATGGGTCTTTTTAGTACTTGTCGATCTGATTGGTATGCACTATCCAACTGATTTTTACATTTTGAATTCATGTAGTGATGTATCACAATTATATCTAAAAGAATTGAGTGGCGCTCGTAAATATTAGGTTTTTTTTCAATCATCTATCTTATAAAATTGATCGTATTTGAATTTCGTTTTTTCAAAATGATAAGCATTTAATTTATCTTTAAAAATTAATCGCGTTAAAGATTTCTTTTTTTGTAAAACGATAAGATTGTCATTTAACTTCTAAAATTTATCGTATTAAATATATCTTTCTTTAAATAAAAATACCATATGCCTGCTAGAGAAAATGAATTTGCTTGAATCTCAATTACTTAATTTTTTTGTTTTATTATTAAGTCAATATAAAAGCCCAGATATATAATGTACGATAGCCGCATGTTTCTTCAAATTGAGAATTAACAACACCAAGTAGTTACTACAAAAAGAAAACGTGTATGGCAATGGTAGGTTCCTTCGAAACAGAAAAATGAACAAGGGCTTGTTTCTAAACGTTGGAAAGTATGCGCCAAGGGCTTGTTTTCTAAAATGGAAAATACTCGTCAATAGTTGCATAATTACAAATTGAAAAAATAAACAAAGCTGCATTAAACAATTTTAAATCGTAGACAACACATATAGATTGTCGGAGTTCTCCTGTTATACGCTAATTTAAGTTGCTTTAGGGATGACCTGAAATAAACCATGCTTAAATATATAGTTTATCTTACCCGAGGTACTACTGCATGAATTTGACAAAGATAATTTAACCAGGAGTCTAACGTCGATCATGAAAATAAAAAAAAAAACACCTGTTGTAAAAATTGGCAACCTGGTACTTCTGATTCTTTGGATTGAAAAAGGTAATTATGTTCCCCTCTAGTTTGAAAACCTGTCTGACACATTGTGTTCCCCTAAAACAATCTTGGATAATTCAGTCTGAGCAATGAACAGTGTGTCCTTCTAGCAGGTAAAGTAAAATATCTTTCTTATGGGAATGTTCCAAATAAAAATGTATGAAAATTGACTTGCCGTTTAAATACAATATTTCCGTCTGGAATTGGCTGGTAAATAACTTCCTTTTCAATAAAAGAAAAGCAAAAGCCCACTTCCAGGTAGTGTACCTTGTCACATATCTGAAATTGGGTAATAAAAGACGATTCTAAGGCATTGACTTGACCAAATAGTCCTTGCTCTCATTCAAATAAGGTACTTATTGATAAAAAAAAAGTAGTATTGCTGGGCTACGTGAATATGAAAAGTTGGAATGACACCTAGATCTATGAAATGCAATGTTCCTCATACAAAAAGGACTGTACAACCACCACCACACTAATAATTCTAGTAACTTTAAAATTGACAAAACTTTATTAGGGCTGACGAAAATCTATCATTTTCATTAACCTATAAAGGACTGTAATTATCAGAGCCTGCAGGTAGTATACGAGCCATAAGTCTCCTGGTTAAATGGCCTCGGTGGCCGAGTGGTCCAAGTAGTAACTACTGTAATCACTAGCCAGTCAACACTGAGGTTGGGAGTTCGAACCCTGCTCATGCAGGTGCACTCGACTCCAATCTTAGTAAACTATGATTGACAGTTTTCCTAAAGAAGGTCAAAGATTTCTCCTGGCACTTCGGCTTCCTCCACCAATAAAAAATAACCGCCACGAAAAATTGTAGTACTAGTATCATGTTCATAAAAGAAACAAACGAAGGAATATGATTTGAGTTTCGTTATTTGGAAAGATACAAGTCTGATAAAATTTAGATATGACAGGTCAAAGCTAGAGATATACAAGCTTTCTATCACAGTATTTCGTAAGATTTTAGCCATGTATATTATATGTAAAATGTGTTTTCCCTGCAGCTGTTTTCTTCAATTTTCAAACTTATCCACTAATATCATTGCTAAGGACCGTCCTAAACTGAGATGTGATATTTAGCTCATAATAAAAGTGTTCCTTGTTTTTTTTCTTTTATCAAGGGTGTGTTATCAATAAATACACCATTATTATTCATCTTCCTTTGAACAAACAGGTTTTTTTTCTCAAGAAAACAGATTTAGCAAAATTGTTAACTAGCCATGTTAGCTGGTAAGTCACCAATAGGATAAATGTATTGGTTGACATAGAGACATTAGAAGTATGTTGAAATATACACCAGTTTCTTTTACTAACAATATCTATAACAAACTTTACGCTTCATATGTTTCATTTGAAATCAAGAAAAACAACATTATCTGTCTGGTTGGTTTTTGATATTTTTACTATTGCATATTTTATTTTCAACATTTCACAAATAACAACATTCATTATTAAAAGAAAACAACCCACTAGTTAAACACCCTTCCCATACTGGGAAATGGTGAAACATTTGTATGCCTATGGTATAGATACACTAAATGGCTCATATTTCTTCATCAGAACTATGTATTTATAAATAACAACAACAAAATGGAAAGTGAGCATTTCTTCCATTTGAGGTATAACAATGTAACTTGTAAAATGTTCTACTAAATATGAACCTGTTTTACATCTATACAGTCTTAAAGTTCCTGACATGCTTATAAAAAATCAATAAAGGCAACAGTAGTATACCGCTGTTTGAATATTATTTCAAGATAAGCAATTTTTATCATTAAATGGAAAACTAATGGTATAAGCATTATCTATTAGATCATGTACTCCTGTTTTTCTTTTAAAAACACAAGTTAAAACTACTTTTTTACATAAAACTTAGAAAATACATTTCATAATTGATTTAAAAAAAGAGTTATTATACCCGTCGAATTAACATGAACACTTCAACGGTTTCTATATATCCTTTATATAATGGATACCACATTTTCAGAAAGTTTTATGTTATACAAAATGTTATGCATAACAAGTGAGCCAAAACTGCCTTATATTATCTGTGTCTGAAGGAGTTGAAAACACTAGTTTGAATCATCTAAGCACTAAAGCACTTGTACCTATGCAGATGGTTTATATACCTTTAAGATTCAAATTAAGACAACCAAGTTGGTAAGTGAATAAAATAAACATTAAAAAAAAGAAGAAGCCTCTTCTAAGGTCTACATTACCTAATTAGTTTACAACCTATGAAATCATATATGAACTGGTAGCTAGCAGTTAAAATGTATAAGTCAAATAATGCCAGTATGAAAAGTGATACTAACCCAGTAGAAATATTTGCATTAATAAAAGACCTTAACGTATGGTTACAACATAAATTAACCCTTTCCTCCATGGAAAATTTTTTTTTACATACTTGATTCCCATAGGATTTTTTCAATATTTTTTTTATCAGATTTAAAGTATAAATGCATTACGAAAAACAAATATTTCATCAATGAAATTCCAGTCATATATTCTCATGAATATCCTTTGCATATTAAATACATATTTGATCAAGTCTGATGTCAAAAGGCGTCATTATGGAGGAAAGGGTTAATTAAAAAAAAAGCAATTTCAAAACTATGCTTTATACTGTTCATGGATGCATCCTCTTTGAATAGTGTATATTTATTAGAGTTTAACTCCTTAAACTAATTTTTTTTTTTTTTATCTATCAATAACGAGTAAAATGATGAATGTAAAATGAAAAACAAAATCTAATTATCAACAGATCACTTATTCAAAACACATACATAGAGAATTTCAATTTTAAACAGAACATGTCATGACTATATTCTTGTCTTATTAAGTACCAACAAAATTACACATGTCTGTACTCCTTATGGCAACTCTTTTCTAAAGCAAATTATATATTTATAAATCTTGTTTATAAATGAAGTAACATCTTTTATCTGGAATTCATAATTCATAACATCTAATTGATACTCAATACTTTAATCATGATAATTACAGTTCTTTTTCTTTAAAAAACTTAACATTTAAAAACATCCATGGCCTGCATTTGCTTTGAAACTATCTAAAGAGCTACACAAAGCAATATTTTTATGGCAAAAGATGTATTTATACTTAAAACCATTCGATAATTAAAACCATCTCAGATCTGAATATACTGATAAAAATGTAAACATTACTATTTTCTCTGTACACATACACATATTTTTTAAAAGCTATGCAAATTCTATTCATCACATCATTGCAGTAAAACTTATTTATAATTTTGTACTTCCATTTAAAATCTGTATCAACCTTAAAGTTGGACAAAACTTAAAAACCTGAGGGATGAAGTTAGTGACCGGAGAATTGATAAATTTAAACAGAATTGTAATTAAAGAAGCACTATGTGTTAACCAAAAACGATCTATGTCATATCTTGTTAAGGTATAATCAAATAAAGTATGGTAATATCAGATATGTGGCTCAAAACATAATTTCTGGAAACAAAATATTTTGCTCAAATTTTATACTAATCAACGGCTGTTGTGCTCTTTGACATCTTTACTACAAATCTTCTCCATTCAATAGAGAATTTTATACAAACGACGTTTGGTAAAAATTGGACATGATTTTAACCAGAAACTTGTGACCTAGACCTTTAACCTCAAAATCTATTGGGATCTTCACATTCCCATGGGGGCATTATTAGACCAAGTTTCAGTTTTTCCATCTTCAAAAAGTTTTGGAAAAGCAAGGAAAATTCATTTTAATTTACATTTCAATTGTGTAAGTTGGCAATCCGGGTGAAAATTACAAAGTTATCTAAAATCAAAAATTTCAAATCTTTTGATATAAAAACAGTCAATTTAAACAGATACATTTACATTGTTATAAAATAGTAAAAAAGGATTATAAGATAGTATTGTAGATAAAGTTTAGAAAAATATCACATCTTTGAAGATAAATGCGTAGGTATAAATAAATAATATCTTACTGTATGCCACACAAAGTAAAGCGTAAAATGGAATCTATAAGCATTGGAATGTCGGTTTATTTCAGTTTTTCACCATTTAATTTCTTTTAAGTAAATTTCAGATAAGAATTGTTTCTTCTGTTCTGATATTTTTTTGAGATTTATAACAAACCTTTCCAAAATTGACAGACAAGAGTATACATTGTCTGTAGCATCATTCAATAGCTAAGACATTAAATATATGTCATTTCACAAATCAGTCTTTAGAAATTTTTTTGTATTAAAATTAACAACATTTCCAATTTTTTAAATCTAACTTTGCACATGCATTTAAAAATAGTTCAATATTAAGACTTGTATCTGTTTTTTCAATGATGAACCATTACAATGTTACTGTTGGAGCATTAAAGAACTGACAAGAGACAATTTTCAAATTTTCAGTCATGGTAAAAGCATCTAAAAAATACACTTAAGTTCGAATAATTGTTAAGTATAAAACAGATACCTGCTGTTAGTAACCAGCTTACAAAAATCAATAATGAATCAAAGCTTAAAAAGCACATTTATAACTCATACATTCTCAATCATGCTTAATAAATTAAAACCAATTACTACCTTCTTAAACTATCAATACTCAATGTAAGTTATCTGTGTCATTATAATTACTCATGAACATTGGAATCAGATTCATTCATGGTATGACAGAAAAAATTCAAAAAATTAGAATGTAATGCAATATTAAATTCAAAGATATAATATTGAAATTTATTGATCAGGATAAAGTTGTTTTTTTAAATAACATTTTGTGAAACTAGTCCAGAAAAAAGTATCTTGTCTCAAAATTTGTGTAATTAGTCTACTGAAAAACTTTTATAAATGAAGCATTATATGGAATGCATTGAACATGTTGAATGAATCCAAGAAGTGAATTCAAAGTCAGTCTACTTGAATGTATTTCTTGGTTTAATAATCATCTTGGAAATATATTTCTTTTTCATCTCATAAATCATTTTTCCCAAAATACAACACAAGCATCATTTGCTTTGAATACACGAGAAAATGAAAATAAAATAATATCATACAAAACTAATTATTTCAGATGATTTAAAATCATATCACACTTCTTCCCTTGTCCAAAGTCTAACTTTATCCTTATGCTGAGTTCACACATAAATTAGTTTAATTCGCATTCGAAAGTTTTACGTCCTAACGTCAATTCTAATTCGAATTACAATGCGTGTCAATTTCGCTTTACTGTCCAAACAACGCTAACTTTTAATTCGTATTCACATTTAGTGTATTTCTAATGCAAACTAGATAATTTAAATCAATTCCAATTAAAAAGGGAGAGTGTGTGAACGCTATAAGCGAATTTGATTCGCATTCGATTCGAATTAAATGTCCGTGTGAACAAGGCATAAAAACAGAAAACTAGCTCTAAAATAACTCTAAACCCAGCCATTTAGTTAGAATTCATTAAAACAACTTATTTTCACAAAAAGAGCTTTCTTTTTTTTAAGAATATCTTTAAAATAATAATGTTAGATATTCAAATTATGTTTCTACCTGTGACAGTGAATTGTGAAAATTAGTTGGTTTAAAGTATATGATTAATTCTTCATATCTATTGAAAAAAGTTAATTTCAATTTAAAATAAAGTAAGTTTCAATTGTATGAAAATGAAAATGTATATATTTACATTTACATGTGTTTTGTGTATCTGTACAAGTTTCCCTTTTCAAAATAAAATTATATTTCAAAATTGTTATTATATTTTGCCTTAGTTTAAAGCTAATGAATTACTTAAATATTTTGCATACAGGAAAATGATACATAGATAAAATTAATGAATTAGTTACTCCTTCTAACTACTGACTTAAGGAAATAACAAATTATTTCCACTGACCAGAGAGAACTCTCAATAATAAACACTTGTAATATTGCTTAGACTAACTTCATCAAGATCTTTGTTTTCTTTCCGTATGTATCTACTTGAACTAAAATCTTATAGAAATTTTAATTTGAATGTATTTTCAAAATATTTATTTTTCTTATGCATTATATTCAAAGAATTTTGTTTATTCTGTAAAACCACTGTGAAATAGCTGTCTTAATCCAAGAAAATATTGAATAGGTTTTTTAAAATTTCAGCCCTTCACAGAAGGGTTACATAATTGTACAAAATAGAGTAAAATATCGCAGCTCTCTGCACTAAAAGAAATTCATTACAAGATTTTTCAACGGCCTTCAATATCATAATTTTACAGAAATATTCTGAACTATACAATCTTTTTCTATATCTGGATTTCTGGTTTTATATAAGCTTAATGAATCACTGTTACTCTGTAGTCAGCTTACTCTACATAGTTTTAGCACCATCATAATAATAATTTCCACAGCAAAACAAATCAACATGCCCATCATAGAAAACATAAACAGATTTCCTATCAAACAGTAAACCTACCTGTAAAAACATGGTGCAGATTTAATTATGCAAATGATATACATCATGCATATTAAATTATGCAAATGATATACATCATGCATATTAAATTATGCAAATGATATACAAGCGATTGTCAAAAACTACTTCTCATTGTCTTAATACATGAAGCAATAGCACAATATGAGACTAGTATTAATCCTGCATACATAAATCTTTCTCGTGTACATAAATCTTTGATTATGATTAGTCTGTTTTCTGATTACTAAAGTGTAGATCAGCTGACTTGTGAAGAGATGGTCACATGACTGTCATGTGTCATACATATACAGCTTCTTCTGCATCTGGAGGTAGATTCCATACAGTATCAAACTAAAAAAATATAAATATGTTCATATTTCTTTGTAATGTCAATATGATATGAAAAAACTCATGCATAATCTGTTGCCCATGTGAAAAATGAATAAAAACTTTGATTTCAGGTACTTCTATTATTTTTTTTTAATGTAGAAGCTACTATGATCAAGACAGTATAGTTAAAATTTAAAAGGGATAGGAGGGCTTCACCCTTCCAGCCTACCTCAACTCTCTCCATATTCTCCAACAATAAAATGCAAGCAAGATATAGACAAAAGTGTTGAAAGTGGCTTACTGTTGTTTTTTCTATAGTCGGGTTGTTGTCTCTTTGACACATTCCCCATTTCCATTCTCAATTTTATTAAATATCAACAATGAATCAATGAATAAGATACTTGATATTTAGTTTTTTTCTGAATCTTTTGTTTTTGTGTTTTATATGTAGATTAAGATAAGCATTACCCAAATATTTTTCTTTCAATTTGAATTGTATATTTTACATGCAGAATTTTTTTTTTTAAATACGGAAAAAAAAAGTCTTATTAAAACACAACCTCACAAAGATCAGTCAGTCAGTATAATGAAAGATAAAAAAATCCTTACCCCTGCAAACGGATCTTTACCATTCACTAGATAAGCAGAGCTAGGATCAGGATTTGGAGCATAGCTAAAGCTAACACCTGACATAGGGAAAAAGTCAACCGGGACTGAATGCTTTGGTGAGATCTGGAAATAAAAATAACAATATTATATGTTTTAAATACCTTAACACACCACATGCAGATAGCCTTAGAGTCTATATCAAACAAACACATCAAATCAAATTTTAACATTTTATGGTTAAATCATAATAATGATCTCATTAAATATTGTCAAGTCTGGTAGTTTTGTTTGCGGGGTTTGACAGTGCATTCCTCTGATGTAACTATAGATGAATATTTTCTTAATTTGCTATATACTGCTAACATCAAACTAAAGGAAAAGTTTATCTTTACCACCAGTTTTTCAAGTTTACAGTGAAAACAGCTCTTCACGAAAAGTCTAATCATGTATGAAATCTTTATCACTGATTATTAAACAACAAAATACCAATCCCTCTTACATGATAAACTTCTCTTATAAAATCTTTAGTCAGTGTATCAAAATTTGTCATTTTTGAAGAAAGGGATATCATGTGAACACTTTTTTCTATGGTTTTATGGGGATTTAAGAAAATAAATACTAAACTAATCTGTTGAGCAACTATCAATGAACCTGCCTGGTGACCAAATTTAATATCTAGAGTCTTTCTCAGTAACGCAACTCCATCAAACTATTTAACTATAGTTTAATAACAAATTGAAAAAAAGAAAAGTAAATATGTCGTTGATTTTCTCTGCACTTTTCAAATCATGCAGAAATAATTATATATAAAACCATTTTTCTGACCCTGAAAATCATGTCATATCTGCCATTGGATAATAGAAAATCACACAACAATTTTATCCAAAAAAGAAATGTGTATTGTTTTTATGACAAAAATAAGGTTGATGGTGACCTATAATTGTTAATTTATGTGTCATTTTGATCTCTTGTGGAGAGTTGTCTCATTGGCAATCATACCACATTCATACCACATCTTTTTTATATAGTCATACCTTTTTCTCAATGACAGCAGTAAAATTAATGTCTCTATAAAATACAAGGTTTTGTAAAGTAGATATATCTGTCATCCTCTTTTCTGGACTTTTTATTAACAACTGAAAAGATAAAAAAATATATGAGATTACTACTCACATCTATGGTGCATTACATTCTTTGTGAAAATTACTAATTTACTAGAAGCTGATAGAAAGTAAAGATGGTTGGTTCATCTATCTTTCCATTTCAATTCATATCCTAATCTTTTATTAATCAAAACACCCTATTCTTCATTTCAGGCAAATGAAAATTAAAGTTGTAACAAGATATCATTATTAATTCAGATACATTATGTTTGTCATATATTTCAAAGATATTTTGAATTTTTAAAACAAAATGTAAAATGACCAAGTAAATAAGAGAGGACTCTAGAAAATTGTGACAAATGAGAGACAACTAGAAAAATACAACTGAAATACATGGAATTATTTATACATAAGCTTACTTTGCTGACAACTTCCTGAGCTGCATCACTGCAGTGGTTAGGGAGTAAATAATCACATTCCCAAACTAACTTAGTCATCTCCATGTGGTCGAGAGCCCCCTCTGCTGGATACTGGAATAGATAAAGAGAAGTGTTAAACCAGATATTTGAATGCTTAATTATGAATTAATAAAACTACCTACAGTGATGGGAAAATAAATTAAATTAATACAGGATGTAACAAAAGCATATTGTTCATACTGAGAACATATAAAAACATAATAAATCGTATATAGTGATCTCAGAAAAGTGTTATTGTGTCAAAATCTTATGGAAATAGAATACATTTGTGTACATCTGGTGTACATGTTATTTTTTATGAACAAACTGTCTTTAACTGAAATAAACTAAAATTCCCATTTTCAAACACATTTTTTATTACATACACCGAATTTAAATTGATTTCTTCATTATTTTCAATAAATCCTTACCTTGCCAGCTAACATGACAAACATAAGTATACCAAGTGACCACCAGTCAGCTGTGTGACCGTATGGGTGGGAGACTAGTACTTCAGGAGCTGAAATAAATACAATCTCAATTATAGATATGTACCCATGTAGAGCTAAGATATATAAAATAAGTTCATACAATTTAGAAAACATTTGTTAAAACATTCATGTTAAATTCAAAAAATATTAGGAAATAAACAGCTGAAAGGTTAACTTGCTTCATAACAGTTAAAGGGGGCATAATCTTTATAAAATGGTCTATAAAATAAGAAAATGGTGCTAATTCTAAACAGTGATGCCTTTAAAACATGTATAAATACACAATTAAAAGGAGTGATAGGAACATGTTTGTTTTTGATTAAAATCTGTGTTAAAAGTTGTCCTTCTACATCATGCACATGTTGGTTAATTTTTTATTAGATTTATGATGTGTACTCCACACATGCTTTCATTTGAATCCCTAATAATGTGTGTTGTAACAGTCTTTTAAGTCATTCTCTGTCCAAACATTCTATTGATTAAATCTTTTGATATTTTTAAAATTAATTTTTGTAGACTAATCCATTAGTAAACTTTTTAACAATGTGTTCTGAGCAAATATTTATAAAAAAACACTTTCTGAAATAAAGTAAGCTTTGCAAGATTTAAGATATATATTATATACACTTACCCATATATTGAAGAGTACCACATATTGTTCGTGTTTTCTCTCCTTTTGTTAACCATTTAGATAATCCAAAATCTGTCAGCTGTATATGGCCTGAACAAATGAAATAGAACAATCTTGTTAAATTGAAAGACTTAATTCTATACTATTCTCCTAGCTTCTAATATCATAAATTTGAAAAGGTTGTGGATTCTGCTATTATATTAATATATGGGTAGAATCAGAAACATCTAACCTTACAGTAAATCACATTTTAGGAGAAAGTGCTTAATATATGATTTCATATGAATATATTGACCCTCTGATATTCTTTGAAGCTTGGGTTTATACCCTATGCATTTCAGTACATAAAGACACAGTCAACAAATTTGATACAGAAATAACCTGTTTGACTCGTGAAAATATCTTGGAGTATTTTATCATATCTTTTTATCAGGTCGTAAAACAGAAATGCCCTCAAGGTGGTACCAAACATCTTGATTAAAATTAATTTGGCTCTTTTAATTTTCATAAAATTTTGACAAAATATCTACTTTGAGTTATCTCCCTGTAGTGATAGGTACCACCTTAAATAAGTACATGTAATTGTTTACAGAATGAAATTCTCTATCATGAACGACCTTAACTAAAATAATGAAAACAGCAACACCTACCTTCTTGATCAAACAGAATATTCTCCATCTAAAAATCACAAAAAGAACACGATAAAGTAGAATGGATATAATAAAAATATATTGTCTTTTTTGTGTTTTTCTTGTTTTATTCTACAATATTGTTTTGTTTACAATATTTATTCAAATGATTAGTTTGAACACATTTAATTATAGTGGATTGGGAAACAAGTTATTGCAACTTATATTAATTCCTTTTCACTTTGCTGGTGCGAGTGCTGGCTTGTAGCCACATTAGCTTGCTCTTTTTCTAAATCTACAAGGGTGTTTTTTACGTGCAAGAGATATTGTGTAAACACAAAATATAATTGACCTACTGCCTATATAATCTGAGAAATGAACCTAATCACAAAATATGAAGCTTTGACATATAGATTTTATACAAATAATTTATGCTGTAGCCAATGGATGAGCATGGATTTGCAAAATAATCTGCTTCCTACATTGCAGGGGAGACAACTATAAATAAGACAATAAATATATCATTACAAGGCAAAAATAAAGTTATTTACCTTCAGATCTCTATAAATTACCCCTGCATTATGTAAATAATCTGAAAAAGAAAATGACTTTTAAACAAGTTATCAAATTTATTCGTTCACTTCTGTTAATATGTCTTTTGATTGAGTTAAGCCATTTCAATTGATATGTTATAGTGTGTCTTTTTATGTTGTGATGTTACACTTTGAGCCATATAACATGTATAAGGGTGAAGATTTGGTACCATTAAAACATTTAAACCTGCTGCAAATGTTTCCACCTGTCCTTAGTCAGGAATCTGATGTTCAGTAGTTGTCGTTTGTTGAAGTGGTTCATAAGTGTTTCTTGTTTTTTAAATAGATAAGACAATTTGTTTTCCAGTTTGAATGGTTTTACACTAGTAATTATTGGGGCCCATTATAACTTGCTGTTTGGTGTAATCCAAGTCTCCATGTTGAAGACCGTACTTTGACCTATAATGATTTACTTTCATAAATTGTGACTTGAATGGAGAGTTGTCTCATTGGCATTCATACCACATCTTCTTACAATTATACACATTAAAGTTTCACTATATCCTCTGTTACTGTTTCATGATATATAGTTATCAAAGTATCTGTTCACTCATTTTAATATTTTTATTTCTTTATCCAAATGATTTGTGGTTTCCAATTTAGCAAAAAATAGATGTGGTTTCCAATAGCAAAAAATAGATTTCTCTATATATCTACAAAAGTTGCAATCTGTTTCACTAAATAATTCTAAATCACTGTCAGTATTTTGATGACATTTTCATATATACTAACAACTGTTTTGGTCCTTTTTGGTTGTAATTTTTTATTTGTTGATTTCAAAAACATTTAGTCTTGAAGTAAACATGAAAAGTTATTGCAGAAATGTGTGTTGCGTGAAATGAAATCAAAATCTATTAAACAAGGTTTTCATTAAGATAAAAGAAATGATTTACATACCCATTACTAAAGCTAGTTGACAAACATAAATCTTGACTAAAGGTTGAGGGAAATATCCATGGAATGTCCACAATGTAAACATATCTCCAAATGGCACATAATCTAATACTGAAACATAATATATCATCTTATTATTTATAAACAAAAGTCATTATTATGCATTGCAATACAGGAGCACAGGTATCCTCATTTTGAATACTGTAGATTCAGAAACTATTGTGATGTGTTTTATTATTGCAAATAATGTGACAGGGTTATAATCACAATAATTTAAACTCGCATTTTGAAATTTTTTATATGAATGAAAAAGGATTTTCTCAATATCGCAAAAAAATCAGATAAAATTTTTAATCCAAAATGACAAAATCGAAATAAAAAATACATGCAATTGTTTCTGAATTTACAGTAGTCAGGTAGTATTATAGATGTTAAAATCTTAATTTATGATTATTTCGAGTTTAATCAAGAGGGATTGTAAATTATTATTAAAAGAAGAGTAAGTGCTGCCGTCAGAAAAGCTTGCACATGTAATTGAAAGCAGAATGAGTTGCGTCCATAACTCCATATGATGAATTCCTATTGTATCATAGAAAAGCATATTAAAGATTTCAAAACACATGAAATGCAAATAGATTAAATCACTGCTCTTTGAGAATTATTCATCATGAATTATATATATTAACATATTAAACTTTCTGAAAATATCAAATACAAAACTTAACCAGCAATTTAACAACAGATTAACTACAATGTAAACCAAATTCTTACCTATATATAAAAATTTACGAGACTGCCAGTATTCATGAAGCTTTACAATGAATGGATGATCGCCAAGCATTGCCTGAAAATCAAATATATAACAATTTCAATAACAAGAATTTTACTGCAAAAACATTATACTAACTGAGAAGAAAAACAATTCCAAAAAAAAGTGAAAAAGGAACCAGTATGAAACTGTTCAAAATGGGAATGACCTTCTGTGCGTTAAAAACAATTACTTGTGTCAAGACTTCAGTTGAAATTTTGAATACAGTATTTTACTAGCAGCATGATATATTTGTCATGTGTGTGTATGGTAATTGTATACAAAATTATTAGACTTTCTACAACTTCTAAAAATATACAATTGTTTTTTTGACAAGGGTACAGTATATATTAGACTCCAACATCTTTGGTATGATCTGTCTATCAACATTTATCAGATATGCTTTTGGACAAAAGTGTGTTCTTCTACTGTTCATGATATAGTTGTATGCCATGGTATCTACATAGACATGATATAGTTGTATGCCATGGTATCTACATAGACATGATATAGTTGTATGCCATGGTATCTACATAGACATGATATAGTTGTATGCCATGGTATCTACATAGACATGATATAGTTGTATGCCATGGTATCTACATAGACATGATAGAGGCATAGCAGCAGATATCAGTGTGTGGCAAATGCCGTGATATGTGTGGACAGGGGCGTAGCTAGAAAAGAAACGATGTGGAAGCAAGTACCGCTGAGCAGAGCGAGGCGAAAAAATTTTGGGACCCTATTATGCAGATTTATTTTTTTTTTCTGTTTTCGGTCATAGGACGGTCAAAAGATGAGCTATATGTAGATAAAAATTTATGAATGTAAAACTATTAATAAATCTTCTGAATATAGTACATTTGTGTAATACATAAACATATTTGTGATACAAAATTTACTCAAAATTGTCCAAAATCTGCTCTTCGGGTCTGGGCAGAAACAAACTTCTCTATTGTCAACATTCGCACTGAAATCCCGATGAATATGCAGTAATGCTATGTAAATGTCGTTGTTCATTGTTGATCGTACATTTGTTTTCAATTGCATACGTAGTACTGCGACTGATAGATCTCAGGGCCATCATGGCATGGTAGCACTCGCGAGATGTTATAAACCAGCGTACTTGTTCGGCATCGAGCGAACTCCAAATTGAATTCGTCAAAATTACATGCCAGAGGTCAGTTTCGTATGTCTCAGACAATATTGAGATTTGTTCGTTTGTGATATTTCCTACAACACGATGAAGCAGATACAGCGCAAAGAAGCGATTTTCTGATAACTTGACGCGACTCCACTCTCCAGTTCCCTTATCATATGGTCTATGAACGCAAAAAATAATTAGACTTTCCAATACTATTTTGGCGTGGTTGCAGCACGGTTGCAGGGTGATTGGCTCCGGTAGTCTGTCAACCACATCGCCTCGGCATATTTTCAACGATATCGAAGGGATCTGATAATTCTAATGTCGATTGGTACATCTCATTCCAAACTGCAAACTGATGAACTGTACACTGTAAAATGTGCCCCAAAACTACATATCTTAGACTGAGTATTACAAATTCAAATCTTGTAAAAGATACAAGTTACCTTCCGATATTGTCATAATCTCAAAAAAAAAAAATTTTGAAAGCAAATGTCGTTATTTAATGATATTTCATCAATTAAAAAAATGACAAGATAGGTGTTTCCTTTAGCATTCAATATTATAAAAAAAAAATATTTTGCCATTTCTTTTTTGCATGCCGAATCAATGTGCACGCAACTGCGGAGCTACGATTTTTTTCTGCATGAACAGCTTCATCAACACTTGTATCTAGGTTGTCAAACTAATATCCAGGATAGACGGAAAAGACACCAACACTAACAGTCTCCAAACGTTAAACAAATATCATAATCATGCATCACGCTGTCTGATTCAGATTGACCAAATCTCTCTCTTCTGTTTTTTTTTTTTGTTGTTGTTGTGAAAACGACGTGGATGCACGTGCTGTCGTGCCTCCGGGTAGCTACGCCCCTGGTGGATAGAGTTAATAACATTACTGGGGACGTAGAAAAAAGTTATTGTCAACTTTGGCATGTATTTACCTGGATTGCTGCCTCATCTTTACACTGCTGTATGGCATTCTCTACAATAATCTGAGTTTTTCCCATAACCTACAATACATATATTACTATCCTTAAGTAAAATAACTCAAACTTAAACAGTTATTTATATGCTATGTGGTACAAAGTATTCAACACTTTTTTTTTTAAATTGACAAAAATTTCTTTTCTTAGTGGTTTTAATGTAACCTTTGCGATGCTACTAATATATCTTAATCATGTTAACGTATTTTGTTATTTTTGATGACAAAGGCAAATCCTAGATAGCTTCTCGATCACCTTAATTTTAATATTTACATATTTTTTTTGATTTTTTTTTTGCACAATTCATAATGATTTATGTCAATGTATGTATAGTTCCAAACAATATAATATTATTGAATTGTAACAGTTATTATCTATCAATAAGAGCTTGACATTTCGTATGGACACCTATCTATTGGAAGATCATTTATAGCTTGATGTATTGTAGTGATCTGTCTATTGTTGACGACTATATATTGACTGTTTTTTGACTGTATGATGACTTCAAGATGTCTTTTAGTCATTTGATTCATATAGTTGATGTCTCATTGACGTATAAACTGGACATCTTATTTCAATAATCAGGGAAAAAAATCAGTCTTCAAACAGGAAGTAAGAAGTGGGTGATCGACAGTTTTAAAAATTGTTTTCACAAATGAAACATTGAAACTATCTAGAATTTTGTTTTTATTGCTAAAAAATAATGATGAAAATGAGACTAGAACACCTGATAAAGTTTTTGCATCCCTGCAGTCTGCAAATAACAACAAATGGTCTAAACCACTTACTTTAACTGCATAGTTCTGTTTTTCATCTTCCCTTCGAACCAAATACACATTACCATAGGCTCCCTTAGCTATAACATCAATAACCTGAAGTACAAAACAAGTATTCACAAAGAGACATATTTAAAAGTTTACTAATACAAAACCTGATCACATACACACAAGGTGACACATATAACAATCCTCTGTGCTGGTAGTTTGCACTGAAAATGCTGGAGTCGTGGGTGATGCACTCATAAATACTGCACCATTTATTTGGTAATTATAAGACAGGTTTTTAAGTGATGAACTGGTATGTATATGTCTTCATAACTGAGATTTTTTATGTGTATGCTTTTTTTTATTTAGAACATTTTACAATGTTTTATTCCAGCAGTTTTATGTGAGAGAAGAAATGTGGGAAGGGAATTACAAGAGAATAGATATCCATATCGTACTAATCAAATCACAAATGTTAAATGAACATGTATACCTTACTCCAATTTTAGAAATTAGAACCATTACTCATGTTTTTGGTGCAATGCTGCATTGGCAATGGTTGACTAAAGGTAACTAATTTTTAAACTTTAAGTGTACCTCAAACTCTTGCTGTTTAAAATCTCCTCGTACTGGAAAATCTGGCAAGAACAAGGCTTCCACCAATGGAACATTATTCCACTTGGGTTTGTCTGGAGTGGAGGAATCATTCTCTAATTGTTCATGTGACTTTCCACGACTCAATCGAGCAGATGCTCTTGTTTTACTTCTTACAAAATCAGGATTTGTTTCTTGTAAAAACTGCAAAAATAAAATTTTATATCACATATTTTAGCATATTTAAAATACAGTTTGATTCATTCCCTTTCAAAACAACATGAACAAGAATAAGGTACATTCGCCAAAAAACATGCTCGCCCCTTCACACCCAAAGTCTGTTCTCACCCTACACTTTGCAAACTTTTTACTGGTTTTGTGTTTAGTAATTTTGTAATAGAGTTTAAGTAAGTGTATAGCTATAAAAAATCAGAGCAGATTGCTCTGAGGGATACGATTGGCATTGTTTTCATTGACACATGTATACATGTAGCTGGATAATATAATTTTCAAAACCAATTCACATGTAAAATGTAAAATATAGGTTATCTGAATAGTTACAAAATAGCCAATCCCGGATAAAAGTATATGAACAATATACTTAGGCCTATTGTGTTTTAGTTTTGTACTATCAATTTTAAGTTCACTTTCCTCAGCAGTCACTGCGACTCAGAGTGAGAGAAGGTATTTCACTTCGTATCTTACATGAATCACCTATTTTCCTACGTTAATTCTAGGAGGAACCCCATTCCTAACTCTTTAAATATTTAATTTCCTTTAATATGAGTCAGTGATCATGACTTCTTTCCGTACACATTCCTAGGTTTAAATTGCGATCGTTTTTAATATAATACAATGTTTATCGATGGAACGAGTTAATTTTTGTCAACGTGTTGTTTTGATTCAGAATTCACGGAAGTTACTTCACGAAGGGAGACAACTCGAAATGATAATAATATGGAAGACTCCATTTTGCCTGAAGGGGTGATGTGGACTTCATTTTGATTTAAATTATGCATATGATTTAAAATTATGTAACAACAATAACTCTCAATAGCAGACATACATAGAAAGGATCCCATGAGTTATGAATTAATCAATTGAGTGGGGAATTCAGAGCAACCATTCAATCCAATACCCCTTGAAGTCAAGAAAACTATACGCATGCGTATAATTACCTAAACATACCCTGGAGCAAGAATGTACATTAATTAAACGACCTAGATTGTTCTCTATTTCTTTATGGAAGTACATTATCAAATATCAGTTTCATCATGTTCATAACAGTGACATATATGAAAAACTCCACTTCACTTCTTATATGAAAGAAAAAGATTTATCAGAATTCAGAGAACTCCCGCTTTTTTATCACAACTGGGAAATTCCCTCTGACGTGTTTCAAAATTTATAAAATCACTAAATATAAATACTGCTCAATTCTGATTTTCCGTGTTGTTAAAAACACGCATATATATAAGTCAAGGGAAATATCAAACATGAAGATTATGAAAAGAACATTATATGAAAGTTGTTTAAGTTCAATCCATTTGTTTGTTTTTACCTTTTAAATCAAGACAATCATAAGAATCTGAGATGTTCCTTAATATTTAGAATAAAACGGTTGACGTGAGGGCATGGCCCCTAAGCCAATCGTATAAATCTACAGATTGCTTGAAAGCAATCATATCCAAAAATTATTGGGTGCAAATGGACCTAATACCCAGCCACCTTTTTAGCAATAGGAAATCAGGATTTTCATACATGTTGAAATATAGCGGGATTGACAAAAAACTGTACCTTGGACATATAAAAATGCCATTTTCATTATACTTCAATCAGAATCAGACTATCATGATTTTTTTAATTTTTAAAACATACTTTCTACATGTAAAAAATAAGATAAAGTAAGCTTAACTTTTTACTTTTCTAAATTTTCCCAAGGTCGGTCGATCAGCTTCTTGTTGGTGATCAGTTGTGTAGTTACATACATGTACAGCCCTAAGCATACTAATTTATCCTAACTAGTGTCTTAAAATCTGCTATTTATTCAAATTATATAATGTAATACCACAGTCCCACTAGGCCACGATCGCACTACGATTTTTGCAAAAAAAGCACAGTAAGGTCGTATCAAGGTCCTGATGAGGTCTTCAATATCATGAAGAGGGTGGTCAACTCTGAACATGTTCAAAACAATCGTGGTGCGGTCGTGGCGAAATCAGGTCATATAAGAATCGTAGTGAGAGCGTGATTCTATTCGACAGACTGTGCTACGATCTCACAGCGACGTTTCCATTACGACTATACCACACTGTTCACGACCATAGTACGATTCTAGCACGCCCTTGCCGTCCTCGTCACGAACTTCTTACGACTTGACTACTTGCTACCATTGTCTCTAGATTTTGTTTGTCTGTATGTAGTTATCCATCTGCTCTAACGGCTTAACCATGCTTCTTGTTTTTAGATAGATAAGACCGTTGGTTTTCCCGTTTAAATGGTTTTACACTAGTAATTTTTTAGGCCCTTTATAGCTTGCTGTTCGGTGTGAGCCAAGGCTCCATGTTAGAGGCCATGTCGTAGCCTAGTATAATGTTTACTTTTATAAATTATTTCTTGGATTGACAGTTGTCTCATTGGCACTCATACCACATCTTTCTATATCTGTTGACACATCTGTGTCATCTCTGCTATCGTTCCCTTAAATATCGTCATTTGAGCTTTATACCAGCAATAGGTTGTAACTTAGGTTGGATTGGTCGGTCCGACATCTCTGCTTGATCAGGATTCGTTACTTTGCCCCCTCTGCCTCTACATCAACCCTTCCACCACGCCCACGTTTTCTAATAGATTTTGGTGGCATGACTGTATTGTTTCCGAGAAATCTACCACCGTGTATCATCATACAGCGGATATAGGTACTAACCAAGCCGGTGTAAGCGATTTTGATCTTACACGGTAACGAAAATCTTTGTTTTGTTCACATAATATCAATGTGTACTTCAATCTAAACATAATTGCTGTTTTAAGAAATGATTTGGTCGTAGGTTGATGGTTAGAGATGTCTCATTATTTTCCCAAAACAAGAGGGATTACTAAAACATTGTAAAAGCATGTACAAATACTTGTTAAAGAAGTTGGCCCTCGTCTCATCCAATATAATTCTATATTCATTGCAACTCTTTTTTCTGATAGAAGGTCAATGTGTGTGTAATAAGTATAGCTGTTTGAAAAATTGGCATTGAAATCTTTCATAAATATGTTATTTTTCGATATTTTATCCCTAAAAAAGTGTTGTGTACGGTTTTTAGCTGACCACATAAATCCTTATGTACGGTGCATAGTTATGTTGTTGTACAACGTACATAAAAACATTATTTTTATACTATTTTTATACTCGTTTATTACCCAAAATGTTTCAAGGAATGAGTAATCACAGGTAGGTTTATGATTGGTGACTTTTACTTTTGCCCTGTATTAGGTTTCTTTCAGCAGTCAGGGGACTTACTTAAATAAGTGATTTTCTAAATCACTGATTCAAGTAACATTATTTCCATAAAGATTGGAAGTTAGAGTTGTCTTTCTTTAATAATCACCTATTTAAGTAGTACAAATTAATCACTAGAAGAAGTGATTTAATTTTATTGTAGCTTTAAATATAGAATACTAATGATCCAGGGACTAATTATGTTTCTAAACTTATCAGAACCAACATCTGTGTTGTCTAGGATGACCAGGTCATTTCAGGTGATGACCTTGTCCTGAATCTAGGATAATGACATAAAAATCACTTGTTTAAGTATCAGACCTCAATTTCCTTCCCAAAAATCACTTCTTTAAGTATCATTCTTTTAATAACCCCCACTAATTTAAACACCCCCAAACAGTGAAATTTTTATTGCGAACAGTAGAATTTTATTACATAATCTGAAAGATGAAACCTTGAACTTCACAGGAAAAATACTCCCACTGCTGGGAAAAATCTTTTAAGAAAGTATCAGTTCATTATGTAAAGCCATTATTATAGCATTTTTTCAACTAGAATAGAATTTTCAGCTAAATGATAGCATCAAAGGCATAAACCTTGCTACTTAAAAGAAGCAAAAAGTTCATTTTTTTTAAATTTTACTAATTAAAAGATATTATTTAAACCTATGTGTTTCAAATTTTGAAAAAACTACATAATCCCAATTTGTGACAAAACCTCGAATTTGCTACTCAAATAAGTGATTTAAAAATCACTTATTTCAGTAAGTCCCCTGACTGTTCAGATAAAACATGTAAATGTCTCAACAACTGTATCGAAATTGAAAGTTGGTGTTGACATTCACAACTATTTGCGCTTTTACAAGTTAATTGTTGTTATAAGAAAATCAAATTTGTTTTATGAATAGGAAAAAATCGATGCGAAAATTATTTGGGGGCAGGAATTTCAAATGTTGAGAAATGTACATTGAATATTGATCAAGCAAAACAAAGATTTTCATTACTGTGTAAGGTCAAAATCGATAATGCACGCTTGCTTAGTACCTATATCCGGTGTACTGATGATACACAGTGTCTACTTATTAATCAGAAATATAAGGAATGGAACTGTATTGATATGGAATATGATGCTAATGTTATTGCTGAGAGCGAAGTAAGATCGCAGTATGAACGTAGTATAATTGTGGTAAGAACGTGATATAATCGCAGTAGAAGCGTGGTAAGATTGAGCATAACTTGTGGTATGGTTGTAGTTAGAACGTGAAGGGCGTAGAAAGATCTTGATAAGCGTAGTGAGGGCGCAGAATAAGTGCAGTGAGTACATGGTTTAATCGTAACAGGGTCGTTGTAAAAGCATAATGAGGACGTAGTAGTATCGTGAAAGCAATGTAAATTTACGTTTTCATGCCGCTCATACTGCGACCTCACCACAATCTGAATTTGTTTTAGATCCCGGTGACTCACGGCATGGTGCGATCTTGGTCTAGTGGGACTGGGGCTTAAAGCAGCGTTTCGACTACTCAAGTTATAAATCTCCAAAGTTACATTTGCAGTTCTGTTGGTGTCTGGTCCAGTGGTTTTTCAAATGGGGACTCAATAGATTCAAATTTCTCTCCGTTGCAAAACGATCCCAGTGCTTGTCATATAGATTCTTGTATTGACTTGAACTAGAGTTTGTCCAATTTTCTGACTGGCTACTGAAGATTTAAGAGAATAAAATGCTTATATGCAGGTTGACGTCACGGTAAAATTGATAATACATATATTCAGATTTGTTACGCTGAAATACTTTGAATATACATACCTGAGACGTTTAAATCGTAAGCATTGAAACTTTTTAAACTTTAAAATTGGAGAACAAATTTATCAGGATCGGGATTTTTGGCAAAATATGTCCTGAATTTCAGGATTTTCTGATATTCAAACCAGGAAATTGGGATGAGACCCCCTCTCACCCACCCCCTAGTTTGTGTACACATTTAAAATCGAGGTTCCATTTCTATGTTTTTGCCTTAATCTTATGCTAAATCAAATATACTTTTGTTTATTAATTTAATGTATACTTATAAAATATTCATGTTTCTTTGTCATGTTTGTTTAGCTTTCAATATTTCTAAAAGCGACATTCACCTGGGATTCTGGAACCGATTGGGCCTTTCTTAAGGGATTCTTCTGATTGCTGTTCCCCATAGCTTAACAAGTGCATTTTGATTACATGTTTTAAAAGTTCCAAAATAAAAAAAAAGTCATTCAATCATACAATCTTCAACCGGAAGCATAACTTCAGCCGGCAAAAAATAAGTCTCAAAGACAGGAAACTTGCATTCGAAAAGATAGATTTGTAAAGAAAAGAAAATCAATTATGACTAATGAATATGTTAGTATTCACTTTTATTCATTATAGTTTTTTAGAACAAATTATAATTATATAGTAATTGTAGGGGATAACTGATTATAATTATTATCTTTTAGTTGCCACTTGACTTGAATTTTATTACAATAAAGTAACGATTTCTCTGTATCTACAGAGTAACTTATGGTACTAGAATTTCGCCATGTTCATAAAAGTCTGATTCAGTCAAAATTAATTCAGGATCGACCAATTTGTAATTTCCAATGTTGGATTCCGGTATTTTTTGTTGTTTTTCATTTTATGTAGAATGTAATATTACATGCCATTAACAACAGTTAAGGTTTATAAAAAGCTGAAAAAAATATAGCAATTTAAATTGAACAGGTAAAAATAAAATAATCTTCCAGATGGAAAACCTGCTATAAGTGCTTCTTCTACTTCTTTCTTCTTCTTTTTTCTTTTCTTTCTTACATCGTGAAGTTCAAAGTTTATTTGACTTTTTGCCTCAGGAAGATTTAACTGAAGTCTTCTGAAATTAGTATTTTATAAAAAGCTGAAAAAAATATAGCAATTTAAATTGAACAGGTAAAAATAAAATAATCTTCCAGATGGAAAACCTGCTATAAGTGCTTCTTCTACTTCTTTCTTCTTCTTTTTTCTTTTCTTTCTATATAAGAAAAGCAAAAAAAAAGCCGTATAAGAAAAGCAAAATGAGAATGTTAAATTTGATGTATGCCTTTTTGTGCTACTTTGTTACATTTGTTGTTTATGTAGTGATATTAAGATGATAACACAATATTGACTGTTGTACCCCTATTTTTGACATTTTTACTCTTTGAGTATGTTTGTTTTGTTCATGCATCGTTTACAATGTAATGGAATTTGATGCGACTGTCATACAAGTGAGAGGTTTAGCTAGCTATAAAACCAGGTTCAATCCACCATTTTCTACATTAGAAAATGCCTGTACCAAGTCAGGAATATGACAGTTGTTATCCATTCGTTTGATGTGTTTGGACTTTTGATTTTGCCTTTTGATTTTTGATTTTCCTTTTTGAATTTTCCTCGGAGTTCAGTATTTTTGTGTTTTTATTTTTATCTTACATCGTGAAGTTCAAAGTTTATTTGACTTTTTGCCTCAGGAAGATTTAACTGAAGTCTTCTGAAATTAGTATATTTGTAAACATGGTAAAGATGCGAAAAATCACCTACTAAATTATTCTGGGAATATTAAAATCACCTACTAATATTCTGGGAATATTAAAATCACCTACTAATATTCTGGGAATATTAAAATCACCTACTAATATTCTGGGAATATTAAAATCACGTACTAATATCACAGGTAGTAAGGTCGTCATATCGAGGAACGTTTAGTACAGTGATTTTGTCATAGTTTGGATAACTTTGACATCATGATGGTTAATTTATGTTACTTTTCTAAACTCAGTTCTATTCACACGAATAAAATGTTTGAATCTGTATACGAGGTCAAACGATCTAACTTGGAATTGCTGTTTCACGAAATTAATGCAGAATAAGCAAGATATCGGAATCAGTGCTATGGTTTGGTTAAGAGATTGACATGGTTCGGTTACTAGAGTCTAGAAATTCGTCATGGTTTTCATGGTTTTGTTCAAGTTAATTTGTCATGGTTTAGATCGAAATAAATATATATGTGTTTCACTTTAATACTGAAAATTTGTTTGATAGCGCTTCTTATTGAACGAAGTTACACTATATATTAACTGCCTAAGAAGAAAAAAAGTCTGTTAACCAAATTGAGTGGGCGTAATTGTCAAAGCGTAAATTAAACATGTCATGTTACTTTTCGTAAGTGTTCTACAATATAATTTTTAAATTCACTGCTCTTTTAAACTAGCTTTCGATATAATTATACAAATCAGTACAAAGCGTTGCTTCTGTTTCACATAGAATCTTTTCTCCGTATGTCCATGCTTGGCTCTGCCAAGGATATCTCGAGCGGCATCACTAGTCAAATAGCTAAAGATTTGTTTTCCTTAAACATGTTAAACGAGGGACGAAAGATACTAAAGGGACAGTCAAACTCATAAATCTAAAACAAACTGACAACGCCATGGCTAAAAATGATAAAGACAAACAGACAAACAATAGTACACATGACACAAAATAAAAAATCAAAGAATAAACAACACAAACCCCACCAAAAACTAGGGATGATCTCAGGTGCTCCGGAAAGGTAAGCAGATCCTGCTCCACATGTGGCACCCGTCGTGTTGCTTATGTGATATCAAATCCGGTAAATAGTCTAATTCGGTAGGTCACATTCATGAAAGGGAAGGGGATTGTAGTTACGACATAAGGAAAATATCCGATATCATTTGTGAAACGGTTATTCCATAAAAAGTTGCAAAAAAGTAGCAGCTAGTCAAAAAGTAATTCTTGTTTTTACATTTTCCCCTAGAATACTATACATTTGTTTGTTTTTTCTTTATTTTAAATTTTGAACCAGTTTATGATGAATAAAAGGAGACGTGGGGTCGATGATACAGTAATCCAGCTACAAAACTAACCAAAAGATATTAAGAGGTAATCATAAGTCTTCAACCATTTATGAAACCGACTCGTTACGCGTTACGCGTGACATGGACAACAGTGTTAAAACTTAATCTTGTGATTATACATTAGAAAGTTTGCCCCGTCATCCTTTATTCTACAATAGACATACTCTAGTGTATAAAACAGTGAAAATGAACAAAATGGATTCGTATACTTTACATACAATGGCAGTATTAAATATTGTATAAATGCATCATGTATAGTATCACTTAATTCTTTTATAGTCAAATATTTTACTTTTTATGTAGTGATTTAGTATGGTGTGTCCTAGAATTGAAAATATGTCTAAATTGTACAGCACACAATATTGTCAGCAAAATTCCATCAATAAGGAAGCTATCTTGGAATCATGATTTTTTTATAATTTGTTTTTGGTTTGAAACTAGGTCCCGCTAAATCAACTTGATTTTATTGTTTAAAGCCGATCTGGAAAATCTTACATGTCTGCCATGGTTAAGGCAAAAAAGAGGTTGGGGAACTCGAAAACATGTTTAACTCCGCAATATTTTGAATAGTATACTGTCTCAAGTTAAGTTTCTGTATTCCTTGAATATCGTTTGTAACTGTATATATTGTATTTTGCTATTTATTTTGAACAGAAATTAGGCTGGTGGTTTTCTTATTGGAATTCCTATACATTGAATTTTGTCGCAGCCTTTAATAACTTTCTAAAAGTATGATTTTGCTCATTGTTGAATGTTGAAGGCCTCTCACTGACATAAAGTTGCTAACATCTACGTCATTTGATCTTAGGTTGTCTCATTGGCAATCATATTGCATCTACTTATAACATATTATTACATTGTATGTGCGTTCTTATGCCCTTTTGTGTTTCAAATGAAACAATTGTTGTTTATTTTGATAGTAACTCTTCATTATAAACGACTAGAATTACATAACTGAACCATGTCCAACATGAACTAAACCATTCACACGAATGAACCAAACCATGACACAGATATTTCAGAAATTTTGAATTGAGTGCAAAAGTAGGTATTTTTCAGAATAATTGACGGCAGTTTTATATCACGAAGAAGTATGTGATGTAACAGATATAAAGATAATAACCTTTTTTATGCACGTTAAACCAATAAGCAACTTTTAAATGTTGACATACGCAAGCTTTGTTCTGTGTTAAATCATTAACTATATCGGATACAACCTGTGATGTGCTAACATATTTACTTTTTACAAAGGTACTTACCAGCTTGAATTATTGATCAGAAGTTCCTTTTACAAAATATCCGAATGTTCACATTTTTGCATTTATTGTCATCAAAAACACTTAACACCGTCATGTCAAACTTATCCAAACTATGACAAAATCACTGTACTAAACGCTACTCGATATGACCACCTTACTACCCTTGAATATTCAATGTTCTGGGAATATTGTTCTAATAGTATAATAGTCCCAAATATTTTTAAAGAAAAGTCGATTTATTTTACCGTGAACAGCAATCATATGAAATTTTGTATTTAGACATGACGGTATTTCAAAATGTCTAAATGAAGTCATTTCAATAGTCCATAAGCTTGAGGACTGTCTGTTACCATATCTTTGCACTTTTATAGATTGAAGGCATATTCCTCTAAAAAAAAACTTATCTTTCCCGTCACGATTTTCCGTCATGCATTTTGTTTTAGTTTTAAGAAACCCTGTGAGGACAAAGCATAGCAGCTAAATTATTATATTTCCCATCTAAATTCGCACAAAATCAATATAAAGTTGAATTTCTTCTTCAAAATACAAATTTTTGCATGAACCTTTTATTTCTTTGTATGGATTGCAGAATGTCATTAAGCTTCTTGAAAATATTAGAATGACAAATTATCACGTTTAAAACGCTGGTATCATCAGTGTAGTAGTCAGAACTGCAGTACTGGCATAAAAAAAACCCAACACAGATATTGCTTGATAGCAATTTGCTGTTATATACATTTTGCTTGTAGATTGGATGTCCCCGACGGCATAGTAACCAGTAATTCGGTACTGGCATGAAAACACAGATATAGTTTGATAGCAATTTTCTGTTATATATTTTGCTTGTAGAGGACTACTAGTCCCCGATGGTATCAGTATACAATGTAGTAGCCAGAACTTCGGTATAAAGGTATGAAATACAGCTATTGTTTGAAAGCGATTTTCTATTATACAATTTGTTCAATGATTTTAATTATATATCCTGCATGCAAAGTATTTAAACCTTGTTTAGATTGAGCTTTGCCGTATGTCCTTGTGGGGTTTAGCTTTTCAACGTTAAATGTAATAGGTTTTTTTTAACGATTTTCAAATACCATGGCTTTGGGCATTAATTCACTGCATGCCATTGAAAATGATTATCGAAATGAGCATCTGGTGGTATACATGATACAGTTGCAGTTAAATTGATAACGCTTATGGAATTATATATGAAGCATTATAACTTAAAACTCTATCACAACAGCCAACATACGGATTTCATTTTTGATGTGTAAAATGTTCATACCTGGTAGAAAACAAGATTGAAAATGTTTGGCAAAATTGAAATCTTACTTACAATGTTTTTAGTAAGTTATACTTTGTAAACATGTCAGGACAGTGGCCCATTCTGTTTCAATTCTACAATTATAACTGTGGTTCGTCCATTACTCCTTGGAGTAAATGGTAGTTGTTGTTTAAGGGCATGTCTTGATACACTTCAAAATCGTCTGACTATTTCAGTTAAGTCTTCTGTGCAGGTAAATGATATGTAATCCTGCATCATACCATGGCACTTCGTATTTGACTCTCTCTCTCTCTCTCTCTCTCTCTCTCTCTCTCTCTCTCTCTCTCTCTCTCTCTCTCTCTCTCTCTCTGTCTCTGTCTGTCTGTCTGTCTCTCTCTCTCTCTCTCTCTCTCTCTCTCTCTCTCTCTCTCTCTCTCTCTCTCTCTCTCTCTCTCTCTCTCTCTCTCTCTCTGGTATTTCCCAACCTCTTCGTATTTTGCAATTGCCTTCTTTCTCTCTCTCTTGTATTTCACAACTTATATGTATTTTACCTTCTCTCTGCAATGAATAAAGTGAAAATTATAGTAAAACCTCTGTTTTACATGAGTTATGAATTTGGACCGAATGTTATTTATAGTAACACCTCAGTATTACATGAGTAATGAAATGAGAGAATTTTACTGACAAGTAAGAATTCTTGTAAACCCTCACTTAAGTAATGAATTGAGAGAATTTTACTAACAAGTAAGTGATAAATAGTAAAACCTCAGTGTTACATGAGTAATGAATTGAGAGAATGTTACTCACAAGTACGAAATATAGTAAAACGTAAGTGCTAGTACATGAGTAATGAAATGAGCCATCGGATAATACGTGATACAGTTAAACTGTTGTGCATGGTCGCTATCGATTTGTCCTTACATTATGTCACTTCAACAATAAGATCAATACTTTCGAATTGAATTGTTAAATTAGTTAAAGGATGCATGTTAAACAAGTATTTGCGACAGTAAAACTACCGATGGACGTCCGTAAAGCTTCAAATACAATACAGTTATCTCTTAAGTTGATTGCTTAACTCACACGAATTTTGGTCATTTAACCCTCTTTCTTTTTCCTTTTTGTTGGATTTCTATCGGGTTTTAATATAAGATTTTAAAACAAGCCTGTCAAGGAGATGTGGTATGGATTGCCAACGAGACATGCACTATTCATCCAAATTCAAATATTAATGAAGTGGAATTGAAAAGATGAAATAAAAGAAACTATAAGTTGACAGCTAAAGGTCTCTTACAAGCAAAATAACATAACAGGATACACTACAACATGTACAAAGTTTAACACGGTGAGATACCAGTCTACAGCATCCTGACACAGCACGAGCAACAAACCCAGATGTCAATATTGAAATTAGGAGATGTGATATGATTGTCAATGAGACAACTTACTATCCACCCTAATTCAAAAGGAGAGGCCTTGAATTTAAAGCAATACAAAATGTTATTATAAAACTATGAGCAGAAAGCCACTGTCTCTAACGAAACAATTTTTTTTTTATTTATTAATTATGTTAAAGTAAAATTTCGAAAATATTGGTTATGTTCAATGTGCATGTCTTATCCAATCATACAAAACAGTAATATCGTATACAATAAGTAACATGAACAGTCCAATAAAACATGTTAAATGAAAACAAGAAGAAATATTTAACATTGATTGAATGATTTATAAATACCAATGAATTATACCAATTTGAACATGCATTAAACTATGAATACTGACTGTGAACGTTACAGGACCGTCACTTTTGGCTTAGTTATAAGTGAGAAAACCAACGGCTTTATTAATATATAAAAAGAATGAAACGGAAAAATCGTTATTCTGTAAGTCTGGTAATTCTACAATCATTCATAATGTGTTAAACCTTACATCATTCATATTTAGGCAGTGAATTTTTTTGCCGGCACTGATTAATATGGCAGTGGCTATTTGACCGGCACCGGCAATATAGCAAATTTGCTATCTAACCGGCATCGGCAAAATAGAAAAAAAAATGCTATTTTGCCGGCTCTGATTAAATTAAATCTCACTGGAATTATAACATGTATAATGTAAGAATAAAAAATAATATCAAAATTAAAAAAAATATATTGAATAGCGTTTGTTACTGTTACTCATATACAGTGGCGGATCCAGAATTTTTCATAAGTGGGGCCCACTGGCTGCCTAAGAGGGGGTCCGATTTCGTCACGCCTCAGTGATTCCCTATATAAGCAACCACATTTTTTTTTCTCAAAAGGGGGTACGGGCCCCCTGCCCCTCTAAATCCGCCTCTGATATAAACACTTACACTTTTAACTATCAAATTGCAGTGGCGGATCCAGGGGGGAGGGGGTTCCGGGGGTGCGCACCCCCCTTTATTTTTGCCGATCAATGCATTTGTATCGGGACATATGTTTTGCACCCCTTGCACCCCCCCCCCCTTTTGCCCTGGGTTAGCACCCCCCCTTTCGAAAATTCCTGCATCCGCCCCTGAATTGAATATAAAAGTCTAAAAATTGATATACAACTCTCCTTTTGAGAAAAAAAACCGGCATCATGTGACCTTGGAACAGTATATCTAATATATATGTTCCTGATGTGACTAAGAACAATTCGGTAGAAACTCCCCCAGTTTCTTAGTTTCATACAAAAAAGTTCATATTTTCCTGACATTGACCATGTTGACCTAATATTGTATACATATTTATGAACATCTTCAATATCTTATTTTTGATTGTACTGTATTTTTATTGCTTGATATTGTGATAAAATGATAGGAAACTATTATTTCGCTTTTTTATTCTCTTCTAAGCACATCAATCAATAGTTTTTTTCAGTGCCGGCTAAATAGCCTTAAAATATTTTAATTAAAACCGGCAAAATAGCATATTTCTATAGAACAATTGTAGTACCCATGCAACCCCTTAGTTATTCTATTCTTTAAATTTCTACCATTTTCTGTAATTTTAATGTAATTTATCCTTTTTAATCTTTCCAAGGGCTTTCATTTTCCCCCCAATTTATTCTAAATAATGTTAATCCTATCCATACAGAGAGAAAAAAAATCAAAAACAAGGAAGTTTACGATTTAAATGTTGATTTGTGGTACATAAAAATCAACACTTTACCATTCAGACAACAATCATGGCCTCTGTGTTGGCGAGAAAGGGTTTAGGCCTATCAACTTTGGCTCGACGTTTAGCAGTTTTACCACGGATTGCTTCTCAAAGATGTCAGTCTGGTGCACCCGTAGCTACGCCAGAAAATGTGACGGCTATAAACACATCAAGCGATTTCAAGAAAGTAAAATTTACAATTGAAGAACCGAGTGTAGCAGAACTTGGTAATGACATCCTTCAAGGTCGTCGCCTTTTTAAAAGGCTGCCATTACAGAAACCTGTACTTCTGCTTCGTTTCTTAAAGGAATATTTAAAAAACGCTCAGTTGTTTTCTTACTTTCAGTCGCAGAGCTATTTTTCATGTGTAATTGTCCATTAACAAGTTGGGCACTAGTTACCACAGGTATTTGGGGCATGGAACCCCCTTTTTTGGGTATAGGGTCTGTTTGCGCTCAATACACTTTAGCACCCTACACGTTCATACTTCCCATGTTCGAACCCAAGGGGCATTCGCGCCAAATTTTAAATCAAATTCCAGTTTAACAGTTTAATAATTGGAAAATCATGATTGTTGTTTTAAAATGCTTTGATCTGTTGGTGTAAATGGGACTGAATGTATTTAGCTTGGTATGAGTAAAACCGTCATTGATTTTAAATGAAAAACGGGAAAGATAATTGTTTTCAACAGCTTGGCCCCTTTGATCTGAAACAATGAAACAATAAAATATAGCAGTACACTATTATAACCAAAACATGATAAAATTATTTAACACACACGAAAAAACCGTAGTCAGAATCTCACTTTATTTTGAAACAAGTCAATGAAACAAAGTTATAGCAATACACTATAACCAAAACATGATTAAGAGTTATTCAACACAAAATAAAACTTGACAGAATCCATATTTTTTTTAACAATACACTATCCAAAACATGATTAAGATTTATTCAACACAAAAATAAATGCTGTCTCACATTATTTTGAGACAATGACAACAAATATACTTATAAAAATATATATATTTGGCAAAACCTGATAACAAAGTAACTTATTAAACACAAAACCAATTAAAATTGGGCCAACGGACTGTGGGTGCAAACATGTAGGGTGCGAAAGTGAAAGGGCCGAACATGAGTGTGTGCGAACGGGAATGGGCGCTACAGACCCGGATTCTCTTTTTTGGACCTCAGTTTAAAAAAAAAAATGGTTGCTGTTTTTTATTTATTTACAATTTTCTACAATGTACAGACATATATCAAGTTTCAACAATCCATTACTAGTTGATTACAATACCTTTTTTTACTATCCATACGAGCCTCAAGTGAAAAAAGTATTATACCATCACATCCATAACACAATTTACATACATGTGAACTCTCAATGGGGGTAAAATAATCCTGTTTTCAGGGGGTCTCCTCCCGTCCTGCCGGAAGAGAAAAAAATCCTGTGTATGAAATACACCTAATCGCTATTTATTCCATTCTGGATATGTTCTTAAATGACGCAACTTTTTCATCCAGTTGAAACTAACTGGGGCCCTGTTTAAACAATGCACCATGCAGAATACTTTTTAATGAGATATATGTTTAAAACATCGTAAATACTTCAAACAAAATATTTTTTGACTATAATTTGAGTTTTGTTAAAGTGGATCATAATCTATCAAAGTTTTGTATTGATTGATTTCAAAATTTTTTCCTCCCTCAGCTCGTTACTGATGACCTTTGTTGTTTTCATTTATTGTACCTGTTCAAGGCCGGTTGACCTTAACAAAAAGTTGTGGATTGGACTAAATAGCGATAAGGTGTATAATTCATGAATAAAAACTTGCAGCCCCATATCCCGTATAACTGACATTACCTGAAGTAAATTTGACCTGTAAATCAAAGAACATGCATAATTATATGGCTTCGCATGCCAGCTTGGGTGTTGAACATACTGGTAATCAACAATTTTTACCTCAGGCTAACTTGCTGTTGTGTAATAAAAACTTTGTGCATCTAAAAATAACTTAGGATTAATACTTCCCCTGTTTTCTGCTGTTTAAATTATTTCAAATTTTAAATTCAAATTTTTGAAAGAATAAAAATGAAATATATATTGAAAAAATAACCCTAAAAGGATGATAATTAAATGATTTTAAATGTCTTAGAGCAAATAAAAAAATAATAATTTGGAAATTATTTGAGGTTTGTATACTTCTTTTCAAGGCTTATATTAAAATTTATAAACAAATTTGACTTCAATGTGGGATTTGCCGACGGTGCAGGGGCTGTATATCCAGTCAAGGTCGTTAAAAACTTCAATTTGTTGTTGTTGGATTTATTTATGTTAATTTTTAAATAAAAAAAAATGGTAAGAATATATATATGTGCTGGACAATTGAATAAAGATTACAAAAGAAGTATGGATAGATGAGGGGGGATAGGACCTTTATCGGGACTCCGGGATCGGGTGTTTTTAAGCTCGGGATTTTGGGATTGACCCTTTGGGGATCCGGGAATCCTTTTTTTCGGATTTCGGGACGTCGGGATTTACTTTATTTAAATTCGGAACCTCGGGATTTTGTTTTTTTAAGTCCGGGATTTCGGGATCAGGACCCCTCCTATCCCCCCTCATAGATAACCAATGATAACAGTCATAATTTTAATAAATTTTAAAACTAAAGAGAAATTAAAAGTAAGTAAATGAAAATAAAAGAATTAAGATTGAAGAAAGACACAGAAAACATATTACATAGGAAAGTTGAAGGAAAAAAAACATGTTAAAAGACAATTTTGAAACATCACATGGTTATATTTACAGTTACATTTACAACAAAATTATGTCGATAAAAAACCTCCTGATCTGAGTCCTAATCTCCTGACCAAAATTTCACAATCTCCTGATCTGAGTTTCACAGTCCATCACATGTATGAATCTATAACTTAAGAATATCAATTCAGATACATGTACATGTAACAAAACATTACAGATGTTAAAAGGTCCTGCAGGAGAACACTTGTCTCAGAGGGGAAATAAACCCACCAGAGATTAGGCATTGGGCCTCACCCCACTGGTAATGTTTGTAATCTTTCTATACAACTACTAGTAATTCGACGATAACAGGTGTCTTTTTTATCAAGTTCTGACTTAACCAGGTATTGATTTGACTAGAATTCAATACTGACACTAGTGCCCAACCTGTTAATGAACATTTAAACATGAAAAAATAGCCCTGTGACTGAATGTAAGAAGAATAACTGTGTGTCTAGGATTTTCCTTAAGAAACAAGGCAGAGATACAGGTTTCTGTTAAATAGTTTGGACCCACTGCATTTGTTTTCCACATTGAGTGTAGGGATTACCCTTTATGAAACTTTTTGGTGGTTCACTACTAACATAACAAAGGGTTATCAACTTATCCATATACCCAAAGTGGCAAACAAATGCAGAAGGTCCAAACTTAATCTTTTTAACAGGTGCCAACTTTCACGCTTATCTGAACAAGTAGTATAACTTTTCAACATAGAAAGGCACACTATCATGACTATAGAATATCAATTGATCAAAAAGAAATATTAGCAAAACAATTAAACATGCATTGAATGAGTAAATTCGATCTATTACACAATTAAAATACAATATTAATAACAGAAATTTGTTTGACCATTTTTCCCCCCACAAACTCCCAATTTGAGACAAAATCAAATTAAATAAAATAACATTTACAGGTTACTTTAAATATAATAATTTTGATGTTTGGAGTATGAAAATATTTTTACAAAATGAATTTGCTTTTCATACATGAATCATGTCAAATTAAAATATATTGTAATACTCAACACTTAAAAAAAAAAATAATGAGACGAATTATAACACACAAAAAAAGAAACATTGAATAACCAAATGCATCACAAATTTTGTCAACAAGTCAAATTAACATGTTTTATTTCTTTCTATTTTTAGCTGATCTTAGCATGTGGTATAAGATATGCTATATTTTCACGATACCAACAATTCTAACTCTTGGATATTATGCTTTGGTGGTTAATCCAGAGGAGGAATCAAGACCTGAGTTTATACCCTATGACCATCTTAGAATAAGAACAAGGGTAAGTAGTATTTGTCTCTTTTGTTCATGTTGTTGCAGTACACATGCAGTATGTGAGCCCGAACCTCATTTCATGACCTCATTTCATGAATCAGTATACGTTGAAGGTTAAAGTTACTTGATAAGGTCCATTTCTCAAATACTATGAGCACTTTATTTGGTGTATTTTTTTATGAACAATACTTGAGCATGTTGATTTGTATTTAAAGGTAAAGTTTAATTTTAGATTTAAAAGATCTTTGTGACGTTTGTGTATATTGGACCTGTTGGATTTTTTAACTCAGAAGTGTGTTTGTACAACCAGAATTCAAAATTTATTGATATGCTGTGTGAATATACATTTACTAGATCAAAGTGCCTAAACTTTTTTTTAAAGTATGTTCCATGTCTTCATGTCAGATTTTATTTTTTGTAGTAAACAGAAAGTAGTAGTTATACATGTTATATTTAATTACACTCCATTAATTTCCAACAACATATGTTTTTTGGACTTATCGTGTTTACATTGACAGAAACTTGGAAATATGCTTTATAGTTCCTTGTCGGGATTTGTCTACTGCATGTACATTGTACTGTGGAATCATTTATTTTCGTGGATTATTCCGATAAAGGAAATTCGTATGTTTGTGGATATTTAATTTTGTGGTATTGCAATGTCTGCCATGTCTGCAAGACTGCATACAAGTCAATAGAAAATTTGTCATTCATGAACATTTTATTTCAACAATGAGTAAGACCCATACTTTATGATAAAAAAGCCTACTCATCACAAAATGTAGAAGAGAAAGCTAAGCAACAAATGAAAAACAAATATGATATACAGCATGTACAGCAACAAAGTACAAACACTGAATTACAGACTCCTGATCACTTCATGGACTTGTTACAGGCAGATTTAAAACGTTGCAGGGTGTGTCACACATGTACTTTTAAACTATTTTTGCCGCAGCATCACTATATAGACATTGTTAATTTCACATATATGGTATAGTTATATTGGTTCTGTTTACATGATTTAATGTTAATATTTGTGTTTTTCAGATTTTCCCATATCATGATGGAAAGAGGAACATGATGTATAACCCTGAAGTTAATGCTTTACAAGATGGTTATGAGTCTCCATCAACTCATGGAAGTCCATATTAAAGATAAACATTGTGTTTGTGATACACAAAAAGAACTTTTCAACAGAAATTTGGACTTTAGTTTTGTATATGTTTCTGTATTGAGGTTGATAGACCATTAAAAGAAATACTTTATACAGTTGTTCACTGTCATTGCTAGAACTAAGATAGCTAAAGTATTGTAGTTTAATCTAGTAATTCTACTATAAACAGTTCATTTCATGACTGGTACAACGACAAATCTTTGACTTGTTGTTTTGCTCTTGTTGTGTTTGTGAAGATTTTAACGCCCCCCACTGAGCGGAGGGGGTATAAAGTTTTACCTGTCTCCAAAAATTTGCTTCCGTTTCTTTACTTTAGATTGCCTCAACCAAATGGTATTAAACGTACACACAATGCTTATTACCACAAAACACTATGTGAGTTAACCATGATTAGTTACAGATCAAGTTTAAGTTTCGTTCTGCTCCACTAATTTTTTCCAAAATTACAGGCTTTGGACTTTGATAAATTGTTGAAAATCACAGTGATAGACTTTTTTCTAACCGTCTTCAGATATTGGGCTGATTTTTATACGACCGCAAATTTTGAAAAAATTTTCGTCGTATATTGCTATCACGTTGGCGTCGGCGTCGTCGTCGTCGTCGTCGTCGTCGTCGTCGTCGTCCGGCGTCCGAATACTTTTAGTTTTCGCACTCTAACTTTAGTAAATGTGAATGGAAATCTATGAAATTTTAACACAAGGTTTATGACCACAAAAGGAAGGTTGGTATTGATTTTGGGAGTTTTGGTCCCAACATTTTAGGAATTAGGGGCCAAAAAGGGCCCAAATAAGCATTTTCTTGGTTTTCGCACTATAACTTTAGTTTAAGTTAATAGAAATCTATGAAATTTTGACACAAGGTTTATGACCACAAAAGAACGGTTGGGATTGATTTTGGGAGTTTTGGTCTCAACAGTTTAGGAATTAGGGGCCAAAAAAGGGCCCAAATAAGCATTATTCTTGGTTTTCGCACAATAACATTAGTTTAAGTAAATAGAAATCAATGAAATTTAAACACAATGTTAATGACTACAAAAGGAAGGTTGGTATTGATTTTGGGAGTTTAGGTCCCAACAGTTTAGGAATTAGGGGCCAAAAAGGGACCCAAATAAGCATTTTTCTTGGTTTTCGCACCATAACTTTAGTATAAGTAAATAGAAATCTATGAAATTTAAACACAAGGTTTATGACCATAAAAGAAAGGTTGGGTTTGATTTTGGGAGTTTTGGTCCCAACATAATAAGGGGCCCAAAGGGTCCAAAATTAAACTTTTGTTTGATTTCATCAAAATTGAATAATTGGGGTTCTTTGATATGCTGAATCTAACTGTCATGACTGTGCATGTAGATTCTTAACTTTTGGTCCCGTTTTCAAATTGGTCTACATTAAGGTCCAAAGGGTCCAAAATTAAACTTAGTTTGATTTTGACAAAAAATGAATCAGTTAGGTTCTTTGATATGCTGAATCTAAAAATGTACTTAGATTCTTGATTATTGGCCCAGTTTTCAAGTTGGTCCAAATCGGGGTCCAAAATTAAACTTTGTTTGATTTCATCAAAAATTGAATAAATGGGGTACTTTGATATACCAAATCTAACTGTGTATGTAGATTCTTCATTTTTGGTCCTGTTTTCAAATTGGTCTACACTAAAGTCCAAAGGGTCCAAAATTAAACTTAGTCTGATTTTAACAAAAATTGAAATCTTGAAGTTCTTTGATATGCTGAATTCAAAAATGTACTTAGATTTTTTATTATGGGCCCAGTTTTCAAGTTGGTCCAAATCAGGATCTAAAATTATTATATTAAGTATTGTGCAATAGCAAGTCTTTTCAATTGCACAGTATTGCGCAATGGCAAGAAATATCTAATTGCACAATATTGTGAAATATCAAAAAAAAAATTAATTAGAGTTATCTTTCTTTGTCCAGAATAGTAAGCAAGAAATATCTAATTGCAAAATATTGTGCAATAGCAAGATTTTTTTTTAATTGGAGTTATCTTTCTTTGTCCAGAATCAACTTAAATCTTTGTTATATACAATATACAATGTATATTCACTTTTTACTACCAACTGATAAATTAAAATTATCTTTACCATTCAGTGATAACAAGCAGTTTTTTTACATCTTAATATTTTATGATGTATTTAAATGAGTAGTTATTGTTGCAAACTCCATTAGAAATTTTAATTGAGATTAGTTTTGGAATAAGGGAAAGGGGGATGTGATTAAAAAAATTGGGTTCAATTTTTCTCATTTGAAATTTCATAAATAAAAAAGAAAATTTCTTCAAACATTTTTTTGACAGGATTAATATTCAACAGCATAGTGAATTGCTCTAAGAGAAACAAAAATTTTAAGTTCATTAGAACACATTCATTCTGTGTCAGAAACCTATGCTGTGTCAACTATTTAATCACAATCCAAATTTAGAGCTGAATCCAGCTTGAATGTTGTGTCCATACTTGCCCTAACCGTTCAGGGTTCAACCTCTGCGGTCGTATAAAGCTACGCCCTGCGGAGCATCTGGTTGGCATGTGAGTTAACCATGATGAGTTACAGATCAAGTTAAAAGTTTCTTCTGCTCTGCTAATTTTTGCTGAAATTACGGGCTTTGGACTTTGACTAATTATTGAAAATCACAGTTATACAAATTTTTTCTTAACGCCTCCAGGTTTTGAGCTGATTTTTGACATGTGAGACTACCATCATGTTTGTGCCCACATGTGTTGTTGAAATTGCAGATTTTTTTACTTTTTGGGACGGGGCCATTTGTGTCGCTTTGACACATCTAGTTGTTTCTGTTCTATAACTTAAGTTTGCATCAATTAAACTTTTTGAAATGTATACACAATTCTAATTACAACAAAACTCAAATCCTGTACAAATTTAGGTAGTCACTACTAAGGTAACATATACAGTAAATGAGCTATATAACATTATATGTAAGCGGGGGCATCATCTGTGTCCTATGGACACATTCCCAATTTATTTTAAAATATAACTTTACTGATTATCTCCCTTTAAGTTTCCAAGAATAAATTCATTTTAATATTTTAAGACATTTGAACAAACACAAATAGTGTGCAAGAAACATAAAGGTAATGGACTCTTAAAAAGGGGGGGTTCTGAAGACATTACACAAATCTATGAAATCAATAGCAAAAAGATAGTTGTGACGGGAATGAGTGCAGAATGGGGCAGCCCACTTAATTTTAAAATGAAAAATGTCTAAAACCAAGAAAATATGTATTCCAGCAGAAAAATCATATAACTTGAACATAAGTGTTGAGTAATGTTGATCCTATCCAAACTCACTGATATTAGGTGCTCTGGAACTTACAGACCAGAAGGGTTATGTTTTTCAAGCCAAGAAAGGTAAGAAAATGGGCATCAAAAACAGTTTAAAACTATTTCAGACAACAATGCTGCATCTAAATAATGAGCAACCCAAGACTACAAAAACAGACTGAATTTGTTCACATAACTTGATTCAGTGGTCAAACAAGTAATTGTTTTACATTGTCATATCAGGGCCTTTTATAGCTGACTATACAGTATGAACTTTGCTCGTTGTTGAAGGCCGTACAGTGACCTATAGTTGTTAATGTAAGTGTCATTTTGGTCTCTTGTGAACAGTTGTCTTATTGGCAATCATACCATATCTTCTTTTTTATATGTAAGACATCTAAACATGAAGGGTGAAAATTAATAAAACTAGACAAAGTGATGCACTCTGAAGTAAATGTATTCAAACAAAGTCAATGAAAGACTTTCTACAATATATTATTGTGTCTTGGAGAGACAAACGATTCCAATGCAGATGCAAATTTTACAATGGGATCACATAGGTCTATTGAGTTATCCAGAAACTAATGCACCTCTCATAATCCAAAAAGTTCAATCATTTACCAAAAGAGCAAACATCAATAAAAATTAAAACCCTGACCACATCTCTAATATATGTAATAACAGTCAACAAAGTGAAAACTTCCTAGCATACAAACTAGGAGTAGTTATCTGGAATAACTGGACGCCCATAATGGGACGGACAGGGATAAAACATCATGCCCCAAACTTTCAGTTGCAGGGGATTAAATATGACATATATGTACCTGAAATAAGGAGATGTGGTATTGTTATCGATGACTGTCCAAAACGATGTTGATTTATTTGTGACATAGTCCCCTGATAACAACCAATAAAATGGGGAATGTGTCAGAGACAACAACCCGACCATAGGGCAGACAACTGTCGAAGGCCACCAATGGGTCTTCAATGCAAAAACTCCCGCCCCGAAGGAGTCCTTCAGCTGGCCCCTAAACAAATATATCATTAGTTCAGTGATAATGGACGTCATACTATATAAACTCCAAATTATACACCAGAAACTAATATAAAAAATCATTCAAGACTTACAAAGGCCAGAGGCTCCTGACCTGTGACAGCTAAAAATTCGGAGGGGCTAAACATGCATAAGCGGATCCAGGGGGCCCTTTCGTGGAAAAAAGGAGTAGGTCCAGTAAGGGCCGATTTTGTCCTCAAATTTCAGTTTCATCAAACGAAAGATTTTGAACACTTTTCAAACACTGAAGTGTCTATTTTAGTTGATTCAATTCGTTTATGTGAAAGATTTTAACTAACTTACTCATTAAAAACTCCACGATTCAAGCTTAAATATGAGAAATCTGTCAAATTTGCCCAAAAATGTCACTTTTCAGATGTTTTTTGTCAAATATGAAATTGGCCGCATCCGACGGTCATCCTCAACCTTTATAATATATGTTATGTATTATCATCAAATACAACTTACATTTCAATATTAAGAATGAACACGAATGCGGCCACTTTCATTTATTAAAAGACGGAAACCGTCTAAAATTTAACTAAAATGCTAAAATTGTGAAGATTTCAGTAATTAAGCATGACTTAATGATGCTAAAACCCGATATATGTACATTGTATTGTCAAAAACTGCCCATATTTATGTAGCAGAAGCATTCTACTTTCCAATAAATAACTAAAAGTTTACATTTTAACAATTTTTTAAATCTGTTATATTTTGGGACCAAAAAGGGGTCTTACTGGACCTTCTCCTTTGGTTGCTTATATTGGCAATCACTGAAGCGTGACTGGACCGCCCCTCCCCCTCTAGGTCAGTCAGCGGGTACCCCCTTACAAAAAGTTCTGGATCCGCCACTGGAACACTAACTAAATATTCATATAACATGCATAAAATAACATACATAGTGTACAAGAAACGGTGAAATCTTTATCAAATTAAAGAAAACATAAATTTTGCGAATTCACACTTCGGTTTCTTAGATTTTATCGTGCTGAATTTGATAATATTATGAAACCTCCAAAACAGTTACGTACCAACAGAATCTGACATGTAGCAAATTTGAAAACCTCTATTCAAAGTTCATTACATGCAGTCGTTGGGTCACACGTAGTCTTCATGGTCTTACTTTATAATTTTTTGCACCCCATTTTCATAATTCGATTTGGTCTCGTAGTAAAAAAAAAATCAAACAACCCAATTTTAGATACATCTTTTAGTAGTTCCTATGAATTCACATATTTCACACTTATTTCCTTTACAAAAGTCTTTTTACTAGAGATTGGAATCGTTTGTTTGGGAATCATTCAACAGACAAATTATCATATTGTAGGAATGCTTGTCGTGCGGATTCATCGTGACCTAATAACTGTAAAGCACTTCCCAACAAAATGTAAGATTCTGCTTTTAGCGCAGTTATTAGATAATTTTCTTCTATAACAAGTTTTAAACCTTGAAGGGAATCTTGACATTGTCTATCATAATTGAGATGATAATGGCAAAGAAATTCAAGGAAATATGCATACGCTGTAGATGGAAACGTCGATGTAATATCCGTAATTGAATCTAACATTTGAAGTTCATCTGGTGCTAACAAAGAATTACTATTTAAACATATATCATCTGCAAGTATGATTTTTGCCAGATTAACAAAGCTTTTCTTGGGGAACGAATTTAGATATAACCATTTGCAATCCGACAAAGTCATATGGCGGCACATTTTTTCGGGAGTACATTTCGATATAGAATACCTGATGATGTAAAGTGCTTTACTGTATTGTTGTGTCTTATAGAAAAGTGATGCTACCATCAGCCATCCAGATACAGCATCATGATACACATTCTGTAGCAGGGTACTAAGACAGCATTTGTACTGTTTGTATAGGTTCTTATTATTACTGATTCTACTGTCCAGCGGTATACACTGTGCAAGTGCACTGCAACACATTGACATAAAGTATTTATATACGGCTTTTATTGAAGGTTGCTGACAGCACAAGGTCTGACATATTCCTTTCTTGAACGTCTTTTGTACAGATTGAGTTCTAAAGCATGTATATTCATAATTCGTCAACTTTGAGTTTAGTATTTTGTTAACTTCATCTACGTATAATATATGAGGTTCGAGTTGGAAATTTCACATTGATACATGAAAGTTAGATATCTGATCGGAAAATAAGACGCAACGCCATCCATAGCTATACAACGTTGATAGTTTTTCTAAAAGTATTTCACGACTGCGACCCTCTATTTTGTTCTCAAACAGGTTATTCTCTGGAATGAAGTAATGCAAACAAACTGAGTGTTCAACACAATAAATAAGACGTTTGTAACATCTCATAAAACAAGGTATAAGTTTACAAGGTTTCCATATGGATTGTGGCAGTTCTTCAGATATCCAAAACATAATAGTTTTAAGGAAATAAGAACAGAGTAAATCTTCACATTCGGAATGAATAGCTATTACATCTTTCAAAATAATTTTTAAGAGAGCATAGCACAGTAATTGAGTGTGTGTAAATGTATTAATTAGAAATTTTTCCCCGACTGAAAAAGATACTCGCCATTCTAGATTTTCTTTTTGTGATCCCTTAGCTCCAATTGGTACTAAAAGTACTCCGTGATCTATAATACTTTGTTTGACTTCATGACTCGGCCATGAGTTACTTGATCTTGATACCCACTGAATTGCAGGTGATATCCACGTTTTACAATGTAAACAAGCTGCAATGTCAATATCTCCTTCTTTGTCTGAAAAACAAGGACCATGGATTTCAAGTTCATCATTAACTAACCTTTGTTTAAACAATGCACTTGACAAATATTGTTTACCATTATGTTCATCACAGTCTCTCATAACT
Organism: Mytilus edulis; assembly: GCF_963676685.1. NCBI lineage: Eukaryota > Metazoa > Mollusca > Bivalvia > Mytilida > Mytilidae > Mytilus > Mytilus edulis. Next base: position 78,344,306 of record NC_092349.1, read on the forward strand.
TCCGAACTTCTACTATATACTAGTCTCAGCAGAGTATAACAAGGTTTCACATCGTCTCTTTCTATTAACAAATGTGTTATTTTTGGATGATAACTGGATTTTAATTCTTCACAAACGTCACACCACTTTTGTACTATCATTTCATCTAAGTCACTGCCTCGCATCTCAAGCCCTTCTCCAAAGCTACCACTTGTTATAATTGTTAAATCCTTACCACTTTGTCCCTGACAGCGTTCATATATCGGATGTGTTTAACATTATCTTCTGTTCCTACTATATTTTGACACAGATAATATAATGATACAGTGCTATTGATGTGCTTGGATTTTAACTGTCTGAAAATGGAATGTAAAAAGGTAAATATGAAAAACAAAAATATAATAATAATCATATGAATGCATTTATATGATTATATGACATGAGTTTGAAAGATTTCACATTGAGTGTTGACTGCTGAACCCCTTTTTGACATTCATACAAATTAGGTCCCTTTGTTTTGATCACACATCGTTGTCAATATAACGATGATAGGCGGAGAATTCAGGTGATTTTAGTCATGTGTAATTAAGTAAATATTTTTTTTATCAAATAAACATTTTTATTAAATTTGGAAAAACATAAAAAAATTACATGTTTAACTCAATCGAAAACAAAAATTATATTGCATTTGATAACTATCCATGCTTCAATTCAGGTCAATTTTTTTAACCAGAACCTAATCAATAAAAGAAAGCTTGATACCAGAGGGACATTTAAATTCATAGATCAAAAATAAACTGACAACGCTTTGTCTAAATGAAAAAAAAGACAAATAATAGTTAATAAAACTCAACATAGACAACTGAAATATAAGCAACACAAACCCAACCTAAAACATGTGATGAATTCCTGTGCTCTGGAAGGGTAAGCAGATTATTTTTCACATGTGGCTATCGTCGTGTTACTCATATTACTAAAACACGGTAATCAGTCTAATTCAGTGGGTCACATTCGAGAAAAGGAAAGGGAGTACAGTTACGACATAAGAAACATATCCAGCAACATCTGTGAAACGGATATTCCATAACCATGATAACGGTTAACTTACTCGTGATGGCGCCCTTAAAAAAATAAGAAGGGATGATTTCAACTTCATCATTTAGAACGTTTTTTAATAGCTTTCCTGTGAGCAGCAACAATCTTTCAAGGAAATCATGAGAGGACATGCAAGCCCGGGAATATCGTATCAATTGGAAGATATATACTCCGTATGCAGGAGTAAAGTATACAGCGGTGCGTGATAAAAGCCGTCGGCTTTTGAAAAAGAACAAATATCAATTATTTGGTGTAATTAAAAGAGACAATCATTCAAATGAACAGTCAAACTTTCAACATTCAAAATAAGTCGAAATATATTCACACTGTAAATGCAAAAGACGACGAAAACCTAATAAAATGCAAATAACAAATTACAAAACACAACATAGAAAGCTAGGCTAGATACTAGATACATGCAAAAGGGGGGGCAACCGTTTTGTCGGATTTTTTTACGTAATTTTGATGGATGTTCAACTTTCTGTCCCCTCGCGTTACGGATTATCTTGCAACGTAAAGGAAAGAGAGAAAAAATATTCATGAAAATAATTGCACCTATCGAAATCGACAATAAGCCTAAGCAATAACCATGATCACGGATTTGAAAAAGGAAATTATCTTGGTTACTGAAAACGAACCGCGCATCTGGCGTATTAAGTAATAAGCCTTGTACGTTTGATAACAATTAACTGCCTTGCAATGAAACAACAAAACAAAGAGAGGACGATTGATTGTTACACGCTCGGTATATTCCTTTATTAACGACTTGATCCTCTCTACCCATGTGATTTTTCATTGACATGACAGTTTAAATAGTATTCTAGTGTCTGTACATATGTACCTTTATTTACCTACATAAATGTTTGTAATGTGTTGTACTTTTTGTTTTATTATTCAAAGAAGATGCCACTTAACCATGTCTACAGATAATGACAAATTACTTAGTACTTAAGCAATCTTTTCAAGTTCATGTGCAGTGTACTCATATTTCCGTGCGGCTTACTCATTTGATTGTTTTTATGTCGCGGTTTGAAGACAGTCTGTCTTCTTATATTGATTATCTTTCTTTTTCTTCCATGGTATTAACATTTCGTTTCATATTTTGCATGTTTTGTTAGCATATCTCTATCGTATAAGTGATAATGCTATCATAAATTAAAACCTTTGTCAAGCTACTTGTAAGGATGTAAAAGATATAAATCTTCAGAATTATTTATTTACCTGCCATGTTATTAGTCAGTTGAAGGATATATTAGGTGTTATGTGTTTTCCGAAAACAAATCTTCTTTCGTTTTCCTTTAAAACCACAATAACATACACGCAATGTCAGGTAGTAATTTTAGATTTAAAAGTCTGATCAATCCTATTAATAGTTCGTCACGTTGCACGCTATATTTTTTCTTACAGAACGAGATGATCCCGTCCTTGAAAAATTATATAAACTTTTTTTTTATTATTATAAACAAACAAATAACGAAAATTTAGTTATGTTACCATTAGACCTCAGTATTCACACAACATGTTCCTAAAATACAAATCAAAAGTCAAGAATCCTCCTATGGTTATCCATGACATCGGTTAATTACCACATAAAATATCTCCGTCATTAAGATATGCGTATAAGGGTATATATAGTCCAGCTGTTGTCAGTTCGTTTCTTTGTCTGTCAACACTTTGTACAATTACTTGGATTTGCTTTTATCAATGCTTATGCATTTTAAGATTGAATGCAGAAAACTCCTTTTCAATATGGAAAATAATTGATGTTGTCATCATACATTTCCGAGATTTTTACTTTGAGATGTTAACACAAAACGTAAGAATAACTAGATTGGTTTGCTCCTAGCTATAAAAAAAAGAAGATGTGGCATCATTGCCAATTAGTTACCTCTTCACAAGAGACCAAATGACACAGACATTTAAAACTATAGGTCATCGTTAGGCATTCAACAATGAGCAAAACCCATACCGCATAGTCAGATAGTTGTCTATTGGCAATCATAAATCTCCTTATTTTATAGCTTGACTTAATACATTATCATCAACTTATTAAATGGTTTGTGTTTGTGCATTAAAAGTACTTTGTTGAACATTCTAATATGACGTGGTTATTTCGCTTTGTAAACAAAACCGTGATAAAATTCTCGATATATCTATACTTAGCGCAGACTCCAAGATGTACACAAATGGCTGTTTAAATATGCCTCCCATGTAAATCCACATGTATCGTAACCTATGTGTAAACGGTTGTGGATTTCGCTGTGTGAAGAATTACAATTGAATAAAACCCTACAGAACATTTATTCTGATTCTGACGCATAACAAAAAGAATTTACACATTAGAGAACGGAAAAATGGACAAAAACAAAGTAAATTAAAATTCCGCGAAATTCCAGTAATGATTTTGGCGCATTAACGTCATTTCAAAACATGACGTCATACGAATGAAAACGTCAAAGCTGAAGGTTTTTCTATTACGTTTACCTTCTAAACTCGGATATAATTGCATTATAATAAAGTATTGAGGTAGGTGTTGCTTGTTTTCTGTTCTATTATTCACACATTTACTGATTTTAGCAAGTCAACATGGCGGCTCCTTGGTTACAACATGTCAACAGTGAATTTGACGGTAGCTTACGATAAAAAATGTAAATTTAAAATTGCAAATGTTGGGTTTACTGAGAAGTAAAAAAAGTAATCACATTTTTTTTTCTTGCGGTTAGTTAAGAAATCATTCATGCAGGTTTATTAGATTTGTTTTACATTTATCGAACAGTGGGTAAAATAGAACAGCCACACACACGGTGTACCCATCATCGCTTCAGTTTTTTAATGATCGTATTTGTCCGATTAGAATCGAAATAATTCATGAAAGCCATAGATTTGTTGTAAATTTACACATGGCCTGGGCCGTGATATTCGTTAATTTTATCCCTCGCTAACGCTCAGGATAAAATTCGAATATCACGGCCCAGCCCATGTGTAAATTTCCAACAAATCTATGGCTTCCATGAATTATTTCTTAATTTGCAATTGGATAACATTTATATATTAGTTAGACCTTAGAAAAAAACATATTTGATCGTAGGCAATTGTATCTTAAACACAAAACTGGTCTGCATTCACACAAAAAAGACCAGGATCCATGCAAGATATGATGCCATTATGAGTTTGCAACGACAATAAAAACTCCGACTGCAATCTAAGTATGATATTATTCTTTTATTGAACAAATTCAACTATTTAGCAAATTCATGTATATATATCGGCAAACTTATAAATGATATACCTAATATCATGTAATTACCATATTTCTTTATTTTGTAGCTGTAATAAACCTTTCATGTATACCTTTTTCCAGTTTACGACATATATTGATACACAGAAAAAGAATATTTATGTATGATTACCAGTGGCATCTTTCAAGCAGTGACCACATGAGGTAGAAGTTAGAAGGTAATGGTTGGACTTTTTAAGAAAAAAACCCATACCGCATAGAAAGCTTTAAAGTACCCGAAATTAGAAATGTAAAACAATTCAAAACAGATGATTAACGGTCAAGTCTATGTAAAAACAACACATCAGATCCACACAAAACACAGAACAAACAACTAACAAATAACTTAAGACTTACAGTATACATATGAGAATACTCGTTATTACTGACAATTAGCTTAATGCTGCATATACGTTAATAGTTTGTTTTATTGTTGAAGACTGTATAGATGTCTGTACTTGCTTTAAACCCCTGTAATTGAATTAATTATTATCTCATTGGCAATCGTACCACACTTCCTTATTTTTATTTGCACAACAAACACATAATACAAATATATATCTAAGACTAAAATGTCAATCACTACAGATTCTATTGATTAATCAAAAGAATTCATAAACGGGCAGAGACAAATACAGGTATCGATAAAATGTTAGATCATAAATGCAAAGCAATAACATTAGAGGAGTAGGGAGGTTGAGAACTCACAAAACATGTTTAACACAACCGCATTTTGTATTCAAATTTTGGTTCATTTATATGTTTCGGAGTTTAGGCTTACGTCCGTTTTTGCTTATCTAGCGAACATAAGTGTGTAGGAGCCAGTTTAAGTCCGCTTATGGATGCGGAATTTACTATCTGTTATGAACACCCATTGAAGACCTTGGCTGTTTACTCTTTGGTCGGGTCTCTTTGACACTTTCCCAGTTTCCATTCTCATTTATATCTATATATTACGTCAGAAAAAGACAGAACATTGACAATACATACAGTGAATTAAACTAATGCCAGTAACACACACAAAACAGATTTGATATGGCCTTCCTATTCAATTAAAACGTGTGCAGTGTCGTCATACAAAATATGCAGATTTGCTTTACAATAAATATTGAATTCATTTCAAAATTATGAAACATCAGTAATCGGCAATTCATCTAAGTGCAAAATTTACTCTTTAACAAAAATATGTTTACTGTAGATTATCATGATAATTGTGATTATCAACTGGTTGTAAGAATGTTTATTATGCGGATTCATTATGACCTAATAACTGTAAAGCAATTTCCAACAAAATGTAGGATTCCTTCGCTTTAAACCTAGTTGTTAAATAATTTTCTTCTATAACTAGTTTTAAAAATTGAACGGCATCCTGGCATTGTCTGGCATTATTAAGATGATACTGACAAAGAAATTCAAGGAAATAAGCATATGCGGTGGCTGGAAACAAATCTAAAAATTTTAAATTTGATTGAAGTTCATGTGGTGCTAACAAAGAATCACTTTTGAAATGTATATCATCTACAAACATTAATTTTTCCAGATTAACAAAACTCGTCTTCTGGAATGAATTAAGATATATCCTTTGGTAATCCGATACAGCTGAGTAGTGGCACAATTTTTCCGGAGTACATTTCGATATAGAGTACTTGATAATGTATAAAGCTTTACTGTATTGTTTCGTCTTATAGAAAAGCGATGCCAACATCAACCATCCAGATACAGCGTCATGATTCACACTCTGTAGTAAGGTACTAAGACAGGATTTGTACTGTTTGTTTAGGTTTTTATTGTTATTGAGTGTACTGTCCAGTGATATACGTTGTGCAAGACCACTAGAACACATTGAAATAAAGTATTTATATACATCTTTTATTGAAGGTTGCTGACAGCGCAAGGTCTGACATATTCCTTTCTCGAACATCTTTTGTACATATTGACTTTTAAAGAGTGTATTTCGCCATTTCTTAAACTTTGAGTTTAGTATTTTGTTAACGTCATCTACGTATAATATATGAGGTTCGATGGGGAAATTCCAAATTGATACATGAAAGTTAGATATTTGATCCGAAAATAAGATGCATCGCCATCCATAACTATATAACGTATAGAGTTTTTCTAAAAGTATTCCACGACTGCGACCCTCTATTTTGTTCTCAAACATGTTGTTCTCAGGAATGAAGTAATGCAAACAAACCGAATGTTCAACACAATAAATCAGCCTACTGAAACATCTCATAAAACAAGGTATAAGATTACCAGGTTTCCATGTGGATTGGGGAAGTTCTTCAGATATCCAAAAAATAATGGTTTTCAGGAAATAAGAACAGAGTAAATCTTTACATTCGGAATGAATAGCTATTACATCTTTCAAAATAATTTTTAAGAGAGCATAGCACAGTAATTGAGTGTGTGTAAATGTATTAATTAGAAATTTTTCCCCGACTGAAAAAGATACTCGCCATTCTAGATTTTCTCTTTGTGATCCCTTAGCTCCAATTGGTACAAAAAGTACTCCGTGATCTGTAATACTTTGTTTGACTTCATGACTGGGCCATGAGTTACTTGATCTTGATACCCACTGAATTGCAGGTGAAATCCACGTTTTACAATGTAAACAAGCTGCAAAGTCAATTTCTCCATTTTTGTCTGAAAAACACGGACCATGAATTATTTTGATTTCATCATTAACAAAACTTTGTTTATACAATGCACTTGAAAGATATTGTTTACCATTATGTTCATCACAGCTTCTTATAATTTCCGAACTTCTACTATTTACTAGTCTCAACAGAGTATAACAAGGTTTCACATCGTCTCTTTCCATTAACAAATGTATTTTGTTGGGGTGATAACGGGATTTTAATTCTTCACAAACGTCAAACCACTTTTCTACCATCATTACATCTAAGTCACTGCCTCGCATCTCAAGTCCTTCCCCAAAGCTACCACTTGTTATAAATGTTACATCCTTGCTACTTTGTAAATTGTCCATGACAGCGTTCACAGATCGGATGCGTTTAACATGATCTTCTGTTCCTACTATACTTTGACAAAGATAACGATACAGTCGTATTGATGTGTTTGGATTTTTACTGTCTGAAATATAGAAAATGGAATGTAAAAGGTAAATATGAAAACCGAAAAGAAAAGAAATACTCATATAAATACATTTGTTAGATTATAGGGCATGAGTTTTGAAAGATTGAACATTGATTTTTTTGAACTTTTTAAGGTTTATGACCCCTTCTTGTGCCATTTTTATACGAACTTTTCAAACTTCAATAGTATCAAAACTACAGATATAATAAATAATAGAGATAGGCCATTTTGTACATATACCAAGGGGTAACTTGATGCAAAGCATTATAATTTATGGTTTCATTGCATTTAAAAGAAAAAAGTGGACTTTGTGTCAAATAAATCAAGATTTTTATAGAAAATCCACAGCCTTTAATATGGAGATTTTTGTTATAAAATTTGAAACATAGATTACTCAACTGCTTTTCTATGATGTGCTAGCGTTTATTTTTTTACAAAAAGTTCTAAGAAACCTGTAAATTCAAAACACTTCGTGATGAGTCACTAAAGTCGATACACCCTAAAAGGTGTACTTGATTTGGTCCATATTTATATTTGTTTTAACCAATAACTACATTAATAAACTTTGTTAAAAGGAAATCAATGCTAGCAGGGCATCCAATAATCCTATATCTTTCACTAAATAATTCAAAATTTGGTGACTATGTGGAACGCATCTATCCCATTGAACTAGAGATAAAGGATACTACAGATACAGTTAAGTCGGCTTCATATCTTGACTTACATCTAGAAATTGACAATGAGGGTCGGTTGAAAACAAAACTTTACGACATAAGAGATGATTTCAGCTTTCCAATTGTGAACTTTCCATTTCTAAGTAGCAACATTCCAGCAGCACCTGCATACGGGGTATATATCTCCCAATTAATACGATATTCCCGTGCTTGCATTTCCTATCATGATTTTCTTGATAGAGTGTTGCTGCTCACAAGGAAGCTATTAAACCAAGAGTTTTAAATGGTGAATTTGAAATCATCCCTTCGTAAATTTTACGGACGCCATCACGAGTTGGTTGACCGTTATGGAATAACCGTTTCACAAATGATATCGGATATGTTCCTTACGTCGTTAATACAACCCCCTTCCCTTTCATGAATGTGACCTACCGAATTAGACTAACTACAGGATTTGATATCACTTAAGCAACAAGACGGGTGCCACATGTGGAGCAGGATCTGCCTACCCTTCCAGAGCACATGAGATCACCCCTAGTTTTTGGTGGGGTTCATGTTGTTTATTCTTTGGTTTTTCATGTTGTGTCATGTGTACTATTGTTTGTCTGTTTGTCTTTTTCATTTTTAGCCATGGCGTTGTCAGTTTGTTTTAGATTTATGAGTTTGATTGTCCCTTTGGTATCATTCGTCCCTCTTTTAGTGACTCATCACGAGGTATTTTGGAATTCACAGGTTAGTTAGAACTTTTTGTAAAAAATAAACACTAGCACATCATAGACAGGCAAGTGAGTAATCCATGTTTCAAATTTGATAACAAAAATTGCTGTATTAAATGCTGTGGATTTTCTATAAAAATCTTGATTTATTTGACACAAAGTACTCTTTTTCTATTAAATGCAACGAAACAATAAATGATAATGCTTTGTATCAAGTTTCCCCTTAGTATATGAACACAATGGCCTATCTCTATTATTCATTATATTTGTAGTTTTGATACAACTGAAGTTTGAAAATTTCGTACAAAAATGGCTACAGAAGGGGTGATAAACCATTAAACGTCATCAGAGTCTGAACAGAAAGGAAATGAATCAGGGTTATGTCAATGAACGTCTCGTCCTTTCTCAAAATAATTTCATCGGAAGATAAAAATACCTTGTTTATAATTTTTGAAAATATGGTCTGGAAGTTTATTGTCTGGGGACTGACGTTGTTTATCATCTTAATTAAAATGATCGTTAATGTGTCTTTAAAGTATTATTTTACTGTTAAGGCAACTTTTGATACTATTCGTTGGACGTGGAAACGACATCCCGTCTTTGTATTATTGTGCTATGGTAAATGTTTTGTATTTTGTCTTTTATTGTTACATATATGCTTTGTCTATATGCCTTTACGTTTTCCTTTATTGACATATTTCTTTGATCTTTTTATTGTGATTAAGAGTACAACACAATGTTGACTGCTGTACCCCTTTTGACATTCATTTGAATAGATCAAAGGCAGTATCAAGTTCATTTTTTACAAAAAAAGACAATAAATATTTTTATTTACTTTGAAAAACATAAAAACAAATACATGATTTAATCAATCAAAAACAAAAATTATATTGCATTTGATTATTATCCTTTCTTCAATTCAGGCCAATTGTTTTAAACCATAACTTCAATCAATAAAGGAAAACACGATACCAGAGGAACTCATAGATCGAAAATAAACTGACAACGCTTTGTCTAAAAAAAAAAAAACCAGATAAATAATAGTTAACCAAACTAAACATCAAACAACTAAAATCTAATCAACACGAACTCCACCAAAAACATGAATTCAGTAGCTCCGTAAGGTTAAACAGATTCTGCTCCATATGTGGCATCCGTCTTGTTACTCATATTATTACAAACACGATAATCAGTCTAATTCAGTAGGTCATATGCCAGAGAGGAAAATGAATTGTATTTACGATATGAGAAACATATCAAACATTATATGTGAAACGGATATTCTTTAACGGTTAACTTACTAGTAATCGCGTCCGTAAAACCATTACGAAGGGATGATATCAACTTCACCATGATTACACATATTTAGAACATGCAACGTTTTCTTACTGAATTCACGTATTCCCGACATTCTGGTGCCGTGCCCAATGGATTTGAATAACCTGACATCGATTAGAAACCGATCAGATGTGTAGTTACAAGACATTTACGGAAAATCCACGATTTGAAAAACGAATCAGAGTTAGCCAGGGTAGATCTTTTAGCAACATTCGAAAGTGTGGACTAAAAAAAGAAACTTTTGGAAGATTTATATAAAAAAAAATTATAAGTGCAATCGATGCGGGGGATATTGAAGAAGATATTCTTAATACAGATGAGTATATATTAGACTTAGAAACACAATAGGTCTAAATGATAATAGTGTTAATGATACAGAGGGGAAAATAGAAGACGACACAAAAGTTCTCCTCACATCGCATATGACACATTCTAGCGTATAATTGAAAACCACAGTTGCACCCTTTGGTCCTGTAGTATTGACGCAAATATCCTTTTGATGAAGGTGCACAACGCTCATTCATTGCAGAAGCTCTAGCAACAAAACTAGATCTTTAAATGGACAACACAGAATCCACACAATTGTCATGCTTCGGAAACACAGTTCATGATACACGACACCTATGTACATTACTAATCGAGACGGAGACGAGACAGAACATACCAATTGATGTACTGGTTGTACCAAAGAGAGCAGTTCCGTAAGAGAATTATATCCGAAAATTTGAAAAACAAGTACATGTATCTACACGGATTAAATCTTGCTCATCTGATCACCGATGAAAGTATATTCGAAATTGACGTTTTGATTGGAGTAGATTACTATTGGCAGTTTGTTGGAGACGATATCATCCGCGGAGATGGACTTACAACAGTAAAATCAAAATCCTATACATATACATTTGTACAGTTATTTTTTGCTATACATAGAGACTTTAATTTTCAAGCGTTGATATTTTTAATTTGAAATTTCTTATTCACATTTGAATATGTATTATATATAGAATTTTATCTTTTTTGCGGCCCCCAGAATGCGAACAAAACGTCACTTATGTCTTATATTGTAATGTAAAGACTTTGCAAAGTGTCACTTGTATACTAGGACATCTATCGATTGATTACATATAGAATAACCATACTTTGTCTTGAAATATCAATGTTATTTGTACAAGGCTTAGAAACAGGTAGAAAGCGAGGCTGTGCCGAGCATTTCTACCTGTGTCGAGCCGAGTACAGTAACATATTTATATTTTGAGACAAGGTATGGTTATTTTTTATATACTGCAACTCTTATAACTGTTCAAAATGAAGTATTTAGGGTAAAAACCAGACTTGGGGTCAATTACATTGGAATGTAATTAATTAAATTACACATTACATTGCAAAAATGGTCAATTACACTAATTACACATTACACAGTTTTTGAAATGTAATTAATTAAATTACAATTACTTTACTAAAGTAATTAATTAAATTACACATTACATTTCATCATAATATTTGTTAACCAATATTATACATGTATGTATAATGTATGTGTAAAATACTCATGTAAACATAGTTTAAGCGTTGCATTTCATAATCATGAGAAATTTTAATGTTTTGTCATTTAGTCTTCATCTTATCTCTGGTCTGTACACAATAGTACACTTTGACAGTCATTCTCAAAAGTATTTCTGTAGGAGCTAATGTGGCATATATCGCTTGATTAGAAAATGGAGGTATTATACTTCCGTAACCAGTAGATGTGTTGATAGAAGAGGAAATTAGTTCCTATTAACTTGCCAATACATTAAGGGGTGTTTTGACATCTCAGAAATGAAGTTATTTAAATAAAACATAGCATGAATAAAGAAATTATAAATAAATTAAAAAAATCACTTAATAATTATTAAAAGGTATCCTTGTCACAACATTGAAAATAATTTTTAGTACAAACAATGTGTATAATGTCTATATCTTAGCAATATTTTACTAATTAGACAAAATACATGTAATAGTGGCATTGCCCCTGGACATTTCATTCTGATTAATTGCTGTTTGTTTTTACAGCTGTTAATTTTTATCTCTATAATCCTTTTGTGTATACTAATTTGACAAAATGATTGTGTGCAGTAAATTTGAATTCTAAATGAACTCTCATAAAGATTTTTCACACTTTTTTTTGTTTTTGTTTAACATGGTGATTTATTACTTTTCAATCTATTTAGTTAAAGATCTTTCTTAAAAACATGTTTTTTTTTTCAAATCATAAGACTATTCAGAAAAAATTCTGTTGGTCAAATAAGTAATATAAAAACTTTAGAATAAATTACAGAAAGTATGTGATATCAATATTTGAAAAATAAATATAACTTTACAATTTATATTATTAAACATAAATCCTTATCATAAACAGCATAAAAGTACATGTAATTGAAATGTAATTCAAAAGTAATTGAGCATTACATGCTTTTTTCATTGTAATTAATTAAATTACCATTACAAGTAATTAAAAAAAATGCTCAATTACACATTACATTCAATTACATGGAAAATTGTAATGCATTACACTTAATTACCATTACATTTTCAATTACCCCATCCCTGGTAAAAACCGTAATTCTTTAATTGTGAGCGGACAACGTAAAATTGCCGCGAACCTGTATGTTTTATTGACTTCATAAATAAAACTGTACGAAAAAGCATTGTCAACGTCATAAACAAGGCGATATACGGTCGGTGACTGTATATCACATATAAATATACAGTCAATGCAATTTGACTGACCAAATAGCACATCTGCAGTATATACATATTTAGAACATGCAACGTTTTCTTACTTAATTCATGTATTCCCGACAATATACTCCGTATGCAGGAGTAAGTATACAGCGGTGCGTGATAGTAGTCATCGGCTTTTGAAAAAGAACAAAGATCAATTGTTTGGTGTAATTAAAAGAGACAATCATTCAAATGAACATTCAAACTTTCAACATTCAAACTGTCAACATTCAAACTTTCAACATTCAAAATTTCAACATTCAAACTTTTAACATTCAAACTTTCAACATTCAAAATTTCAACATTCAAACTTTCAACATTCAAACTTTCAACACTTTCAACATTCAAACTTTCAACACTTTCAACATTCAAACTTTCAACATTCAAACTTTCAACATTCAAACTTTCAACATTCAAACTTTCTACATACAAACCTTCAACATTCAAACGTTCAACATTCAAACTTTCAACATTTAAATTTTCAACATTCAAACTTTCAACATTCAAACGTTCAACATTCAAAATTTCAACATTCAAACTTTCCACATTCAAACTTTCATCATTCAAACTTTCAACATTCCTTTCAACATTCAAACTTTCAACATTCAAACTTCCAACATTCAAACGTTCAACATTCAAACTTTCAACATTCAAAATAAGTCGAAAAAAAAAAATCACACTGTAATTGCAAAAGACGTAGAAAACCAAATAAAATTGCAAATTACAAAACACAAAACACAAAACACAAAGTAGAAAGCTAGGCTAGATACTAGATACATGCAAAGAGGGAAACCCGTTTTGGTAGATCTTTTTACGTGATGTCGATGGATGTTCAACTTTCTGTCACCTCGCATTACGGATTATATTGCCACGTAAAGGAAAGAGAGAAAAATTATTGATGAAAATAATTGAACCCATCGAAATGGAAAATAACCTTAGCAATATTAATCATGGATTTAAAAAAAAGGAAATTATCTTGGTTACTGAAAACGAACCGCGCATCTGGCGTATTAAATTATAAGCCTGGTTAATTTGATAACTTATAACTGCCTTGAAATGAAACAAAAATTGAGCATGATGAGAGAAAGATTGATTGTTACACGCTCAGTATATTCCTTAATTGACTATGTGATCCTCTATGCCCTTCGCCATGTGCTTTTTCATTAACATGACAATTTAAATCGTATTCCACTGTCTGTACATATGTAACTTTATTTCTGTACATTCTGTATTGTGTTGTACTTTTTGTTTTATTATGCAAAGTAGAGGCCACTTTACCATGTATACAGATAATGATACAGATAAGTATAAATTAAGCAAGCTTTTTATCGGGGCCTTTTATAGCTGACTATACGGTATGGGCTTTGCTCATTGTTGAAGGCCGTACGGTGACCTATAGTTGTTAATGTCTGTGTCATTTTGGTCTTTTGTGGATAGTTGTCTCATTGGCAATCATACCACATCTTCTTTTTTATATTTTTAAGTTCATGTGCAGTTAACTAATATTTCCATTTCTGTGCGACTCACTCATTTGTTTTTTTAATTCTATGTTGCGGTTTGTAGAGAGTCTGTTTGTTTGTAACCTTTCTTTTTCTTCCATTGTATTCTCATTTTGTTTCATGTTTTGTTTGCATATCTCTATCGTATATGTGATAATGCTATCATAAATTAAAACCTTTCTCAAGCTACTTGTAAGAATGTAAAATATATATGCCTTCATGGTTATTATTTACCTGCCATGTTATTAGTCTGTTGAAGGATATATTATGTGTTATGTGTTTTCCGAAAACAAATCTTCTTTCGTTTTCCTTTAAAACCACAATAACATACACGCAATATCAGGTAGTTAATTTTAGGTTCAAAAGTCGGATCAATCCTATTTATAGTTTGTCACGCTGTATTGTGTTACTGAACGAGGTGATCCCTTCCTTGAAAAATACTATTATCATTTTTTGTATTATAAACAAACAAATAATGATAATTTAGTTATGTTACCATCAGACCTCAGTATCGACACAAATTGTTCCTCAAATGCAAATCAACAGGTAAGAAGCCTTCTATGGTTATCCATGACCTCGGTTATTTACCACATAAAATGTCTTCGTCATTTATATATACGTATAAGAGTATATGTAGTCCGACTGTTTTCAGTACGTTTCTTCGTCTGTCAACACTTTGTACGATAACTTGAATTTTCTTTAACAAATTCGTATGCATTTTACTTTTGAATGAAGAAAACTCCTTTTCAATATTGTAAATATTTGATGTTGTCATCAAAGAGTTACGAGACTTTTACTCTCAGATGTAAGCACAAAACGTAAGTATAACTAGATTGGTTAGCCGCAAACTATGCATTGTTGTTCAGATTAATAAAAAGGAAGTTCCTTTTGATTTCCTTTTTTTTTATTTGTAATGAATATGGCTATTCGTCTGTTTTATCGATACAACACGGGTGTGGACTTCTTGGATAGTGCCAACATCTTAACATGGGTGTTAAATCGATCCAAAATGCAAACAGACGTAAACCTTTGTGGGTTAAATTCAGTAAAATTGCATGATGTGAACAATCTTAATTGGCGGGCAGACATGTTTAATCATTCCAAATAAACGTATGCTGGTCTCTATGTAATTCGAAAGATGTGACAAACAATAAATATACAAAAAAACTACTCGAGTATTTTTTAATGACGTTGCAGACTATATGGTATGGTTTTTTTTTTGTCATTGCTGACTACCTCAAGGTTGCAGTTAACTGCCTTCATTCAACATGTTCAAATAATTAGAACTTTGGTAAATAATTGTTTTATTGGCAATCTTAAATCTCAATATCTGATAGTGTTACACAATACAGCATCATCAAACTTGATTAATGCTTTGGCTTATGCATTGAAAAGTACTTTATAATTTCGTATAGTCACTTAGTAAAACCCTTGACTGCACTTTAAATAAAACGGACCGCTCTCAGAAACACCATGGACTTACGCAAATGAATTTATTCTACAAATGTTATTCTCAATGCAATATCAATTCGTTTTTTGTAATTTTCTGTATATGTAAGGATCTGTAGATTTCAAATATGCATTCCGTTGATATATAAGTTGGTATGTTTTTTTTCAAAATTGCTTTATTTTCATTTATTTAAGAATAAAAGCAATTTTTCAGCAAAATCAAACTTTTTAAGCATAAACTTGTATATGGTACTGGTCGTACCAAAATGAGCAGTTTCGTTAAAGAATTATATCAGATAATTTGAAAAATAAGTACATGTATCTATAAGGATTAAATCTTGCTCATCCGATCACAGATGAAAGTATATTCGAAATTGACGTTTTGACAGGAGCAGATTACTATTGGCAGTTTGCTGGAGACAATATCATCCGCGGAGATGGACTTACAGCAGTAAATCAAAACCCTATACATATACAGTAATTATTTGCTATTCATAGAAACTTTAATTTTCAAGCATAGATATTTTTAATTTGAAATTTCTTATTCACATTTGAAACTGTATTATGTATAGAATTATATCTTTTTGTGGCCCCCACAATGCGAACACAACGCGGGAACGTCACTTATGTCTTATATTGTAACGTAAAGACTTTGCGAAGTGTCACTTGTGTACTAGGACATATAGATTGATGTGAAATGTGTTTTCCGAAAACAAATCTTCTTTCGTTTTCCTTTAAAACCACAATAACATACACGCAATGTCAGGTAGTAATTTTAGATTTAAAAGTCTGATCAATCGTATTTATAGTTCGTCACGTTGCACGCTGTATTTTGTTACTGAACGAGATGATCCCGTCCTTATATAAACTTTTTTTTATTATTATAAACAAACAAATAACGAAAATTTAGTTATGTTACCATTAGACCTCAGTATCCACACAACATATTCCTAAAATACAAATCAAAAGCCAAGAATCCTCCTATGGTTATCCATGACATCGGTTAATTACCACATAAAATATCTCCGTCATAAAGATATGCGTATAAGGGTATATATAGTCCAGCTGTTGTCAGTTCGTTTCTGTGTCTATCAACACTTTTGATTACTTGAATTTGCTTTTATCAATGCTTATGCATTTTAAGATTGAATGCAGAAAACTCCTTTTCAATATTGAAAATAATTGATGTTGTCATCATACATTTCCGAGATTTTTACTTTGAGATGTTAACACAAAACGTAAGTATAACTAGATTGGTTTGCTCCTAGCTATAAAAAAGAAGATGTGGTATCATTGCCAATTAGTTACCTCTTCACAAGAGACCAAATGACACGGACATTAAAAACTATAGGTCATCGTTAGGCATTCAACAATGAGCAAAGCCCATACCGCATAGTCAGATAGTTGTCTATTGGCATGCATACATCTCTTTATTTTTATAGCTTGACTTAATACATTATCATCAACTTATTAAATGGCTTGTGTTTGTGCATTAAAAGTACATTGGTTGAACATTTGCAATTGGATAACATTTATATATTAGTTAGACCTTAGAAAAAACATATTTGATAGTAAGCAAATTTTTCTTATACACAAAACTGGTCTGCGTTCACACACAAAGACCAGGATCCATGCAAGATATGATACCATTGTGAGTTTGCAAAGACAATAAAAACTCCGACTGCAATCTAAGTATGACATTATTCTTTTATTGAATAAAATTCAACTATTTAGCAAATTCATGTGTATATATCGGCAAACATATAAATGATATACCTAATATCATGTAATTACCATATTTCTTTATTTTGTAGCTGTTATCAACCCTTTCATTTATACCTTTTTCCAGTTTACGACATATATTGATACACAGAAAAAGGATATTTATGTATGATTGCCAGTGACATCTTTTAACCAGAGATCACATGATGTAGAGGTTAGAAGGTCATGGTCGGACTTTTTAAGAAAAAAAACCCATACCGCATAGAAAGCTTTAAAGTCCCCGAAATTTGAAATGTTAAACAGATCAAAACAGATGATTAACGCTCAAATTTATGTCAAAACAACAAAGATGATAAACAAAAAAAAGGACAACCACTGGATAACAACGTATCAGACTTGTGACAGTCACATACAGGTATGATTAAAGATTTGTGTGGGCACCCAACCCTTGCATTTCCTTGGACAGTAGTGTATCAGCAAAAACATAAGAACAAACGACGAATAAGGCTTAACTCATCAAATCCACACAAAACACAGAACAAACAACTAACAAATAAATTAAGAATACAGTATACATATGAGAATACTCGTTTTTACTGACAATTAGCTTAATGCTGCCTATACGGTAATATTTTTTTTGTTGTTGAAAGCTGTATATATGTCTATAATATGCAGAATGGAAATGGGAATGTGTCAAAGAGACAACAACCCGAGCATAGAACAGTCAACAACAGAAGGTCACCAATAGGTATACTTGTTTACAACCCTTGTAATTGAATTTTTTATGGTCTCATTGGCAATCGTACCACACCTTCTTATTTGTATTTGCACAACAAACACATAATACAAATATATATCTAAGACTAAAATGTCAATCACTACAGATCCTATTGATAAATGAAAAGAAGTCATAAACGGGCAGAGACAAATACAGGTATCGATAAAATGTTGGATAATAAATGTAAAGCAATAACATTAGAGGAGCAGGGAGTTTGAGAGCTCACAAATGTTTAACACAACCGCATTTTGTGTTCAAATTTTGGTTCATTTATATGTTTCGGAGTTTAGGCTTACGTCCGTTTTTGCTTGAATAGCGTACATAAGTGTGTAGGGGCCAGTTAAGGGCATCCTATACAGTTTCAAGGGAGTTAACTCTTGGCGCGACGTTAAGAGTTTGAATTCCCGCAAAACGTCACTTTTTGCGGGACGTAATGCGTGTAAATTTCCGTAATAAGAAACGTAATGTGGAATTTCGATGCTCCAATTTCTGTTTCTCCCGCATGCTAACTTCTACGCCATTAATATTAGTGGATTTGAATCTAACAGGATAACAGTCTAATAACATCATAAGAAATAAAACAAATTACTGTTTCTTTGAGATCTTCAACAAATATCGTATAGTGAGCAATCTCAAGACGACTGAACCTTTTGGTGCATGTCAATTATCATTTTTATTATCATTCATTATCCATGACATTTTATTACAGCACAGGAAACCAATGAGGTTTTAAAAGTAATACCGAAAATGTAGGTACACGCCGCTAAAATAAACAATGATACAACTTTTATAAAAGAAAAAAGTTCTGATTTCTTCCACGTTGCACGTATTTTATCACAGGCACTTGTTTCTGTCAATATGGGGTTTACTATCCATACCAGTACAAAAAAAAATTATTGTTTTTTTGTACTGGTATGGACATATAGTAAATCCCACATTGACAGAAACAAGTGCCTGTGTATTTTATCTTACAAAAGGCAACAGCCAACATTATGTTTAACACCCGTAAAAAATTTTACGGGACGTATTATGGTACAAAAATGGCCGCGTCCGTCTGTCCGTCGTAAACATGGTACAGCATATTATCCAAATTTCATTAAACTGAACATGGTTCTTTTTTTCAGTCATGATGGTCATACGATCTGTTTAATTTTTGGTGAACTTTTTGAGTTACAGGACTTTTTCACAGTTCGCGCTGTATCACAAATACGATTTATGACTAGTGCTTAAAAATTTACACACTTCTTAGTTATATTAATCTGAAGATCTGTATATACGTTTTGAGGATGATTCAAAATTTGATTATAGAGTTATTGAGTTAAATAAAGGACAAAAAGAGGGGTTTTTCATATGTCGCGCCGTTTCTCAGAAACTATTTATAATTATCGCATAAAACTTCACATACTTTTTAGTTAAATTATTCGTATATCTGTATACTTTTGTGTGATGATTCTTTAATTCATTTTTGAGTTCTTGAATTTTTATTGAGCTTCAATTTGGGGATCATATAAAACATGTTGTGTTATACAAACTTCCTATTGAACAATAATAATAAATTAGTCAAGATATACTTAGCATGACTTCCTGTACAACCCCCGTGTTATTTTAAAAACATGTATTTTTTTTTCATAAGACGACGGGCGTATCATGCGCTCGTAGCGCAGCTGTTTATTTTATTCTTTACATTTTTTTATAAATATATTAGAGAAATGACGGAATGACAGCAAATACAATGCAATTTCCAATATCATCAATATTTCCAAATGGCATAACTCTTTTGAAGAACAGTTGATATGCACTGATTTTCGAACGTGTCCATACGATATCAGTTTTATAGAAAGTTAGCAAGAATTGTACACTTGAAAAATGTAATTAATCAGAAAGACCGGAAGGACAGACAGAGGAATGGACGTGCGATATTTTAGGTACGCGCTATATGGTGAAAAAAATATATAGTTTGACGGCCAATAAAATTACGCCATGAGAAAAGGATTTTAATCGCAACTTATCCAATCGTTTTTGCCAAAAAAAAATCAAAGTTATAGTTTCATTGTTTGGACAAAAGCATTCTTTAGCAAATTGAAGATTCTCCTTTATAAGATTTTTGACCACATAAAACAGAAGATGTGGTATAATTGCCAATGAGACAACTCTCAACAAGAGACAAACATAACACAGAAATTAATAACCATTGTTCACCGCTATAAAAGGTCACGAAATAACAATGTAAAACAATTCAAACGGCCTAACTTATGTGCTGCAATGTATGTACAAAAAAAGAAGTTCCATTTGCAGGATAATGCTGAGTTCACACGTAATTCGAATTCGATTCGCATTTACTAATTCGAATTAGTTGAATTCGCATTCGAAATGTTTTACGTCCTAACGTAAATTTTAATTCGAATTGCAATGCGCGTTAATTTTGATTTACTGTCCAAACGACGTTAACTTTTAATTTGTATCCACCAACAAACCGGATTTCTCAGTGATTAAAACGTGAATAAAAGGATTTTTAGGAATATTTGTAATGAAACAGCAGCCCACCAAACAAAACAAAATAAATCTAGAGGTCAGCATACGGTATGAAATAATATACGACTGTGTACAGTAAATGTACCTGTATGTCAAGTTCTAAATTGCCGAGTCTTTAATTTTAAAAGCCGTAAAAATTATCAACAGTCCGGAATAAATTTTCTTGAGATGATTCTCGCTTAGACTACACACAGAGAGATGTACAGTATTTGTTATTCACATGATTGTATTTCCAGAAACAATATTACCAATTTATAGGTAGTACTTTACAAGCAATATATATACATCTGAAAATGTCGCCGGTAATTTGCAGAGATAACAAAGGGGGGACGAAATTTTAAGGATAAATCGCGTTTATCATGGAATCAAGCACGGTGACCTATATTTTTTATTTGAGATTTTGAGAAAGCATGACTAAATGCAGTTTATGCAGAAAAATGATAAAAATTACATTTTCAGAAACAGTTTATTTCCATTTTTTTAGGTTTAAAAAAATACCACTTTGAGCATCTGGTCCGCAATGTCGAGCAAGGCTTGAATAATTGTATAGTTATTTGTGTAGTGATTTATTTTTTTCCTTTTTGTCACTTATCACAGCTTCAGATTGAACCCGATCTTAATAATTTACGACGAAAAATATCTGCTCCAAAAAAATTATGACATTGCCTAATTTTTTTACAAACTTTCACAAATCCCCAATTTTCAGCCTCAATTTTCTCGAAAACAAGCACGGTGACCTATGTTTTATTTTGTGTTTTATTTTATAACTCGCCAAGGCCTACAACATATTACAAAATTCTAAAAATGACATTTAATCGAGAAACTGTATCGGATGCCCTTAAAGTCTGTCTATGTATGTGGTATTTACTATCTGTTATGAGTACCCATTGAAGACCTTTGCTGTTGTTTACTCTTTGGTCAGGTCTCTTTGACACATTCCCGGTTTCCATTCTTATTTATATCTATATATTACGTCAGGAAAAGACAGAACATTGACAATACATAGAGTGAATTAACCTAATGCCAGTAGCACACACACACACACACAAAATATTTGATATGGCTTTCCTATTCAATTGAAACTTATGCAGTCCATGTCGTCATACAAAATATGCAGATTAGTTTTACAATAAATATTGAATCCATTTCTAAAATTTGAACTTGTCTCGTAGGAATCAAAATGATGAAACATCAGTAATCGACAGTCCATCTGAGTGCACAATTGACTCTTTAACGAAAATATATTCACTGTAGATTATTATAGTTAGTGTGCTTGTAAGAATGTTTGTTGTGCAGATTCATTGTTACCAAATAAATGTAAAGCAATTTCCAACAAAATGTAGGATTTCTTCGCTTTAAACCTAGTTATTAAATAATTTTCTTCTATAACTAGTTTTAAACATTGAACGGCATCCCGGCATTGTCTAGCATTATTAAGATGATACTGACAAAGAAATTCAAGGAAATAAGCATATGCAGTAGCTGGAAACAAATCTTCTTTTTTTTTTAAATTTGATTGAAGTTCATCTGGTGCTAACAAAGAATCACTTTTGAAAGATATATCATCTACAAGCATTATTTTTTCCAGATTAACAAAACTCGTCTTCTGGCAGGAATTAGGATTTAACAACATGAACAATTGGTTATCTGATATAGTCGAATAGTGGCAAAATTTGTCAGGAGTACATTTCGATATAGAATACCTGATAATGTATAAAGCTTTACTATATTGTTTTGTTTTATAGAAAAACGATGCTAGTAGTAACCATCCAGATACAGCGTCATGATACACATTTTGTAGCAAGGTACTAAGACAGCGTTTGTACTGTTTGTTTAGGTTTTTATTGTTACTGAGTGTACTGTCCAGTGATACACGTTGTGCATGTCCACTAGAACACATTGAAATAAAGTATTTATATACGTCTTTTATTGAAGGTTGATGACTGCACAAGGTCCTACATATTCCATTCTCGAACGTCTTTTGAACACATCGAGTTTTAAAAGATGAATTTCGACATATCGTAAACTTTGACATTAGTATTTTGTTAACGTCATCTACGTATAATATATGAGGTTCGATTGGGAAATTCCGCATTGATACATTAAAGTGAGATATTTGATCTGAAAATAAGGCGCATTGCCATCCATAGCTATATAACGTATATAGTTTTTCTAAAAGTATTTCACGACTGCGACCCTCTATTTTGTTCACAAACAAGTTATTCTCTGGAATGAAGTAATGCAAACAAACTGAGTGTTCAACACAATAAATGAGCCGTTTATAACATCTCATAAAACAAGGTATAAGATTAGTAGGTTTCCATATGGATTGTGGCAGTTCTTCAGATATCCAAAAAATGATTGTTTTCAGGAAATAAGAACAGAGTAAATCTTTACATTCGGAATATGTGGCTATTACATCTTTCAAAATAATTTTAAATAGAGCATAGCACAGTAATTGAGTGTGTGTAAAGGTATTGATAAGAAGTTTTTCTCCAACCGAAAAAGATACTCGCCATTCTATGTCTTCCTTTGGTGATCCTTTAACTCCGATTGGTACAAACAGAACTCCGTGTTTTATAATGCTTTGTTTGACATTATGACTCGGCCACGAGTTACTCGGTCTTGTTATCCACTGTACTGCAGGTGGTAACCACGTTTTACAATGTAAAGTAAGAGCACAGTCCAAATCTCCGTTTTTGTCTGATATACACGGACCATGAATTATTTTAGTATTATCAGATACTAGGCCTTGTTTATGCAATACATTTGAAAAATATTGTTTACCATTATGTTCTTCACAGTAGTTCAGAATGTCAGGATATATGTAGTAGTCTAGTCTCAACAGAACATAACAAGGTTTGACATCGTCTATTTCAATTACAACATGTTCTATTTCTGGGTTTAAACAGGTTTTTATATTTTCACTAACCTCACACAATGTATGTGAGACCATCATTATATCTAAGTCACTACCTCGCATCTCAAGTCCTTCCCCAAAGCTACCACTTGTTATAATTGTTAGATCCTTGTTACTTTGTAAATTGTCCCTGACAGCGTTCACAGATCGCATGTGTTTAACATGATCTTCTGTTCTTACTATATTTTGACACAGATAATGATACAGTGCTATTGATGTGCTTGGATTTTTTCTGTCTGAAATATAGAATTGGAATGTAAAAAGTTAATAAGCATATGAAAACATTTATATGATTATAGGACATGAGTTTGAAAGATTGCACATTGAGTGTTTACTGCTGAACCCCTTTTTGACTTTCATACCAATTAGGTCTGTTTGTATTGATCATACATCGTTGTCAATAAAACGATGATAGACGGAGAATTCAGGTGAGTTTAGTACTGTGTAATAAAGTGCATATTAAATGAATAGATAAAAGGCAGTATCTAGTTCTTTTTTCTTTTTGCAAAATAAGACAATAAATATTTGTATTAAATTTTGAAAAACATAAAAAAATTACATGTTCGAGAATAAAAATTATATTGCATTTGATAACTATCCATTCTTCAATTCAGGCCAATTCTTTTAACTAGAACTCAATCAATAATAGAAAGCTTGATACCAGAGGAACATCCAAACTCATAGATCGAAAATAAACTGACAACGCCATGTCTAAAAAAAAAAAACCAGACAAATAATGGTTAACAAAACTCATAATAGAAAACTAAAATCTAAGCAACACAAACCCTACCTAAAACATGGGGTGAATTCCGGTGCTTCGGAAAGGTAAGCAGATTCTGCTTCACATGTGGCTACCTTCGTGTTACTCATATTACTTAAAACACGGTAATCAGTCTAACTCAGTAGGTCACATTCGAGAAAAGGACACGGATTATATTTACGACATAAGAAACACATCCAACAACATCTGTGAAACGGATATTCCATAACGGTTAACTAACTCGTGATGGCGTCCATAAAAAAATAAGAAGGGATGATTTCAACTTCATCATTTAGAACGTTTGGTTTAATAGCTTTCTGGTGAGCAGCAACTCTCTACCAAGGAAATCATGATTGGAAGTGCAAGCCCGGGAATATCGTTTCAATTGGAAGATATATACTCCGTATGCAGGAGTAAGTATATACATCGGCTTTTGAAAAAGAACAAAGATCATTTTTTTGGTGTAATTAAAAGAGACAATCATTCAAATGAACATTCAAACTTTCAACATCCAAAATAAGTCGAACAAAATTCACACTGTTATTTAAAAAGACGAAGAAAACGAAATAAAATTGCAAATAACAAATTACAAAACACAAAGTAGAAAGCTAGGCTAGATACTAGATACATGCAAAGGGGGAACCCGTTTTCGTGGATTTTTTACATGATGTCAATGGATGTTCAACTTTCTGTCCCCTCGCAGTACGGATTATATTGCCACGTAAAGGAAAGAAAGAAAAAATATTCATGAAAATAATTGAACCCTATCGAAATAGAAAATAATCCTTAGCAATATCAATCATGGATTTAAAAGAGGAAATTATCTTGGTTACTTAAAACGAACCGCGCATCTGGCGTATTAAATTATAAGCCTGGTACATTTGATAACTATTAACTGCCTTGAAATGAGATAAAAATGAAAGAAAGATTGAGTGTTACACGCTCAGTATATTCCTTAATTGACTACTTGATCCTCTATGCCATCCGCCATGTGATTTTTCATTAACATGGCAATTTAAATCGTATTCCACTGTCTGTACATATGTAACTTTATTTCTGTACATTCTGAATTCTGTTGTACTTTTTGTTTTATTATGGAAAGTAGAGGAAAAATCTCTGCAATTCAATATTTTACTTTAAAACATTCTGGATAGTTGTGTCTCGTCCATGATTGGGCTGAATACATAGCTTTGCTGTAATATTTTGTACTTAATATTACTTGTTTCTGTTGATGTTTTATTGTTTCGTTGAACTATTTGGGTGTCCGTAATTCTTTTTTAATGTTGTGTTAATATGATTGTATTATAAATGAGGCAAAAGAAGTGTTTCAGTTGTTTATTTAAGAAATAGGGATCCAACAAAATCCCCAAAAGATAACAAAACTAGAATGTCCGTTGAAACTTGGCTTTAACATTTTCAAAGAAGCTAACATTCAATTCAGTCCAATAAATAGTGTTATTTCCTTAAATGCGGAAGTGGAATACTGATTTTTTAATTTACCACTTACAGTAAATCGAGTTATTTTGACACAGTGTATTGGTGCAATGATGAAATTTACCCGACATTGCGCGGATGATTGTGACTTTAGTTCATTCATAGATGGACATCTATGGTTCGTTCTATTCGATTGAAAATTGTTTATAATAAAAGTGGATACGAATGATAGATGAGTCTACATAACATAATGGTATTTACAGTTCGCACTGCAATTTGAAAAGCAGAGCCTTTTCAAAGACCTAAAGAAACCCATTTTGCTTAAATTAGTTCTTTAATTTCAAATTCAGATATATTAAAGTTTTCATGTCTCTCTTTTACCCACACATCAGTCCGTCAATAATTGTATTTCCCATTTAGCTTGTTATAAAGGATACTACAAAAACCAGAATGTTTGCTTCATATCTTGACCTTTTCTTTGATACTGAGACAGATTGACGACTACAAACAAAAATCTATGAACAACTTTGGAGTGCGATTTTAACTTTCCAATTGTCAATTCCCCATGTCACAATGTACTACACTCCGCTGCGCCACTGTATAATGTGCATATATCTGCAATGATACCTTCCACTCGTGCATGTTGAGTCAATACAGACTTTATGAGCAGTGGTGTACCCTGGCTTATTTAAAAAGACCGCATATTTCAAAGGGATATTCAAACATATTAGTCGACAATAATATCAAAACCGTATGGCAAATGTCGAAGAACGACGTAAATGACCAACAAAATTCTACAAAACTCGACATAGACCACCAAAGATCAACACGAAACATACTGAAAACCAGGGGTTATCTCGTGTGTCCCCGGAAGGTGCAGCAGATTTTGTTTCAATTGTGACACCTGAGTGTTGAATGATGAAATTTGAATTTGGTGAAATGAACTTAATTATGAAGATTTACTGGTGACTGAAATAGACACAATATTTTTTTTATATCACCGTATCACTAATAATGTTACCTTTAAGCTTTGTCGTGACCCAACTCAAGATTTTTAGATACTAAGTATCAGATCAGATCTGAAAATTTGTAATTAATTTGTGTTCCATTCCTGTTTGAAACATATTGATACTTTTGATTCGCATGACACGGGTCACATGTTGACACAACCGAACTGAACCCTTTTTGAAATTTTTGGAATTTTCATTGCTTTTGTTTAAAAACATAAACAGCGCTAAACTACTGTTACCTCTAATGTTTCTTTCAGACTGACAGATAAAATAGCAACCGGCTCAAGTCAGGAAATAGAAGTCACGACAAAGTCCTCATTGTCAATTTCCAGATGTGTGTCCTAATCAAATGGCAAATTCAAAAGCTGAAACACATCAAACGAATGGATAACAACTGTCATATTCCGGACTTTCTACAGACACTTTCTTATATGAAAGAGAGACGAAAGATACCAGAGGGACAGTCAAACTCATAAATCGAAAATAAACAGACAACACCATGGCAAAAAGACAAACAGACAAACAATAGTACACATGACACAACATAGAAAACTAAACAATGAGCAACACGAACACCCACCAAAAACTAGGGGTGATCTCAGGTGCTCTGGAAGGGGAAGCAGATCCTGCTCCACATGTGGCACCCGTCGTGTGGCTCATGTTATAACAAATCCGGTAAATAGTCTAATTCGGTAGGTCACATTCATGAAACGGAAGGAGATTGTAGTTACGACGAAAGGAACATATCCGATATCTTTTGTGAAACTTTGTACTTGTTTGCCTTTATAAATATTTTGATATGAGCGTCACTGATGAGTCTTTTGTAGACGAAACGCGCGTCTGGCGAACTAAATTATAATCCTGGTACCTTTGATAACTAATTATTCCATAACGGTCAACTAACTCGTGATGGCGTCCGTAAAATTCACGTAGGGATGATTTCAACTTCACCATTTTGGACTATAGGTTTAATAGCTTCTTTGTGAGCAGCAACCCTTTATCAAGAAAATCATGATAGGAAATGCAAGCACGGGAATATCATATTAATTGGGAGATATATACCCCGTATGCAGGTGCTGCTGGAATGTTGCTACTTAGAAATGGAAAGTTGACAATTGGAAATCATCTCTTATGTCGAAATTTTTTGTTTTTAATCGACCCTCATTGTCAATTTCTAGATAAACATCAAGATATGAGGCCGGCTGTATCTGTTGTATCCTTTATCTCTAGTTCGATGGGATAGATGCGTCCAACATAGTAACCAAATTTTGAATTATGTAATGAAAAACATCATCTATATAGCGGAAAGAATAGTTATCTTTCCTTCTAAGAAGTTCCTGTATGAAGTCAGCCTCATAATAATAAAGAAATAAGTCGGAAAGAAGAGGGGCACACTTGGTTCCCATTGAAATGCCGACAGTCTGTTGAAAAAAACGTCCTCCGAACGTAACAAAGTATCCACATCTGATTCACGCCACCTCTAGAATAGACAGTTTCACAATAACTTTGAAGCCCGTCTTTGATTGCTGATAATAGATTTACAAAGATGTTTCGTGGAGCACTTGGAAGACCAAACAATATACCGTTGTTTGTAATGACACTTATGTAGTTTGGGTATCCATGACAGTGATGGAAGATCAAGTTCGTCATCTTTGGATGAAATTCCAACGGAACATAGAACAGACCTATGATTATCCAGGATTTCCTCTTTGGTAAGTGTCGTGAGGGTATATGTGTAGTTTCCAAGTGAATTGTCATTACCTAATTCGTTTATCAAGCAGTTGATGTAATGAGTTTTTCACACACAAACGATGTTGTTTGGCTTTATCTGCGGGGACAACAACATTTTTGTCATGGAGGTAGGATAGTAAGTGTTTTGCCACATTTGGGTCTTTAAAGATTGACGTAGCATGGGCATTGATAGACCCATTTAGATTCTTAATTCTGATTTGTATCAACGACCTCACTGCCTTTATCCATTCGGAAAGAGTATCTATGTCGTCCTTCTCGCGCTTATCCCATTGCCTGGCATAATCCTCGACTGAATTCATCAAAATTTTAAAGTTGTATTTCCAATTGATTGATTCAGGCTCAGGATATTTCGGACCTTTCGATAACATATTTCGCAGGGAAGTTTTATTGACAATGTTGAAGTCACCGGTAATAACGTGACCAACCGGATTATATGTGAATCGGAAACTAGCACAAGTGCAATCGGGAGATTTAGACGTGAAGTCATCAATATTGAGATCCTGCAAATCGTGTTTGTAATTGAACATTTTAGTTGCAATAGGTTTGGTACAGGTATAAGAAATGATTGGTACAGACTGATCTTTGAAATAAGGAGGTATTTTCGATTGAACTAATTTATGATGAAGGATGTTGCCTAAGTTGACACCATCGAGACCTTTGTTGGCAACGGAAAGATAAAGAAAAAAACTTTTTCTCTTTTTCATCTTTTCCAATGCGGACGGGTTTGAAAAGTCTGTGACTTGCAATATCCGAAAATATAGCTGTAAGTTTGTATTGGTTTGAATTAGGGTTTGCAACAGTGGTTTCCAAACATAAATTGAACAGAGAATGTAGTTTTAAAGGTTAATGAATAAAGTTTCGTGCGAATGTGATGAATAACTAACGGCTTTTGTATAAATGCCAGTAAAAGGGTGGATTGAACCTGGTTGTATAGCTAGCTAAACCTCTCACATGTATGACAGTCGCCTCATATTCTATTAAAGACCAATAATGGATCGTCCATGAATTCGATAGTATTTCCGTCAGCATTTTAGATCAAGCGGCAACATGCGGTGAATTATAGCGATTTTGGACATGTATATTAAAAAGCTTATAAATTGAATATGACTGCAGCAGGTAGAATTTAACTTGCTATATACAAAATAAGACAATTATGCTTATATTAATTGAAAACCAAACGACAAACAACAGTATACAAATACCACATAGTTAATTCAAGACTGAGCAACATAAACCCCATCCCGTCAAAACTGGAGGTTAACTCATTTGCTCCGAAAGGGTAAGCAGATTCTGCTCTACGACTGCATGTTGAACCTATCGTGTTGCTTATGTAAAAGCAGTTTTGCAATACCTTTTAATGTCATTACCATATTATTATTATTTATTCAAATAAGTTGGTTCTTTACAGGGATTGTCGAAATAGAAATAACTAAGCTATGTGCTTTCGTTTTCAGTGTTTTAGTATATTCATGTTGCTCACTCAATCTTTAGTTTTCTATTATGTGGTTTAAAGGTCGTCTATTTTTGGTTATTTTTTGTTTACCATAGTAATGTCAATTAGTTTTCATTTTGTGATTCTGAATATCTCTTGTCCGCTTCTCTTTTATCTACATTCATTAATAATGTTGCGATGTATTGAATTTAATTATTTAATATCGATGTGACGGCAAAATAATGCTAATAATGAAATATAAAACTGTCTCATGCCACGTGTAATGCTGTTTAATGATATATATATAAGTTAAAATTTATTCAATAGTCTTGCTTACCTGCCATCTTGTTAGCCAGATAAGGAGTATATAAGTGCGTAATGTGTTTTCCGAAGAAAACACTGCTTTTGTTTCTCTTTAAAAACTTTAGTAACATGAACCCAATACAAGGTAGTATTCATATTCGTATCTTTATATGTTTTCAATTGTCATAAAGTACACAATTTCCTGATGTCATTTCCCTTTGTCGTCATTGTAAAGGAATATGTTACTAGGGAATCCCAATCGCATATGACTATTTTAACAATGAAAATAATCGTATGTTGCTCATCATTGCTTTATCGGCCCGGTTGAGATTGTGTTTTTTTTTTTTATTCTAAAGAAATAATCAACTTTTTATATGCCGTCAACGACGTCCCGTCTTAGGGTCTACCAAAGTCCGGCTTTCGTCAAAGTCCGGCTTTCCGTCCACCCGACCGTCAAATCTTCGTACAATAACTCAAATGTGCTTTACTAATTCTCATGAATTGTAACGTAACATAATGATTGACAGAAGAAAGTTCCTTTTCGATATTGATAGTATTTTTGTCTTCCAAGCTAGAGTTATGGGACATTTACCGAAGATGTTTGCTTAGGGATGTGCTGATATGTTTCACTTCACTACACACAGTTAACTTTACAATTACGCTGACGACAACACACTACCTAATGCAAATAGAGATATAAACACAGTTTTTTCAACACTTGAAAAACTGTTTGGCTCTGATAGACTGGTTTTCATCCAATCAAATGAAGGCAACCTTGAAAAAATTCAAGCTTTGGCAATTGGCAAAAACATTGATCTGGCAGGTAACAAAATAAAATGTGAAAAAGACGTCAAACATTTAGGCATCATCATTGACTTTGAACTAAATTTCAACAAACATATATCAAACATCCGCTGAAAAAAAGCATCCAGACAACTAAATGTCTTAAAAAGACTTGGAAAATATTTCAACAAACTTGGAAAACTAGCAATATATCACTCCTTCATTATGTCAAACTTTAAGTTCTGCTCATTGTCCTGACATTTTTGAAGCGAGGCCGACACAACAAAAATTGAAAGAGTTCAAGAAAGAGCACTTCGCTACAATTACCAGGATCACAATAGCACATATGAGGACTTACTTTTAAAATAAAAAATGCCATCACTTAAAGTAAGACGCCTAACAACCATGGCAATAGAGGTTTTTACAACAGTCAATCATGAAAATCCAGTATACCTCCATGATCTTATAAATATTAAAGAAAACACATATTATTTTAGATACCAAAATTTTAGCTGAAATACCTGCTGTAAGAACTATAAGGTATGGCTTGAAATCTTTCAGATATCCGCTGCCAAACTATGGAATGAGTTTCCAAACCACTTTAGAACCGAAACATCTTTTACCCATTTCACGAAACTAATAATCTCATGGAATGGCAACTCATGCCATTGCAATGCATGTGCTTAGTATTTATTTTATGTTTTATGCTACAGCTTTGAAACATAATAGCGTTGCTTTTTTGTGTTTGTTTGCTTAGCTTTTTATAATTTGTGATTGCTGTACTTTAGTTTTTATGTTGCTTTTGCTTAGTGCTCATGCATGTATATAATATATAGTATTTAAATGAGTTGAGCCAAATTGTGCATGGAATGTATGTTCTATGTCTTTTATGTTTTGATATTTGTATTGTGTATGATTATTATGTAAATGTATGTATTTGTCGGTTATATAAGATCAGAGAGCTTATGTTTTTTTGTTATGTAACATGCCGACTATAAATAAAGCTTCGAATTGAATTGAATTGAATTTGCAACTCCCTTTAGATTTTCTGAGCTGTCATTCCAGAGTTACGTGACTTTAGATTTCAGTTAATATCATACATTTTGCTTTGAGTTTACATGGATTGTTTTAATGGAAACTACCCTACTCATTGCAATTCATACATAATACACTGTACCAATTCAGGAATATGACAGTTGTTGTCCATTCGTTTGATGTGTTTTGTCATTTGATTTTGCCATTTGATTGGGGACTTTCCGTTTTGAAATTTCCTCGCAGTTCAGTATTTTTGTGATTTTACTTTTTTCTATTAATTCACAAAATAAAATCATTCCAGAGTAATGGTCAGGTTGATAATAGCCATTTTAAAATGTCATACACTGACTTAAGTTTGCATGAATCACAATACTTAAAAAAATGAAATCGTTTTACAAGTCATAGGTCCACATGATGTGTTTTTTATGCAGTTTCTCTATTACGAACAAAAAACTGCCAAACTTTTGTACAAGAGGGACGAAAGATACCAGAGGGACAGTCAAACTCATCAATCGAAAATAAACAGACAACACCATGGCCTTAGTTTTCTATTATGTGGTTTGTAGGTCGTTTATTTTTGGTTATTTTTTGTTTACCATAGTAATGACAATTAGTTTTCATTTTGTGATTCTGAATATCTCTTGTCCGCTTCTCTATAATCTATATTCATTGATAATGTTGCGATTGATTGAATTTAATTATTTAATATCGATGTGACTGCAAAATAATGCTAATAATAAAATATAAAATTGTCTCATGCCACGTGTAATGCTGTTTAATGATATATATATAAGTTAAAATTTATTTAATAGTCTTGCTTACCTGCCATCTTGTTAGCCAGATAAGGAGTATATAAGTGCGTAATGTGTTTTCCGAAGAAAACACTGCTTTTGTTTCCCTTTAAAAACTTTAGTAACATGGACCCAATACAAGGTAGTATTCATATTCGCATCTTTATATGTTTTCAATTGTCATAAAGTACACAATTTCCTGATGTCATTTCTCTTTGTCGTCATTGTAAAGGAATATGTTACTAGGGAATCCCAATCGCATATGACTATTTTAACAATGAAAATAATCGTATGTTGCTCATCATTGCTTTACCGGTCCGGTTGAGATTGTGTTTTTTTTTTATTCTAGAGAAATAATCAGGTTTTTATATGCCGTCAAAGACGTCCCCATTAGGGTATACCAAAGTCCGGCTTTCGTCAAAGTCCGGCTTTCCGTCCACCCGACCGTCAAATCTTCGTACAATAACTCAAAGGCCGTACTTTAACCTATAATGGTTTACTTTTTAAATTGTTATTTGTATGGAGAGTTGTCTCATTGGCACTCACACCACATCTTCCTATATCTATTAACTAATTCTCATGAATTGTAACGTAACATAATGATTGACAGAGGAAAGTTCCTTTTCGATATTGAACGTATTTTTGTCTTCCAAGCTAGAGTTATTGGACCTTTACCGAAGATATTTGCTTAGGGATGTGCTGATACATTTACATCACTGTCTTAAATACCGCACTGATATGTTTCACTTCACTACACACAGTTAACTTTACAATTACGCTGACGACAATACACTACCTAATGCAAAAAGATATATAAACACAGTTTTTTCAAGACTTGAAAAAAACAGTTTGGCTCTGATAGACTGGTTTTCATTCAATCATATGAAGGCAACCTTGAAAAAATTCAAGCTTTGGCAATTGGCCAAAAAAATACACTTGATCTGGCAGGTAACAAAATAAAATGTGAAAAATAGGTCAAACATTTAGGCATCATCATTGACTTTGAACTAAATTTCAACACACATATATCAAACATCTGCTAAAAAAAGGCTACCAGACAACTAAATGTCTTAAAAAGACTTGGAAAATATTTGAACAAACTTGGAAAACTAGCAATATATCACTCCTTCATTATGTCAAACTTTAAGTTCTGCTCATTGTCCTGACATTTTTGAAGCGAGGCCGACACAACAAAAGTTCAAAGAGTACAAGAAAGAGCACTTCGCTACAATTACCAGGATCGCAAGAGCGCGTATAAGGACTTACTTTTAAAATCGAAAATGCCATCACTTAAAGTAAGACGCCTAACAACCATGGCAATAGAGGTTTTTACAACAGTCAATCATGAAAATCCAGTATACCTCCATGATCTTATAAATATTAAGGAAAACACATATTCTTTTAGATACCAAAATTTTAGCTCAAATACCTGCTGTAAGAACTATAATGTTTGGCTTGAAATCTTTCAGATATTCTGCTGCTAAACTATGGAATGAGTTTCCAAACCACTTTAGAACCGAAACATCTTTTACCCATTTCACGAAACTAATAATCTCGTGGAATGGCAACTCATGCCATTGCAATGCATGTGCTTAGTATTTATTTTATGTTTTATGCTACAGCTTTGAAACATAATAGCGTTGCTTTTTTGTGTTTGTTTGCTTAGCTTTTTATAATTTGTGATTGCTGTACTCTAGTTTTTATGTTGTTTTTAGCTTAGTGCTAATGCATAGTGGCTTTGAACTAGCTGTCAGATAACTGCGAGTACTCTCAGATCTGTTCATTGTGTATTTTTGTGTCGGGATGTATAAGTACCCGGCCTCGTCCACTTGTATTTTTTGTCCATCTGATGAGTTAAGCCTTTTTCAATTGATTTTTATAAATCGTTCTTATGTTGTACTGTTATACCACTGTCCCAGGTTAGGGGAGGGTTGGGATCCCACTAACATGTTTAACCCCGCCACATTATTTATGTATGTGCCTGTCCCAAGTCAGGAGCCTGTAATTCAGTGGTTGTCGTTTGTTTATGTGTTACATATTTGTTTTTCTTTCATTTTTTTACATAAATAAGGCCGTTAGTTTTCTCGTTTGAATTGTTTTACATTGTCTTATCGGGGCCTTTTATAGCTGACTATGCGGTATGGGCTTTGCTCATTGTTGAAGGCCGTACCGTTACCTATAGTTGTTAATGTTTGTGTCATTTTGGTCTTTTGTGGATAGTTGTCTCATTGGCAATAATACCACATCTTCTTTTTTATATGTATATAATATATAGTATTTAAATGAGTTCAGCCTAAATGTGCACGGAATGTATGTTCTATGTCTTTTATGTTTTAATATTTGTATTATATATGATTATTATGTAAATGTATGTATTTGTCGGTTATATAAGATCAGAGAGCTTATGTTTTTTGTTATGTAACATGCCGACTATAAAAAAAGCTTCGAATTGAATTGAATTGAATTTGCAACTCCCTTAAAATTTTCTGAGCTGTCAGTCCAGAGTTACGTTCTTAGATTTCAGTTAATATCATACATTTTGCTTTGAGTTGACTTGGATTGTTTTAATGGAAACTACCCTACTCATTGCAATTCATACATAATACACTGTACCAATTCAGGAATATGACAGTTGTTGTCCATTCGTTTGATGTGTTTTGTCATTTGATTTTGCCGTTTGATTGGGGACTTTCCGTTTTGAAATTTCCTCGCAGTTCAGTATTTTTGTGATTTTACTTTTTCTATTAATTCACAAAATAAATTCATTCCAGAGTAATGGTCAGGTTGATAATAGGCATTTTAAAATGTCATACACTGACTTAAGTTTGCATGAATCACAATACTAAAAAAATGAAATCGTTTTACAATTCATTAGGCCACATGATGTGTTTTTTATGCAGTTTCTCTATTACGAACAAATAATTGCCAAACTTGTGTACAAGAGGGACGAAAGATACCAGAGGGACAGTCAAACTCATCAATCGATTATAAACAGACAACACCATGGCTTTAGTTTTCTATTATGTGGTTTATAAGTCGTCTATTTTTGGTAATTTTTTGTTTTGTTTACCATAGTAATGTCAATTAGTTTTCATTTTGTGATTCTGAATATATCTTGTCCGCTTCCCTTTTATCTACATTCATTGATAATGTTGCGATCGATTGAATTTAATTATTTAATATTGATGTGACGGCAAGATAATGCTAATAATGAAATATAACATTGTCTCATGCCACGTGTAATGCTGTTTAATTATATATATATAAGTTAAAATTTATTTAATAGTCTTGCTTACCTGCCATCTTGTTAGCCAGATAAGGAGTATATAAGTGCGTAATGTGTTTTCCGAAGAAAACACTGCTTTTTTTTCCCTTTAAAAACTTTAGTAACATGAACAAGGTAGTATTCATATTCGTATCTTTATATGTTTTCAATTGTCATTAAGTACACAATTTCCTGATGTCATTTCTCTTTGTCGTCATTGTAAAGGAATATGTTACTAGGGAATCCCAATCGCATATGACTATTTTAACAATGAAAATAATCGTATGTTGCTCATCATTGCTTTACCGGATTCATTTAACAGAGTGACATTAGATTTTCATTCCTAATATATCAAAATAGATGACAATGACCAAGGTCACATCCCATGTTATAGTCCGGTTGAGATTGTGTTTTTTTTTTATTCTAGTGAAATAATCAGGTTTTTATATGCCGTCAAAGACGTCCCATATTAGTGTATACCAAAGTCCGGCTTTCCGTCCACCCGACCGTCAAATCTTCGTACGATAACTCAAATGTGCTTTACTAATTCTCATAAATTGTAACGTTACATAATGATTGACAGAAGAAAGTTCCTTTTCGATATTGAACGTATTTTTGTCATCCAAGCTATAGTTATGGGACGTTTACCGAAGATGTTTGCTTAGGTAGATGTGCTGATACATGTGCATCACTGTCTTAAATGATATGTCTCACTTCAGAAAATCATTCCAGAGTAATGGTCACGTTGATAATATGCATTTTAAAATTTTCACAATACTAAAAAAATTGAAATCGTTTTATAATTCATTTGTCCACATGATGTGTTTTTTATTCAGTTTCTCCATTACGAACAAAATAGTCAACATTTTATACAAGAGGGACGAAAGATACCAGAGGGATAGTCAAACTCATCAATCGAAAATAAACAGACAACACCATGGCTAAAAATGAAAAGAGACAAACAAACAACCAAAAGTAGTACACATGACACAACATAGAAAACTATAGAATAAGCAACACGAACCCCACCAAAAACTAGTAGTGGTGATCTCAGGTGTTCCGGAAGGGGAAGCAGATCCTGCTCCACATGTGGCACCCGTCGTGTTGCTCATGTTATATCAAATCCGGTAAATAGTCTAATTCGGAAGGTCACATTCATGAAAGGGAAGAGGATTATAGTTATGACGTAATGAACATATCCGATATCATTTGTGAAACGGTTATTCCATAACGGCCAACCAACTCGTGATGGCGTCCGTAAAATTTATAAAGTTTATAATTTATTTGTAAGATTTACCTGACAATTCTATACCTTAATAAATATTGCTTCACATAGTTGATAACAAAACAAAACGCATAGCTTTATCATAGTTCAGGTGTCAAACCACCAATTAAAAATCCCTATCTGTTCAACCAAATTTTGCAATTTTCACAGCTTTCTAAATATTTTACCTTGAGTTTAGCTTCATAGAAACCGGGTATATCCTGAATTGTACATGTATCAGCTGTCTACATGCCAATTTTAACCATACCTTTAAAGCCTTCTAACAATATAACTGACCTTCGAACAGGGGTACTCCAAAAATAATCCCTGGTTTTCTGGAAATCTTAAATTAGTATTCTATGGAGCGCATTAATCCTCAATTTTTAATGCAAACTCATAGACAAGTAAATTTTGGCTCAAAATTGTTTAGATATATTTCTCTTTCACCAAAAGTTTCATTTCTGCAAATTTTTTGGTTAGTTTAAGTAAACAAGGACATCAAAAGCACTATTTTGTGTCAGAGTAGGGCTACATTTACATACGTTCTAAATTGGAGGGAGTAATTGGTGGTCTGACACCTTCAAAGATTTTAGTTTCATATTTCTCCGGGAAAACTTTCGAAATGTACAAAAATACACTTCCTATGATACAAATACTATATTTAAAGCAAGATGATGGGGATTAGACAAAAACTTTAACTAATTTGCTCAAGTGAAATGAAAAGTTTCGAAATTTCACTTAATACTTTTCAGCAAATCACTGGTGGTTCTAACCTAAAATATTGATTAATTACAGATTATATGTACTGATAAGTATAATATAGCCTACACATGAATATATTTATTTCTCTAATTCTATGGAAATTTATCCCTTTCCGAACCCATTGTATAAAAATATTTAATCAACGTGTTGTTGCTGGTGAACTCATTGGATGAATCAAAATATGCTATGACAGGTGTTAATGACATTGACAACTTCATGCAATGTGAAAGGCACTCGAATGGGATTTTCGGTTAACAAATTCTTTCATAGTTACTCGTGGATTACCGGATTTATCCAATCTCGATAGTTAAATTATAAATTTTACTATTTCGATTGGAAAAATCCGATAAATCTCGATAGTTAAATTATGAATTTTTCTATCTCGATTGGATAAATCCGATAATCCACTATCAATGTAAAAATCTATATTTATACAGATTTTAATTGTTTGTCTTATATTTTCTTTTGAAAATAATAGAGGTCAAAACCTTCCTGTTTACTTCTAACTGAGTCAAGTTTGATACTCGTAACCACGTTGTGTCTTGTTGTCGTATCTCGTATTATGGTGGTGTATGTTGATAGTGAGGAATGTACAAGGAAAGTTACACAGTTACAATCAAGTGAGAGAAAATTGAGAAACCAATTGGTCCAGCTACAAAATGTGTTTCTAGAAAGGCTTACCAGAACTGATAACGAAAGTAAGTACAAAGGGGTACATATTTATTTCAAAGAATATTTGGAACACGGAAAATAACAAAGACAAAAACAGAAATGAAGACGAATGATTCATTAAAACAGATTACTGAAAACAAACTGAAGACTGAATAGAAAGGAGTACAATTTAATATTGAATATATATGAGATTTTGAAACACGTAACTTAACATGTCCCTAAAGATGAGGATATATAGTTACGTGTAAGGATCGCCATTGATCCTCCATTCTTATAAGTTGATTAAATCATAGTTAAGGGGACCCCAGTTAAGAAAGCAGATAGAAAGACTTATTGTAGTTATATGTAAGGCCAAAAAAAGGCTCTTATATATCGCACCCTATCACTGCAGAAATATATAAACTGCTGATAAAAAATGCATCCTGGTAGTATTAACAACATAATAATATTTATTCATCAAATCTTGCTTGTTACAAATTTCACCAATAGTCCAAACTTCTCTTGATTTACCCTGTTACACTCCACTGATTATCCAGGGAAATAAACAGCTGATCAAACTTATTAAATCATAAAAAAAAATATAGAGGATGTATAATTGACTATTTAATGCTAAGAATTCTTTTTAATTGACAATAACATTGGACATCTTGATTTATATGTATCTTTAGCGAGCTATTGCTCCTGCTTCGAGCCAAGTACACATACAGCTGATATTTAAAGACTCTAAACAGTTATTATCTTGTCATGATCCTGCAATTAATTCTGTATATTTTTTGTGCTCTGAAAGACTGAAAAAACTCACATTTTTGCATAAATTATTTTAGATTTAAAATCCCTTGAGGTCTGCGTGGTAATATTAAAATCACACATTCAGCTGAAGACGGGTTCACAAAAAAAAATCTCGAATAGTCAACTTTATTTCGCTCAAAGTGAAAAAAATATTTATTCTAACATGACAAAAAAAATCAGCAGTAAAAACAAATAACAAAATATTGTCCGGTTTCAAGTGAAAAAAATATTTATTCTAACATAACAACAAAAAATCAGCAGTAAAAACAAATAACAAAATATTGTCCGATTTGAAACCAGAAGTGTACGAGTTGTCCTACGCTTCAGAAGTTTGAACTAAACTTGACATCAACTTAACATGCATGCTGAAACTGACATGATGTACATATTCTAGTTTTGAAATCGATGATTGGCGTCGTGGAAAACCCTGCTGTTCATGCTTGTCTGTTATCAGAAAATGGGTTTAATTCTTATTACTCTATAGAAATGCAATACACATTCTGAGGTCATACAGATTCATACAACACTCGTCAACAGTAATACACAAACGTAGTCCGGCAGTGTGCGGAGCTTTAAAGCGATATCTGTAAAATCCTAGTACATGTATACAGATATAGCATAGCGATATCTGTTGGGCTGTATATGTATGGTCAGACACCTGATTGCAGGATAAGATATTTTTTGGTGGTATGTAATTTACTGTCTGTCATATTTGTTTTCCGTTAATTAATGTTTTGTCATAAAACAGGTTTTCTCGTTTGAATTGTATGAATACATTTTGTATTATCATACTTAAATTTATGTTATAATGCCAAATTTGGATTGGCTAATACGAGGTTGTTAATTTACTTTATCACATGACTGAGAGTTTGGCAATTTTTAGGTAAAGATTGAATGAAATGCAATCAAAACCTGATGGGACTGACTTGATGTCTAAATGTTCCAAAACATCTTGCTTCACTTCTGTTGATTGTTCTAATACCTGTAACGTTGTATGTACCTGACGTCCCATCAAAATACTTTTAAATAAAATTTATCTGTAAAAGACAATAATGATAGGACATTAGTATAATACATAGCTGAGAGAGGGTGATAGAATAGTTAGGTAGCCCTCGACTTCGGACTTCGCCGCGGTTTAGTGTTTTCTCGGGGTACCAATCTACTCTATCACCCTCTCAACTATGTGTTATTTATATAATATCATGTCTTTGATTGCTTTCTTTTCGGTTTAAGTTTTGCTGATTATTGAAGGCCGATACGTTGACCTACATCAACATCATTTGCTCCTTGTTTGATACTTGTCGCATTGGCAACATGCATACCACATCTATCAGTTTCCCAATATAAAATAAACTCTAAATATTGGAGAAAATGTTGATACCCTGTGATAAATTCAAGGTGATTCTTTGATATTCCACGAAAGTATAACGGAACAGTCTGTTAAGGAAAAGGTACGATAAGGCCCGTTTTTTGCCCCCCCCCCCCTATTTTCTCAGTTTTCATTTTTTTGGCGTGTGCACCTACGTGACCCGGAGAAAAGTATGGCGATTTAGACAGCAAAAACAGTTCTCATGCAATTGGAATAAAAAAAATCCTTGCGCAGGCACATAAAAACTAAAAATTAGTTGTGGTACTAAACACCTTCAAATTTAATAATAACAGAAATTATACATGTACCCCCTCACCTCACCCAGATGCAAAATTAAGTGGTTTTGAAGTATATCCAAACAAACTTCATATACCAGGGAATGTTTTAACATAAAAAGTAGCTTTCCAAAACAGACTTTAACTAGAGGCTCTAAAGAGCCTGTGTCGCTCACCTTGGCATATGTGAATTAAACAAAGGAAGCAGACAGTTCATGACAAAATTGTGTTTAGGTGATTGTGATGTGTTTGTACATCTTCCTTTACTGAACATTCTTGCTGCTTACAATTATCTCTATCTATAATGAACTTGTCTGTGTAGTTTCAGTGGAAAATGTTAGTAAAAATTTACAAATTTTATGAAAATTGTTAAAAATTGATTATAAAGGACAATAACTTCTTAGTGGGTCAATTGACCATTTTGGTCATTTTGACTTATTTTTGAGTCTTAAATTGCTGTACATTATTGCTGTTTACAGTTTATCTCTATCTATAATAATATTCAAGATAATAACCCAAAACAGCAAAATTTCCTTAAAATTACCAATTTAGGGGTAGCAACCTAACAACGAGTTATCCGATTCATCTAAAAATTTCAGGGCAGATAGATCTTGACCAGATTAACAATTTTACTCCTCGTCAGATTTGCTCTCAATGCTTTGGTTTTTGAGTAATAACCAAAAACTGCATTTAACCTTCATGTTCTATTTTTAGCCGTGGCGGGCATCTTGGTTGGTTGGCCGGGTCAAAAAACACAATTTTTAAACTAGATACATCAATGATGATTGTGGCCAAGTTTGGATTAATTTGGCCCAGTAGTTTCAGAGGAGAAGATTTTTGTAAAAGATCATGGATATTTACGAAAAATGGTTAAAAATTGACTATAAAGGGCAATAACTCCTAAAGGGGTCAACTGACCATTTTGGTCATGTTGACTTATTTGTAAATCTTACTTTGCTGAACATTATTGCTGTTTACAGTTTATCTCCATCTATAATAATATTCAAGATAATAACCAAAAACAGTAAAATTTCCTTAAAATTACCAATTTAGGGGCAGCAACCCAACAATGGGTTGTCTGATTCATCTGAAAATTTCAGGGCAGATAGATCTTGACCTGATAAACAATTTTACTCATGTCAGATTTGCTCTAAATGCTTTGGTTTTTGAGTTATAAGCCAAAAACTGCATTTTACCCCTATGTTCTATTTTTAGCCGTAGCGGCCATCTTGGTTGGTTTGCCCGGTCACAAAACACAATTTTAAAACTAGATAGCCTAATAATGATTCTGGCTATGTTTGGTAAAATTTGGCCAAGTAGTTTCAGGAGCAAATTTTTGTAAAAGTTAACTAAGATTTACGAAAAATGGATAAAAATTGACTATAAAGGGCAATACCTCCTAAAGGGATCAACTGACCATTTTGGTTATGTTGACTTATTTGTAAATCTTACTTTGCTGAATATTTTTGCTGTTTACAATTTATCTCTATCCATAATAATATTCAAGATAATATCCAAAAACAGCAAAATTTCCTTAAAATTACCAATTCAGGGGCAGCAACCCAACAACGGGTTGTCCCATTCAACTTAAAATTTCAGGGCAGATAGATCTTGACTTAATAAACAATTTTATCCCGACAGATTTGCTCTAAATGCTTTGGTTTTTGAGTAATAACCAAAAACTGCATTTAACCTCCATGTTCTATTTTTAGCCGTGGCGGCCATCTTGGTTGGTTGGCCGGGTAAAAAAACACAAATTTTAAACTAAATACATCAATGATGATTGTGGCCAAGTTTGGATTAATTTGGCCCGGTAGTTTCAGAGAAGAAGATTTTTGTAAAAGATCATGAGATTTACGAAAAATGGTTAAAAATTGACTATAAAGGGCAATAACTCCTAAAGGGGTCAACTGACCATTTGGGTCATGTTGACTTATTTGTAAATCTTACTTTGCTGAACATTATTGCTGCTTACAGTTTATCTCCATCTATAATAATATTCAAGATAATAACCAAAAACAGTAAAATTTCCTTAAAATTACCAACTTAGGGGCAGCAATCCAACAATGGGTTGTCTGATTCATCTGAAAATTTCAGGGCAGATAGACCTTGACCTGATGACCAATTTCACTTTGTCAGATTTGCTCTTAAAGCTTTGGTTTTTGAGTTATAAGCCAAAAACTGCATTTTACCCCTATGTTCTATTTTTAGCCATGGCGGCCATCTTGGTTGGTTGGCCGGGTAAAAAAACACAAATTTTAAACTAGATACATCAATGATGATTGTGGCCAAGTTTGGTTAAATTTGGCTCAGTAGTTTCAGAGGAGAAGATTTTTGTAAAAGTTAACGACGAACGACAGACGACGGACGACGGACGCCAAATGATGAGAAAAGCTCACTTGGCCCTTCGGGCCCGGTGAGCTAAAAAAGCAGAAAATAGGGGAGGGGGGGGGGCAAACACAAGCCTTATCCTTTGTATTTGACTGTAGTAGATTCTATGAAGAAAATTGTTTATCATATATTAACTGTTTTTCATCGTCGTTGAGTCTTGTGTGATTCTACTAATTGCTTTTGTATTCATCAACATCAATAAAAGAAAATTATTCAACTTGGTATTATAGATGGTATCAAAAAGCAATTGATTTACTTCAATCTGACATATTTTTATTTGTTTTATTTGTTTTAATCAAAATCTGATGATTACAATCATAAAGCGGTGTACCGGGCTATTGGGAAATCATTATTTTCTACTTTTTCATACGTACATTGATCATTTTGTTATATGTTTAAATGTTTTTCAATCATACGCATTTATGACTGATTGTTTTTGTATGTCTAGAAACTGTTTATAAATAATATGTAGTTAGTGTTGTTTTTTTTTTTTGGTTTTTTTGGCGTAATTTGTGTTGAGTAAAAAAGTTGTATGGGGTTGTCCGAGTGTAAGAGCTTAGTACGTACATATGGCATATGTATACACAATAAGCCCTAAAAATGCTTTTCATGTACTTTTACCTGGTTTTATCTATTCGATCGATAATTTAAAAGGGTCAAATTTACAT
The DNA here is from genome assembly GCF_963676685.1 of Mytilus edulis. Taxonomy (NCBI): domain Eukaryota; kingdom Metazoa; phylum Mollusca; class Bivalvia; order Mytilida; family Mytilidae; genus Mytilus; species Mytilus edulis. The sequence goes on from NC_092349.1 coordinate 78,388,902, forward strand.
TAAACATATTAAAAATTGAAATGAGATAGGTAGACGGAGACATCACATGATAACAAAATGGCAGCTGTTGAAAGGAATACATGTAGTTTAAATATGTCAACATAAAATATGTCAACATGGGCTGCTGTTTCTCTTCTGAGGTAAGATTCTAGATATTCTGATGCACAGAATAACGTTAAAAAAGAATATTAGGGGAACATAGAAAATATTGCCGAGTTCAGAAACTATATACATGTACACAACTTAATTCTTTTAATAATCGAGTACATATTTATAATCAGTTCAAATGCCGATAAGAATGTTTACTTGCAATATTTAAAGATCTTTAAAGAAATTTAACAATTTTTGTAGTATTGTGTTAAAATTTTACAATAATCGTAATGTAGTTTATTATCGTTAACATCTGTGACTATTATACTATGATAGTAAATTGTTGAGTCCCAGTTAAAATGATGAATCTATGATCATTAGTAAACAAGTACATTTACTGCTACAGTAAATATGTTAATGATGCTGCAAAATTCTCTGCTTTGATTCTATTATACATGTATCAAATGTTTCAGGAAAACATATATAAAGTACATGTTGAAAAATGCAATTTGCATACTCTAAAGTGCATTGATTGAATAATATAAAGTGCCCAATAATTATCAACATAAAGCTATGGTGAAATTAAGTCATGTTGTCTGAAACCTACAACGGTCATGCATTCGTTAATAACTGAAAGGTAAAGTAACAAAAATACCGAACTCCGAGGAAAATTCAAAACGGAAAGTCCATAACCAAATGGCAAAATTTATTACGATGAGACACATTTCCTTTGACACCGTTTCGATTCTCATTTTTTTTCATTAAAAGTAGTTTTTTTTTCCTTCAATTTTCTGTCGTTTTAATGGATGGTAAAGATGATCCGCAGGAAACAAGTTACTTTTTTCGAGCTTAAAATATATGATTATAAGGTTTGGAAATTGAAAAGAATTAAATCATAATTAAAGGTTGCTGATTAATTCAAAAGTTTCTGAAAGTAATCAGGTATTATCACAATGCCATTTTAACACCCACAGACACTTGTCTCGGAGTTCTTTTTCCTATATACATTAATATGTATAGAGAAAAATTTTCTAGTGCCTGTGATAAAGCCAGTCCGAAATACATAATATATTTGTCAAATCTACTGCCTATGGTTAACTTTTTTGTACATTCCATCTTAAAATGTGAAATATCTAGTTTAATTTCACTTTCATAACACGTATAAATTATGAACACTTAAGATGAGGAAACTTTACAAAGTTACACAGTAGAATATAAAACTAACTTCCGCTCTTCCGTTTGTTTAAATCAGTAGTTATTGACTATTTGACATTGATTGTGAAATGCGGAAGTTAATAAGATTTTTTCTTTCAAATAAATATTATAAACGTATATCAATATCTAAGCGGTATAAGTCAAAGTTCTTATGAAAAGAATTACATTCAAAATTAAATACCATTATTCTGGAAGTGTTAGTATTTTTGCTCGTTGAAGCACAACTTTCTACGAGAACGCAACTGCTCGCTTTTTCATAGTAACATTGTTCAATAAATTTACTCTATATAACCACATATAATTCACAATGTTTACTCTTGACAGTAAATGTTTGATACATCACGCCGATTCTTATCATTTGGGCAGAAACGAAAAAAATAATTTATCTTGGCTTGCCCTATCCGTCACGTAATACACCCATCAGCTCGAATCAGTTAAATCTGTATATCAGTTAAATCTATTTATATAATTCCAGAATGGTTTGGAACCATCCTCTACATCAAGTTTATTGAGTAGTCCACAACGTAAATATGTTGACAATACAGGGCCTCCTTCTTCAGCTAGACAATATAGGCCTCCTGACAGAAAAGACAGTAAGTAGTGTTTACTACAGGCAGTACATTTATATATTTGTTACGGGTAAATTTCAGTGGCGGATCCAGAAATGTTCATAAGTGGGGGTCCACTGACTGCCTAAAGAGGGGACCCGCTCTGTTCATGCTTCAGTAATTCCCCTCTTAATCCGCCTATGAACTTTATATATATGTTCAAAGTAAAGCAGTTAGTTTATTGTTAAATCGAATGCAATCCTTTTGAAGCAATTCTTCTTCTTTAAGTTTTCCAGTTTTCCATCTAAATAAAGATGATTAATAACTGGTGCATACGTGGCCTATTTATTAAAATTAAGTTAATATTTTAGTTATTTACAAACGGTGCAAAGAACATATGTAGTGATTAAAACTATGTACATGAGATGAAGTTTTTTTTAAATAATAGTGGAGAGAACAGCATATGTAAGCTGATCTCTGACAGAGTCGACTGTCTGTGTATTTACTACTGAGGTTGGTAAAAGATTCCATTGAGTTATTGTGTATGGGGAAAATAAAAATCTGTACGAGTCTTTTGATGTATAAATGTGTCTGAAGGTGTGAGAATGATGTTTTCTGGTTCTTGAGTCTGATGGAATGAGAATTGTGCTAGATGGTATCGCAACAAGATGATGTGTGATCTTGTACATCATAACCAGTCGTGCACGCAGTCTGCGTTGTGTTAAAATAGGCCAGTTTAGTGTGTTCAGCATGTTTGATACACTACTAGTATTATGATACCTGTTGCAGTCATACCGAGCAGCTCGCCTTTGGACCATCTCTATCTTTGAGATAGATTCTGAAGTGTGGGGGTCCCAAACTGAGCAAGAGTATTCGAGTTTGGGACGGACAAGTGCTTGGTATGCCTTGGCTCTTGATGTTTTGATTTGATGTTTTCAGGTTTCTTCGAAGGAAGCGGAGAGTTTTGTTGGCTTTCGAGATATTGTCATCTATGTGTTTGTCCCATTTAAGGTTTGATTGTAATGTGATGCCTAAGTACTTAGCAGATGTAACAATTTCTAGAATATGATTGTGGAGAGTGTAAGTATGTTGTAAAGGTTGACGTTTAGTTGTTACAGAGAGAACATTATACTTGTCTGGGTGGAAGGCCATCAGCCAGTCCTCTTTCCATTTTGCAGCTGCGTTAAGGTCAGCTTGCAGTTTTAGGCAGTCACTCTGCCTTGGCAGGATTTGAATAAAAAATATTTGCATTATTCATGTTGTATTCGGTGGTAACTTAAATATATACGGTATAAGTCCTTTTTGATTTAAATCATAAGATTAGTTTCTGAAGAAATGCATCGATCTCAACACACAAACATTCGGTTGTTCTTATTCTGATTCCGAGGTTCTGATGCTCGGTGTGAATTCATTGTCTATAAAATGAGAACTTGACTTCTGTGTTGTTTAACAGAGCATCTTGTCATTAGCAACAATATATGGCAAGCCGTTTTACTATTTATTCGAATTTCAAGATATCTCCTATAATATATAAGATATCTTATATAATATATAAGATATCTTATATAATATATAAGATATCTCCTTTAATATATAAGATATCTTATATAATTTCATTTTTATAAGATATCTCATATATAAGATGTCTTTAATGTTATATAAGATATCTCATAAAGTTTATATAATATCTTATATACTTTATAAGATGTATTCTAAAGTTTATAAGATATCTTATAAAGTATATGAGATATCTTATAAACAATTTTTACATAATATATCTTATATAATTTATAAGATATCTTATATAGTTTATAAGATATCTTATATAGTTTATAAGATATCTCATATAGTTTATAAGATATTTTATATAGTTTATGAGATATCTTATAAAGACAATTATATAATATATCTTAGAAAGTTTATGAGATATCTTGAAGATATCAATCAGTCAGCCAATACATCAGCTAACAGGGGCAGACAATCAATTAAATGTTTACAGTTTGGACGACTGATATGTAAACATGTACTGCCATAAATAAAAGTGACACATAATTTTCTCTCAATTATTTTCTGATTTTGTTTATTTACGACAGCAATTCCGGGAGATGATGATGGCCTGGTCGTATCAAAAATGAAACCAATCGTCATCCAATCGATGAACAAGACATTCCAAGTAAGTCAGATGTTTATAATTTTATAATGATGTTAAAGAAAGGATATGAAATAATGACATATAATCACTACAAGCACATAAAACAAAGGAACTAACCAATTGTTGTGCCTCACCCTCTCAACTTCTTTTGAGAATCTCTTGTCTATAACTTCAGATCTGTATTGTGTGAGTCTATGGTAACTTTCGAAATAACAAATATCTTTTTAAGTCTCCGGTTACTTCGAAATTAGATATGTCTTTTAGAGTCTCTGGAAACTTCGCATTTAGACCTGTCTTTGAGAGTCTATGGTTACTTGCAATTTGGAGCTGTCTTGAGGAGTCTCTTGTAACTTATAATTTCGACCTTATGGTAACTTCAAATTTAGACCTGTCTCTGAGGGTTTATGGTTACTTCGAATTCATCTTGTCTTTGAGTGTCTCTGGAAACTTCGAATTAAAACCTGTCTTTGTGAGTCTCTGGTAACTTCGTATATAGACCTGTCTTTAAGAGTCTATGGTTAATTGCAATTTGGAGCTGTCTCTTGTAAGTTAGAATTTAGACCTTATGGTAACTTCGAATTTAGACCTGTCTTTGAGGGTTTATGGTTACTTCGAATTCAATCTTGTCTTTGAAAGTTTATGGTTACTTCGAATTGAGATAGGTGTTTGTGAGTTTCTAGTAACTTCGAATTTAGACCTTATGTTTACTTCAAATCTTGACCTGTACTTGAGAGTCTCTGGTAACTTGGACTTTAAACCTGTCTTTGTGAGTCTTTGGTAACTTCGAATGTAGACCTGTATTTGAGAGTCTTGGTAACTTCGAGTTTAGACCTGTCTTTGAGGGTTTCTGGTTACTTCGAATTCAAACGTGTCTTAATGAGTCTATGGTTACTTAGACATTAGACCTCATGGTAACTTGGAATTAAGACCTGTACTTGAGGGTATCTGGTTACTTGGACTTCAGGCCTGTCTTTGTTAGTCTATGGTTTCTTAGAATTCAAACTGGTCTTTGTGCGTCTATGTTTACTCAGAATTAAGAGCTGTCTTTGAGAGTCTGTAGTTACGTAAAATTTAGACCTGTCTTTATGAGTCTCTGGTAACTTCGTATTTGGACCTGACTTTTTGGATCTAGGGTTACTTGGAATTTATAGCTGTCTTTAATTAAGAGTCTATGGTTACATGGAATTTAGAGAAAAAGAGGGACGGAAGATACCAGAGGAGTAGCCAAACTCATAAATTGTAAATAAACTGACAACGCAACGGCTAAAAATAAAAAGACAGACAAATAATAGTACAGAAGATACAACATAGAAAGCTACAGACTAATCAACACGAACCCCACAAAGACTGGGGGTGATCTCAGATGCACCGGAAGGGTAAGCAGTGCCTGCTCCACATGTGGCACCCGTCGTTTTGCTTATGTTATTAGAAATCCGGTAAATAGTCCAATTCGGTAGGTCAAATTCGTGAAACGGGAAGGGTATTGTAGTAACGACATAAATTATATATCTGATATCATCTGTGAAACGGTTATTCCATAACGGCCAACCAACTCATTATGACGTCCGTAAAATTTACGAAGGGGTGATTTCAACTTCACTATTGGAACTCGTTAGTTTTATAGCTTCCTTGCGAGCAGCAATCCTCTATCAAGATAATCATGATAGGAAAAACAAGCCCGGGAATATCGTATCAATTAGGAGATATATACTCCGTATGCAGGCGCTGCTGGAATGTTGCTACATAGAAATGGAAAGTTCACAATAAGGAAATCATCTCTTTTGTCGTAAACTTTTGTTTTCAAACGACCCCACGTTGTCAATTTTTATATGTAAGTCAAGATATGAGGCAAACTTAACTGTATCTGTAATATCATTAAGAGCTGTCTTTGAGAGTCTCTGGTAACCTCGAATTTAGACCTGTCTTTGAGAGTCTCTGGTAACTACGAATTTAGATCTGTCTATGAGAGTCTATGGTTACTTCGAATTTAGATCTGTCTATGAGAGTCTATGGTTACTTCGAATTCAAACTTGTCTTTGAGAGTCTATGGTTACTTCGGATTCAAACTTGTTTTTCTGAGTCTATGGTTACTTGCAATTAAGAACTGTCTTTGAGAGTTTATGGTTACTTCGAATTTAGACCTGTCTTTGAGAGTTTATGGTTACTTCGGATTCAAACTTTTTTTTTGAGAGTCTGTGGTTACTTGCAATTTAGAGCTATCTTTTAGAGTCTATGGTTATTTCGAATTTAGACTCGTCTTTGAGAGTCTATGGTTACTTCGAATTCAAGCTTGTCTTTGAGAGTCTCAGGTATGTTCTAATTGAGAGCGGTCTTTGAGATTCTATGGTCACTTCGAATTTTAATATGTGAAAGTCTATGGTCACTTAGAACTAAGACATGTCTTTGATAGTCTCTGGTAACTCCGCATTCAAACTTGACTTTGAGAGTCTATGGTTAGTTAGAATTTTAGATCGGTCTTTAAGAGTCTCTAGTAAATTCGAATTCAGAGCTGCAATTGAGAGTCTATTAACTTCGAATTATAACACCTGTCTTTGAGGGTTTACGGTAACTTCGAATTTAGATTGGTCTTTGTGAGTCTTTGGTTACTTCAAATTTAGATCCGTCTTTGAGAATCTTTGTTAACTGCGAATTATAAGATCTGTCTTTAAGAGTCTCTGGTTACTTCGATCGCAGGCCTGTCTGTGAGGGTTCATGGTTACTTCAAATTTAGATCTATCTTTGTGAGTCTCTGGTTATCTTTTGGGGTCTTTGGATACTTCGAATTTAAACCAGTCTTTGAGTCTCTGGTAACTTGGAATTCAGAATTGTCTAGGAAAATCGTTGGTAACTTCTAATTTAGACCTGTCTTCTCTTTTATAAACTTAATTTTCCATTTCATGCAACTAAATTTATTGACATTGTTTATTTACAAAAGTCAAAATTTTGCAACAAAATACAAAATACGAATGAGCAAGTCAGATGGCTTGGTCCTAATACATTTCAAAGTTGTATTGGTTAAGATATAATAACCACATGCTATTTAGGTATAAATGTCAACTGTGTATTGTTTCATTACTAAAGTTTCGTTTGTTTACCATCATTGTTTTTTAAATCACAAAGCAAAAACAAAATGATAGTTGTTGCATGAAATGATTTACCGTCATTATCACTCAAATATTTGATGATTTTTTGTATGTATAATACATAATGTAGAATAGGCATAGCAATCCGTAGTGACATTTTTATGATTAACAAAATGAATTGTATATTTTATTTAATTGATCCATTACATTTCTGATTTTGTAATGTTTGATATATATATATATATATATATATATATATATATATATATATATATATATATATATATATATATATATATATATATATATATACTGAATGTAATTTTCTTTGATAGGACCATGAGAAGTTATATAATGATATATCAAAAAGTTACCAGGACATGTTGAATGAACTGCACTGTTTTAAATCAGCATTTGACAAAGAAACTTCAGGAATTCCAGAGATGACGAAGTGTGTTCGAATACTAGTCCATAGATGTGGTAAGTATTTTTTATACAGCACTCTATAGCCTATACCTACGATTTTAGGATCTACATGTACAAAGGTCTAGGTGGGCTCTACTGTATAAAAATATGCAATAAAAAAAAAAGAATAGAAAATATTGTACAAAGAATTAGAAAACAGATTGGCCAAAATAAATGACAACTTGATAACGATTCCCATTAATAAAAATGCAAAATACTGATGTGATTTTAAAATCTATAGCTAAGACTAAGTTTACTGCAAATAAAATTTTGAATGGTATCAATAAGTGCTAAAAAAGTTGATGTATATTTCTTTCCTTCATACAATTTTCCATTATAGACGGACACCATTCTTGTGAGTGTTTATTAGTTCAAGCATCTTAAACTATGCACAAAGACTATTTAGTTTGAATTCGCTAAAAGACCCACAAGAAATTAATACATTTTGTACCCACATATGTCAGGCAAGGAACTTTGTTAACTGATGTCATGACAGCCCAATCATTTGTACAGTAATAATTGCTATACAAATTCTTCAACAACCTGATCGTTTCATTTTCTTATTTGGAAAATTAATCTTTTATATATTCACGAATTTTATATTCAGGCATATTTAAATCTTGTCATAAGATATTAACAATGTTAGACTGAATACTGTCCTGTAGATGTCTGTTGGTAGGTTGTGTCATTAGGTTGCCGTCTAATTAAATATAATCTACATATCTGTCTGACTACTTATACCTTTAGTCCAAATAAACAACTATTTCGCTTTAGTTTCATATTTTATTATCTAACATTGGTAATTTTCTCTGTTTAGGTAAAACATCCCTAGAAGTAGAAAGACGAAAAAACTGTGTACAGGTTATATTTTCTGAACAGACATTAATGAAAAATTCACTTAAAGATCCACAAGAAATCATATCCTCTCTCCAGCATTTCAACTCAATGAACAAACATTTAGAAAAAGTCCTAGAACGTTCTCATAGTATCCAGAACTCTATCAACATTTTATTAAAAGATGAAGAATCTATTCAGCGGCAAGTAACAAAGGAATGTCTACCAGCTGAACAAGGGCCCGGTGCTATGTATAATGTGAAAGAAAACATGAGAACGTTAGAACAAATGCTTAAGAATATTGATGTCATCAAAGAAAAATCAGACGCGAAATTAAAAGACGTTATAGAATCATCCAAAGGATTTTTTGAAAATGCTGAATGATGTAAAATGTACAATTGATATGTATTACTGTAATCTGTGATGTAAAATTTACAATTGACATGTATTACTGTCATCTGTGATGTAAAATGTACAGTTGACATGTATTACTGTAATCTGTGATGTAAAATGTACAATTGACATGTATTACTGTAATCTGTGATGTACACTGTACAATTGACATGTATAACTGTAATCTGTGATGTAAAATGTACAGTTGACATGTATTACTGTAATCTGTGATGTAAAATGTACAGTTGACATGTATTACTGTAATCTGTGATGTAAAATGTACAATTGACATGTATTACTGTAATCTGTGATGTACACTGTACAATTGACATGTATAACTGTAATCTGTGATATCAAATTGTTTATTCGTTGAATTGCTATGACTTTGGATGAATATTTTATTATTTTTTTAATTTAACAATTTAAAAGAAATATTTAATCTATTTCTGTTTACACAAATGCAAAAAATATTTTAAGTAAATACTGTGTTTTTTTAATTTCTACTCACAATATTTAGATGTCTACTATGACTCTGGTTTTCTTTTGTTAAAAAAATAATTGATTCTAATTAAACATTGTTAATTATTCAACAAAATTCTTCATCCACATAGTTTATTTTTCAACATGTTCTAAGTATTATTATCTAATATTTTTTCCCTTCTCACATGCTGTAAATTAATTGTGCTTCCCTTATTGGAGAATATATCAATAATCATATATTTCTATCTTGTAATAAACTTTACTTTTACACATCTTTTCATTATGGTATGATCTATGGGTCGTTCCAAATTGGTTTTACTTAAATTGTCATTATTACTGTATACTTTAGTAAATTAACTAAAAGAAAATGTGCTAAATTGTTAGGAAGAATATCATGTCATATTTCTCAGTAGAAATAATTAATTTACACCTTCGATGTTCACCAAAATAAAAATAAACCCAGAATATCCAACATTTGCAGATGCATAAATGTCTGCAAAAATGTGCCATAGTGGCTTATATAAACAACAACATTCCAGAAGCAAAATTTAAGATATTTTTAAATTTTTGGTTTACTGGAATTATATTAATTACATTGAGATCTAAATGGAGCAGATCCATTAGCTTTACTATGACACATAGTTACAAGATATTAAAATATTTATATGGTAATTCTATTACAATAAAATTGACCAGTTATAGATAAACAATCTTCTATTGCTACAGGGTGTTTTCACAACACAAACTGCTGTTTATTTACCTTTAAAAATTACTTGTTTGGCTTTAAATATTTAGTTATTGTGAGCAAAATATATTCAAATAACTTTATTTTTTATTTTTTAACAAACACCAAAAAATAGAAAAATAAAACAAAACAAAACAAAAATAAAAATTTGAATTAAAATTTAGACTTCTATGTACATGATGTACTCTTAATTGAAATCTAATTTTTCTATAGGCACAAATGACTCGAAAAATGTGTACTAAAAATGAGACAGTGTACAAAATCTGAAGTAATCAACCACTTGTTTATGTAGGTCAATTTACTATTTATAACAGGTTTTGCAAATATAAAATACAAATCAATACAAAGACAAAATACCAAACTTAGCCCCATCTGTCACTCCAATAGTCTCCATAATAATAGCCATATCTTTGGTTGTTATAATTGTAAGGTTTTTTAGAACTCTTCGTCGATTGTTGAAAGTTTAGTATTTCTTCATATGACCGCTTAATGTTAGATGCGAGACGGGCAACACCTTGACCTGTTAAACTAAGGCCGTTAAATCTTATAATACGTTATCAAAGGTACCAGGATTATAATTTAGTACGCTAGACGCGCGTTTCGTCTACATTAATACTCATCAGTGACGCTTCGATAAAAATAGTTATAAAGCCAAATAAGTACAAAGTTGATGAGAATTGAGGACCCAAAATTCCAAAAAGTGTACCCGTCAATATGTTTTCCTCTTGAGTTGTCGTTGTCGCATAGAGAGACGAAATTGTATTTTATAAAATGTTCCCTCACAAGGAAATTGACTAAGTATACCTGGTTGTTATAAGTGTCTTCGTGTTTTCTAACAGTGGCAAGCGAGATCATAACTTTCCAAGAATGCAACTTTTTATTGGTAATTTGAACAATACAGTATCATCTAATTTCGTGACGAAATTATCTGCTTAGTTATCCTTTGAATTTGTGTCAATGAATGATAACAATAATATTAGGTGCTGGAGATGATTTCAGTTCCTGTGTAGTCTTTGCTGTATCTTTTAAGCGGAAAGTTGTGTATTTTGTTGTTCAGAAATTCTTGGATAAGAAATATGTGTTTAAACGACTTGTATTCGAGATTCCAACAATAATCGCTCTAGGTTTTTGATTAATATCTGTTTTTGGTTTAGATTTATTCACCGTATCAAGGTTCTTGTTTTTTTGGAATTGTCTTCACCTTTTTTGGGGATTTAATACATCCTTAGCTTTTAATGTAGTATCTACCTTTTGCAAATTATCATTCGAATCATAGGTTTTTGTGGTAACGGTTGTATAATTTTGTTCTTTTTTTGTCAATGTTTTCTCTAAGTGCCTTCGCTGCCCTTTCGAGCCGTTCTATTTCTTCATTTTTACCTTTCATGAAATTAAGAAGGTGGTCAATTTCAGCTTGACAGTCGTTCTGAGTTCCACTGAGTTTGACTCGAAGATTTTGATTATCTTGTCTGCTATTTCAAATTTTAACATTTCTATCTTTAATTCATAGTCTGATCTTAAATTTTAAATGCTGTTGTTCAAGGTTTCTATCTTTAATTATGAAGCATAAATCCTACTCATTAATTTAATATTTTCTGTTCTAAATTTGTTTGTCCCTTTTTGTTTAATGTTACATTAACCTGTTTATATCAGTCAAATACTGCTTTAGCATGATTGTTTGATCTTCTAATACTGTTGTGTGCATACGTTTTTATAACTACAGCGAGTTTTTCATTAACATTTTTTTATAAATACTGTTTCAATTTTGTCAATAGCTTTGACATAATTGTCTGATAGGATAGAAATTAAGTTGGTTGACTGTACTCAAGTGTTTAATGTAGAGTCATTCACTTGTGTTGACTGTTTTAATGTTTTGAGTAATTGAGATTCCTTCCCATTTGGTGTTTCTGAAGATTTTTTTTGTCAGGGTTTTTAACAATTTTGTTTTGTATTATTTTCAGTTCAGTTTCCTCTTGGTCAACATTAACATTGTTTTTTGGGTCATTTGTGTCCTTATTTGAGAATTGTTGATCGATAATCATTTTGTTGACCCATTTGAGCAATTAAAGAAAATCATAAGCTACAGATGACTGGTAAGCACTTCCTTGAACTTTTATAAAACCTGTAGCTAGGATATATGGTGATCATAAACTGGGTTTGATTTTTGCTTGCTGACTGTCCGCTTTGTCCTCATTTTTTTAGTTGTAATTTACTGGTTGGCCGCCAGGAACTCTGTTGACCATTTTACATCATAGGAATTTTGAATGCCTAATCATTCATAATAAAATAACCATATTGCCCGAAACCAAGGGTGTACACATTGTACGGAGGTTTAATCCACCATTTTCTACATTTGGTACCAAGTCAGGAATATGACAGTTCTTGTCCATTCGTTTTGGATGCGTTTTGTTATTGGATTTTGCCATGTGCTTATGGACTTTCCGAATTGATTTTCCTCTAAGTTCAGTATTTTTGTGATTTTACTTTTGAAAGAAACTATTCGATCAACACTTTCATATATAGATGAGTCTAGTTGTTCAAACATACATGTTTTTTTCCTTTCATCCTGAACAGGAATTTAGAACTGATGGAACACATGTTTTGGGATAGTTTCCATATGTTTCTTCTTCATTGTTTATCCTTTTAACATTGTTTTGACTTATAAATTCTTCGAATGATGCCATACTTAATAGTGTTTTTGATTATTAGCCGTACTGTATCAAATTAATGTTGTTATATGTATAATGGTCGGATTATCTTTTTGAAATATGAACTGATTGTCGGCTCAGACTTCAATAAATATTTGATACGAATTGATATGGAAGGGGGATGTCTTAGGCCCTATGTTGATCTTAACAATCATTGACGGGATTTCCACATGCCGCCATGTTCAACCAGAAGTTACTCACTCGATTAGTTGTACTTAACTCTACAATATATTTTACAAATATGTCCTTATAGAGGGATCAATTAAATATAGATAGTCTAATATAAAAAAGAAGATGTGGTAAGGCATTTTAAAGTTAACATTTCTGCCAAATATGTAATCTTTAATCTTGACCTTATTTTCATGGTTCAAATTCAATGATTATCAAGCTGACCTATCAATTATTGTGTTTGTGTCAAAATTTTAGAAATTTGAAAAATGGTAAATGTAAGGTGTTGTAGCTTGTTAGAAATCATTTATGCTAGATTTTCACTGAGACTTTTATATTCAGATTTTCAATATTTTCTTAACATATCAAATACATTACATAGTGTAAGGTGTACCTGTCCGACGAGGGTTAAGCATAAAGATTCTTAGTTTATTAATCGGCATTAAGTTATTACAACTCTTCCTTATTATAAGGGATATCGTGGTTGTTATTTCACTTCCATGTCTTATCGGGGCCTTTTATAGCTGACTATACGGTATGGGCTTTGCTCATTGTTGAAGACCGTACGGTGACCTATAGTTGTTAATGTTTGTGTCATGTTGGTCTTTTGTGGATAGTTGTCTCATTGGCAATCATACCTAATCTTCTTTTTTATATTTATTGATAATTGCTTTTTTTTCGTCATTAAATCAGATGTGCAGTGTCATATGTGATAGGTCCCCTATGTTTAGTATATTCAATCTTTATAATTTATACATGTTCATCGTTCTGTCCCCAGTTTTAGAATTATTATGTTGACATGAAGTATTTGTTATATGGTCAGTTTCTCTGTTACAAATTAGATAATTGTCTTACTTTTATTAAGTTTATAATCTGTTTGTAAGGTTTGTCTGATACTACTTTTACACAATGAGTATTGCTTCACACAGTCCGTGCATAACAAAACAATTATTTTTATCATATTTCCAAGTCGTTTATTTCATATTTTTCCGGGAAAAACATTCGAAATGTACAAAAATAAACATCCTGTTTTCACAATGAGTATAGCTTCCCACAGTCCGTAAATAATAAAACAATAAACATTTATCATATTTCCAAGATTTAAATTTCATATTTTTCCGGGAAAAACATTCGAAATGTACAAAAATACACATAATGTGCCAAATATACAAATACTAATAATATAGTATATTAATAGCAAGATAATTGGGGAATAAACAAGCACTTAAATTGATTGTCTCAGGTTAATGGTTTCGGACTTGACTTATTATTTTAAGCAGAACACGATAACTTTTAACCTATATTATTGATTATTTACATATAATATGAACTAAATCGTCAAGTAAAATATAGCCAACACATGAATATCTTTCGTTTGGGAATGTGGTCCGTGATATATTAAACAAATATATCATTTTATGGAGGGGTATTTGCGAAAAATACCAGTCAAGGGACCGTGAAATTTTCCGAACCGCAAGGCGTGGGATATTCGGCCCCAAGACTGGTATTTTAGTTAGAAATTCGAAAAATACTCTGGCTATCAACCAATCAAAATCTTGTATTCCTATATAAGGCGTAATAATGGAAAATAACTCTTAATGTTTGTACTACAAATATATACCTCTTTAGGTATTGTACTTAAACATAATTGGCAATATAGATGAAACGCAAAAAAAAACCAACAGGCTTATTTTTTTAAAAGTAGTTCAATATAGATTCTTTCTGCTAAAATGCAAATTTATAAATATTCTAAATAAGTTTAAAACCAAATACCTAAAGCAAGCTTTCATTTGAAAAAAGAATCATATTTTATGTAAACAACAGTAATGATATTATTCATTATTTTCCATAACGTGTGAATTTTACTTTATTTTGTAGCAACATAATATTTCCCACAGAAAATAAAGAAAAGTAAGTGTGCAGTGTAAGATCAATTTTCTCATCATAGATATCAGGATTAAAATTTTGTAGGCCAGACACGTTTTTCATCTACAAAACAAATCATCAGTGACACTCGAATAAAAAAAGTTTTAAAGGCCAAATAATGTACGAAGTTGAAGAGCATTGAAAACTTACAATTCCGAAAGGGTTTTCGAAAAACATGTTTAACCATGCCACATTTTTATGCCCCTGTTTCAAGACAGAAGCCTACTGGTATTTTTGTTTCATGTGTAGCTGTCTGTCATATATGTTTTCCGTTAATTGTTTTGTCATCATACAGGTTTTCTCGTTTGAATTGTATGGCATTTTGTAATATCGGACCTTTCATAGCTGACTTTTCGGTTTAAGTTTTGCTTATTGTTGGGCTCTGTGTGATATTTGTCGCATTGGCAACCATATACCACATCAATAATTTTCCCAGTATAAAATAAACTCTAACCATTTTAAAAACATGTTGGAACCCTGTGATGACTTCAATGTTATTCTTTAATTTTCAGCAAAGTATAATGAAACACAGTCTGTAAATTTGTATTTGAATTAAGAAGATTCTATGCGTATTTATTTTTTTATCATAACTGTTTTCCATCAAATTTAATCTTCTCGGAATCTGCTGTTTGCTTTTGTCTCCATCAATAGAAGAATGGTAAAGATGCATCACATCACAGCGATGCTTCAGTTAAAACCAATTCATTTACAACAAATTGAATAAACAGTTCATCTTTTCGTTTTGCTTCAATCTGAAACTTTAATTTTGCTCTCATTCTTGTCGAGACGTCGAGTTTGGTTGAAAACGCGAGACATAGCGATCCTACATTCTGTCGGCGTCGTCCACAAATATTTACTATGTGGTTAAAGTTTTTGAAATTTTAATAACTTTCTTAAACTATCCTGGATTTCTGTCAAACTTGGACAGAGGCTTGTTTGTGAGCATAAGAAAGTACCAAGAAGTAAATTTTGTAATAAAAAATTTGGGTTTTTTTTCGTATTGCACCAGCATATTGAGTATATGTGTCTCAATTGATTCGTTACTCTAGAGCTAGCTCAAAGTACGCTGATTTTGTTGAACGAGAACTACAGCTTTCTCAAAAGTTGCTTAGACAGGCCTATGAATCAATCAAATTCATCACTCAAGAAATTTTACGGTCGCCATCATGAGCTGATTGGCCATTATGACAAAAGTGTGTCAGAAATCATATCTGATATTCTTCCTCATAATAACCTTCAATCATTACCGGACTAAAAGAAATAACACGACGGGTGCCGTATACAGTGCAGAAAATGTTTACCCTTCCGGAGCACCTGATTTCACTCCTGGTTTTTAGTGGAGTTCGTGTTGTTTCTTAATTATTATTTATAACTGTTGATGTAAATGTCCTTTGGTTTTTGTGAGTCTTTGTTAACTCCTTAGTTTTGATTGTTAATGTCTTACTTATAAAATGAACTTAGTTCTTTTGCCAGGAAACTTTAATTTCACTCTGTGGTTAAAGTTTTAAAATTTTAATAACCTTCTTAAACTATCCTGGATTTTTACCAAACATTGACAGACGCTTGTTATTGATCTGCATCTAAAGCTTGTTTCTACAAGAATATTTTGTTAAAATCTTGTACCTGTTTATTGGTCTTTTTCTTGTACCTGTTTATTGGGCTTTTGAACAGCGGTATACTACTGTTGCCTTTATTTGCTTATAAATGAACTTAGCTTTCTTCCACTTAACATTACATACAGTCTGCAGTTAAAGTTTTTAAAACATTTATTAGATTCATAACATATCCCTGATTTTTACCAAACTTAAACAGAAGCTTCTTACAATCGAAAGATAGTATAAAGAAGAATATTTTTATTATTTTTTTCCTCATTTTTGTTGAGTAGAGAAAATATAAAAATATATATAGATTACTAATAAATCCAACATTTCCGGTATGAATTGTTTTAATATTATAGCTGAAATAAAACTATTCATACAGGAAAGTTAGATTTATTAGTAATCTCTCTATATATATATATATATACTTATAATTGAATTCTTCGTCCACACTAGTAGATATATAAATAAAGTTAAATTTTGAAATGCTCTCAAAGTCCAAATATACATTTTACTTATTAAAATTGAAATGATATGTTGAGCGGAAACAATACATGATAACAATATGACCGCAGTTGAAAGGAATACATGTAGTTTAAATATGTCAACATAAAATATGTCAACATGGGCTGTTGTTTCTCTTCCGAGGTAAGACTCTGTACATTCTGTTTTGCAGAATAACAATTAAAAAAGATATCAGGGTAAAATAGAAAAAAGTTGGAGTTCAGAACCTACAAAAAAAATATTGACACCTTATGTTTGTGGCATAACATCGTGGCCACAAGTTAATTTGTTTTCTGTTTAGTATTGAATTTATATTAAGATCCATTTTGTTACATCTTGTGATCAATTTTATTTGGCAATCGTCAATGGCAGTCAGCAGGGTAAAGGAACATCAGTTGTTAGTCAAATGCGTTTTTGCTTAAATATACTTTTTCACTTTTTTGGTCTTTTGGAAAATGTTGTTTGTGCTGTATTTAGGCCCTTCTACAACGAAATTTGTTTTACATGCACACGTATAAAAATTGCGGTTTTTCTCCAACGCAATCATAGGTTTGAACGTAGTTTTCAATTTAGACTCGTAAATATATATACATGTATATACACACAACTGAAAATAAATTAATCGAGTACATATTTATAAACGGTTTAATGTCGATAAGAAGGTCTACTTGCAATAATTATAAAAACTTAACAAATTTTGTAGTATTGTGTTAAAATATAAATTAATCGTAATGTAGTTATTGTGACAATGTTAATTTTACGATCATATTAAGTAAACAAGTACATTCTGATGATGATGTTGTTTGATTCCACAAAACCAGTATCAAATGTATCATAATACAACTATTGAGTTCGTGTTGAAAAGTGAAATTGCATACTCTAGAGTGCATTGATAGAATTATTTCATAAATTGCCAAAAATATATCATCTGTCAGCCTAGCTCGAACGTCCTCTTGCCTGAAGAACCTACTACGATCTTTATGCAATAGTTTTGAAATAACTGAATTTATAAAAATATTTTATTTAAATTTTCTGTCTTTTGATAGTGGAATTAATGGCATTTAAAACAACTGTTATTTCTATCGTATCCTCGTGGAGAGGGCAAAGGGGGAGGGGACTTACTATCTAATGAGTGGTAGGGATGATCCGTTTGAATCGGTATAACTATTTCGAGC
Source organism: Mytilus edulis (assembly GCF_963676685.1). NCBI lineage: Eukaryota > Metazoa > Mollusca > Bivalvia > Mytilida > Mytilidae > Mytilus > Mytilus edulis. The sequence goes on from NC_092349.1 coordinate 78,406,983, forward strand.
CTAAATTATATGATAAGGCTGAGAATCATGGTGAAATGTATATCAAACGGTTGCCGATTAAAGCAAAAGATTCTAAAAATAACAAGATTTCGATAAGTGTAATCAGTATAGATACTGGTGTATTTTTAATAAAAAAAGATATATATATGACAGGGTATTTCTTTTGGTTAATTCATACATATACATAACGAAGAGGTTGAGGTATTGACCAACAATTATTGAAGAGATCAAACCCTCCCCGTCTAAATCCATGAGATCGTGTACAGCAGATTTAGATATGTGTTACATATAGAAGAGGGACGAAAGATACCACATGGACAGTCAAAACATAAATCGAAAATAAACAGACAACGACATGGCTGAAAATGAAAAAGACAAAAAGACAACCAATAGTACACATGACACAACTTAGAAAACTAAAGAATAAGCAACACGAACCCCATCAAAAACTAGGGGTGGTCTCAGGTGCTCCGGAAGGGTTAGCAGATTCTGCTCGACATGTGGCATCTTTCGTGTTGCTTATGTAATATCAAATCCTATAAATAGTCTAATTCGGAGGGTCACATTTATGAAAGAGAAGGGGGTTGTAGTTACGACATAAGGAACACATCCGATAATATTTGTAAAACAGTTATTCCATAACTGTCAACCAACTCGTAATGGCGTCTGTAAAATTTACGAAGGGATGATTTCAACTTAACTATTTGAAACTCTTGGTTTACTAGCTTCCTTGTGAGCAGTAACCCTCTATCAGGAAAATCATGATAGGATACGCAAGCATGGGAATAACGTATCAATTGGGAGATATATACCCCGTATGCAGGTACTGCTGGAATGTTGCTACTTAGAAATGCAAAGTTCACAATTGGAAAGCTGAAATTATCTTTTTTGTCGTAAAGTTTGTTTTTAACCGACCCTCATTATTATTTTCTAGATGTAAGTCAAGATATGAGGCCAACTTGATTGTATCTGTAGTATCCTCTATCTCTAGTTCGATGTGAAAGATGCGTTGAACATAGTCACCAAATTTTGAATTATTTAGTGAAAGAACATCATCTTTATAGCGGAAAGTAAAGTTAAAGGATTTTGCTAACTTCTTATCTTTCTTTCTAAAAAGTTCCTGTATGAAGTCAGCCTCATAAAGATAAAGAAACAAGTCCGCAAGAAGAGGGACACAATTTGATCCCATTAGAATGACGACAGTCCGTTAAAAAACACGTCCTCCGAACGTCACAAATATGTTGTCAATCAAAACATCAAGCATCTTGATAATGTCCGTTTCAAAGCATTTT